>NW_022900926.1:50906291-50934857 GCF_012274545.1 Fukomys damarensis | reverse complement strand
ATAATCACATCACAATTAGACCCAGAGGGATGCTTACAGTACTTTTACACAAGGGAATATTAAACAGCCATCACAATGTTTTTAAAAGTCTCTAATGTTATGGAAAATACAATCCAATACCCCAAAATGCTCATGATTCCTATTCAATTTTGATCCAAAATGTGTTAAAAAAAAAGGCACTTTCAAATACAAGCAGATGATCAGCTTAGATTCAACAACAGACAGAGTAAACAGAAATCCCTCTTAGGGTTCTTAGCCCTTTGCATTAGCACTCTAGCAAGGATGAACTTAGGAAATCACCACCCAAAGACCTTTGGAAGTGATGTGGCTCCACATGCTGTGGGATGTGCTCTAGGCAGTTACCACAGTGGTCTGTGAGTTAGAGTTGAAGCGGAGAGGGACGAGAATCCTGGCATATAACACGGCTTGTCTGTGACACTCTGGGGTGAGGGGAGTCCTTCATGGCTTTTCAAAAAAGCAAGTGGCTTCCTGCCTCTCTAAAGTTCCCTCCATCAATGATACTGTGAGGTCTGTTTTTATAGCTCCCCCAAAGGGCTGAGTGGCTTCCTTAGGAGGGAGCTTCTTCCAGAGGAGTTTAGGTGGCCGAAGGTTAATTAGAGTGGGTGATTCGAAGAGAGAAGGACCAGACCGGAGGAGAGATTGTGGGGGGCTGTCTCCAAAGAGCAGAACTTCCCAGGTCTCAGATTCCCTTTATCAGAGCCAAGGCTGGCCTGGAAGAAGAGCCCTGTCCACCTAGTACCGAGCAGCTTCTGCCCCGGACTTTGCATAGCCTTATCACACATGAACTTATTAAGACTAATCTCTCCTTAGAAAGAAGTTTTCAAAATTTTAAACCACATGGCTTTTTGCCTTACCTTCCCTCTTGCTTGAGTCAAAAGTATGTGTAGTTTTTTCCCCCTTAATTGTATAACTGTTTTTTCTAAAATTCTCTTATAAAAGCTGTGGCTCCCCAAATCAGCTGTTAATTTTGAATTCATGGGCACCCGTTTGAATTGGACAGCAAGTACATAGATTGAGATTGAAATGGAATGTTAGGGACTGTGGTCTGGAGGGATGTAATGTATTATTTTAGCTGACAGAGCCAATGACCTTTTTCTCCTGTGTCTTGGTATGAGGTTTTCCTGTGCTCAATCCAGACTGATGCCTGTGAGTTCCTTCCATCAACTTGGAAACACCACGGAGCTCTTATTTGCATCCTGTTTTGGAAAGCCCTTCACCCGTTTGTCATCAGGTCCTTTTTGGCTGGTGTGAACAAAAGGTACAAGGAAATAACTGGTTTATTTGACCTGCCTCAGATCATGCTGTTACACTTTAAGAGTTCATTGCAATTTTGGAAGAGAGATGAAAATCCTGCCAGTATCAGGAAGTATTATTTATTTACATAGAGAAAACTGATTTCACCCCAGATTTTTGAATCATTGTTACCAGCTTGACTCACTTATCCCCGTGAGGTCCAATTAATTACTCTCTTGAGGCTGAAAAACGGGGACAAATAGTCAACATAAAAGGATTGTACTGTTCCTTCTTCATGTTTCTCCCAGAACTCAGTTCTAAGTCTCTTTAGCTTTTCTAGCACATGGATAAAAGGTGTCATTAGGACAACCTCTCTTCGTTAAACTTGTAATATCTCTCTTTTAAAAGAGCACTAGTTTAAAAGTAAAATCATATATTGTATGTCTTAAAGCTGGCATCCCATCTTGCTCTGGTGAAGCTTTGGGAGTGTTCCCCAGGACTGATTTATGTAGGCAAAACTCAAAAGGCAAGGGTTTAAATGTGCAGTGAGTAAGGGATTTACAACTACATTAAGTTGACTTGCTTTTGCTGGGACAAACACCTGGGTTCCAGCGTTACCCATCTTGAGCAATAAGGCAAACTTCTTTCAAAGCTTAAGTGCATTTTTAATGCTTCATCAATCTAGTGGGTCAACTGAATGAACTTCATGTCTGAATACTTTCCAGAGTTCTGAATTATGCAGCTAGTTGTGTTTCCTGAGGATGTGATTCATTCATGCTCAGAAGAGCGACTTGCATTCCCTGACTGGGAGGATTCACAGCCAAAACCCCATTTCTGTGCCATGGGGTTTGGTGATGCAGGGAAGGGAACCCGCTCTGGTGACAGTATTCCTGTCCACATTCTCCTTTCTTTTTAAAAGCACCGTTGTCTTAACTTCTTTACCAAGGCAAGTTCCCTGGGTCCTGGCTCCTGGCTCCAGATTTTCATGGCATCCATATCCCTTTAGAAATGTTCGAATCTGCAGGTTACCTCTGTGCTATTGAGTCTTTTATTTCTTCTGATAAGGAAATTTATTGAGAGCTAGATGCCTTGTGTTGACTTGTCCATTTTGATGCATGCTGCAAAAAAAATTCTCGATTCTATCTCAACCTAGAATTCAGCTTGATTTAGTAACACATACAACTAAGTTTTGTTTAATTAATGCACATATTCATTCACTCCCTTACTCCACCAATGCATACTAAATGCTAACTATATGCCAAATGCTTACTTGATTATTTATTTGGGTAGAGACCTTTTATTCAGTAGCATTTACAAGGGACTAGGAATGCCAGAGCTGCTCCCAGGAGAGAAGCAGGGAGAGGCCAAAAGGGGTGGAGTGACCTCCCTGAAAGTTCAGTGTGCAGTACACAGGACAGAGGCTAGAACTAGGAGTTCTAAGAGATAAATTTAGGGATGGTTCTGTGAGAAAGAAAAGGGAGTGAGTGAGCTTTACTAAGAGAAGTACTCCCATTTTCAGGCCTCTTACCGTCCACCCATCAACTATTACTGCATTGTGCCAGTGAGAGTGGTTTTTATGAAGAATGAGAGAGGAGGATTTTCTAGGTTGGCTGAGGGTGGAGCCCTGTACAGAAGCAGAAACAGGGATTGTAGTGTCTGGAGGATGTCACTAGTCTCCCACAGCGGATACAACACTTGTAAGATGATGTCATTGGGAAGTTTGAACATGGTTCCCCTAATTTTTTATGCCTTCATAGGGCAGAGGAAACACAGAACTTTTTCTCCTGCATGTAGCACAGCATATGCTTTCATTCAAAGAAAAAAGAGGCTGCAGTTTCAGTCACTGAGCAAGGGTTCTGTCTTGGGGCACCATGAAGCCTAGATTTCAGTCTTTGCATGTTCCCTCCACTGGGTGACCTTGGTCTGAGCAATGTCGTTGGTAGACACTGGTAATGAAGATGGCTCCAAATGTTTCCCGTCTGTCTGCCAATCCCCTGTAAAGTTGGCCTTATTGGGAATTCTGGTTTCAGAGTCTTAAAGAGCCTTGGCTGTGGCAGTTGTAGCCTGATGACAAAAATAAACATTTAATTTGTGAGGCATCACAACCTGATGTATAGTTTACAATGGAAGGAAAGTGTATTTCAGGTCAAACTGGGACTCATGGGGCATTATCCTGCCCTACAGAAAGTTCTTGCAGGATGATACTATGAAGGAGACAAATAATAATAGTGATGATAATAAATAAAAGTAGTTTCTTAGCACTTGCACTGTCCTATTAACTTCATAGAGTAAAGCTCTTGACATTCTAGGTTCCCAAGTAAGAAATGGAGCAGTGGAGTCACTGATCACAAAGCAGAGGCCAGGTCCTCAGAGTTTGGGGGAAGACATGGTAAGTCTCTAATTCCTCCCCGCTCCAGGCCATGTTCATTCTGCAAGTGCTGCCTGCAAAAATTACTTTGAGGAGTTTCATTTTCTCTTCTGAAAAATCAAGGAAGTCCCTCATTAAGCTGTAACACTTTGATAGCCAGGACAAAATTGACTTATTGCATCCTAGGAATCAGAAAATGAGTCCTAATATCCAATCCTGTGGTACAAGGGCTTGGATATTCAGTGCAATTTTCTTGCCACAACGGCTAAGAACACATTTCTCTTTAGTGAGTACATTTTTCATTTTTTAAGTGCTTGAGACCAAACACAAGGCTTCACACATACTACACACATGTTCTGCCTCTAAGCCACAATCCTAGACCACACAATTTCTATTTAAGTATTCCCAAGACCCTATTACTGAGAATCATTCTAAACGTTTACCTGGATAGTGCTTTCTTCAGTTAGGCCTTTTCATGTCTGTGTCTGCTACACATTTTTTTTTTTGGTTTTTATTTCCCTCTTTTTGCATTTTTGTGTCCTTCTCTTTTTCATTTTTGCTTCTTAAAAAAGTATCCAAGAAAAAGATGCATCTTGTGAGTGCTTTGCCTGAGGCTTCCTGATTTTGTGGCTTTGAAAATTATGCTACCAAAGGTATCTGCAAAACTTTGGTTCTGAGAATATTTGGCATCACTTAGGTGGTTTCATTTTTGTGAATAAAACTGGTAGTGGCTGACAGTTTACCTGAATAGAATGACTTTTTTAAAGCTTGTCTTTGTAATTGGGTTAAGAAAGAAAGAGAAAGAAAGGAAGGAAGGAAGGAAGAAAGAAAGAAAGAAAGAGAGAGAAGAAAGGTAGAAGAAAAGAAAGTTCAGGCAGGAATAATTTTAAAAGTCTCTTTCTAAGCACATACTTTTCATATTTTGCTTTAGAACATTTATTCATGAAAATTGTTGTTTTTTGTTGAGATGTCACCTTCGAGAGAATACACAATTTCCCAGAGTTGCTCATATTCATGATAGGTTTCCTTCTGAGCCAGTCAATCTGTGCTCAGTTCTGGTCAAAGTTTAATGAATCTTAAAGACTTAAGTCTGATCTTAGAAATTTTGCTCTAATTTAAGGTGTTCAAGGTATTACAAATAGGACTGAACTTCAGAAGAATTAGTAAATAGCTCTGGATTTATTACTGCTCCTACATTTATTAGTTGATTTTAGTCTAATGTTATCATGTGTGTGTAAAAATGTAAGGTGTAAGGTTGAAGTCCTCCTAAGAAATTTCTTTGTAAATTGTGTAGCTGGATTAGAAATATTCTAGGTTGGCATTAAGATTACATTCCTCTAATTTTTCTACCCACAGTGTTTGGGAAATGTAGTGAGGAATAAAAAGGAGCTGTTTGGAATCATGGAGTTGTTTGTTCTGCCCTGTGGTCCTCCTGAAATAAATGGCTCTGTGGAAACATAAAGTCATGGTGTTTGTAGAAGAAAAGAAAACACAGTGGGAGCATGGATGTAGTGGTTGGTGAGGTGGAGCAGCCAGGATGTGGGCTGTGTGAGTAACCCATTACTTGTCTCTCTCAATTGGCTTTCAGAAAACTTGAGAAATTCCAAATTGTTTTTTCCATCCTGAGAGCTGACTTACTATTTAAATCTGGGCAAGCCACTATATATCTCTTAAAGAATATTGGGAAATGGTTGAGAAAGGTTCTTGGTAGCCATTGGTTCCTAATCCTCTCTGTCATTTAGACTCAAGGACTTCCACGGTCTCCCAAACAGAAACAGAGAGCAAAATATCCATGATATCTATTCCAGGACACTTCAGAACCAGGCCACAGAACTCTACATATTCAATAGAATAGTGGTATGAAATATAGGTGTAACTCTACGTAAGTAATTTTGAATTAAGATATAGGCAGAATTTCTCTTATTCTTATTTTTCCATTCACTCAATACTAGTTAGATTTTTATTTATTTAGTTATTACATCCCCCTACAGCATATGGTGTGGATGCCCCATCCTGAGTTTGCCTGCAGCAGAGACCTCTAGTTCACACTGGCACCTTTCTCCCTGGCCTGGTATGCCCACTGCTTTCTGTTTCTCCTCCTTCAAGCAAAGGACTTGCTCAGCCATGTGCAGAGCTGCGAAGCTTTGGCACTTGATGCTCTGGGAGAACCCTTCACCAATGGGGGTGAGAACCAGTGAATAAATACTCCAAGTTTCTCTATTTCTTGGTGGGAGAATCCTGAAGGGTGCTCAGTGGAGCTGAACTCTAGAGACTCACAGTGGCAGCATCCTTTATTCCCTGCCTTAATACACCCACTTGTTTTCCTGTGATCTTCTTCCCAATAAGCTACCGAGCCAGAGTTGCCTCTGAGTCTACTTTCAGAGGGTTCTGGAGGCAGGAAGCACACTCAGGTATCACGCCAGACCAGAAAGACTCTCAAAAATCTAGTAATGCACACAGAGAAGGGACCGAGCACAAATGAACCCTCAGCAGAATGTGCCTATATATTACTAATGGCACAAAAATCTAGCTGCAGGAGAAGTCAGAATAAATGCATAGATGTTTTCAAAATGGGATGATAGAACAGTGAAGGAAGCTAGATTAAAGCAAGCACTTTAAGGATAAATTGAAATTAAATTATTTTCCTTTGGGGTTTGTAAGGTAGCATTGAATCTGTGGTTTGGAGATGACAAATAGATCCCTGACTAGAGGAGGAGGGAACAGGAAAGCAACCAACATTTACTGAGTGGGGATTATCCAGTCCAAAAATCGACGCAGTGTTTGGAAGCGCAGATTTACACACAATGTCACATTTACCCTCTCAAGTGAAAATGAGAAAATTGGATGGGGATTTATCTTAGTGGTGCTGCCACATACCTTGCAAGTGGGAGGTCGTGAATTCAATGCCGGGTGAGAGAGAGAGGGAGGGAGAGGGAGGGAGGAAGGGAGGGGGGAAGGGAGAGAGAGAGAGAGAGGGAGAGAGAGAGAGAGAGAGAGGGAGAAAATTATCATTATTCATACTTTACAGATCAAAACTTTGAGGCTCAGAGGAGGGGGGAGGGTGGGGGAGGGGAGAGAGAGAGAGAGGGAGAGAGAGAGAGAGAGAGAGGGAGAAAATTATCATTATTCATACTTTACAGATCAAAACTTTGAGGCTCAGAGAGTTTAACTGGTTGGCTCAAAGTGGCACAGCTGGTAAATGACAGATTTAGGCACATATGTATATGGAGCCAAACCTGGAAAGAGGATGCAAAGACTATTGGCTAAAAGAGAAAAATTAAACAATGTTTCACTGGGCTATTGTACCCAAAATGATTTTTATTGTCTACCTGATACACTCATCACCTTTTGCAATGCCCTGGCTTATTATTAGAGTGTATCAAACCTGGAGACAATTTTAATCATGATTCTACATCAGATGAACTCAGGACCTGAGTAGTTCTAGAATGCTGCATTATTCTTGAGGTGGAGAGACAGCTCATTTCTATCTCACCAGACACTAAAAAAGACATTAAGACTCTGATTTATATTTGTTTTAAATGAAAGTAAGAAGCTTGCATGTGATCAATTAATATTTAAAAATATCCCTCCTCTAATATGTTGTTTTATTGGTTGGTAGAGCAAACTGATTAAAGTGATTTATTTAGCTAAACTTTGCCTGCGGTTCTGATGTTGTCTTAGGAACAAAAAAGAATGATGATTGCTCCATATTTGGAGAGCAATTAGAGTAATTCTCAGGTTAGTTATGCAGTTAGTGCTATTAAGATGATGTGAATTTTTAAATAGGCATTAAATAGACATGAAAGGCCAAGCTTTTCTCTTTTTATTCAGAAGCTGCCAAGAAAAAAATCAGGAAGGAGAGCAGTAAGTACTAAATAGGGATGAATGCCAGAAACCTCTGTACTTCAACTTGGAATTTTATGCTTTTTTGGGTTTATTTTCATTTGCTTTTAAGTAGGTTTAATCTGGATAATCATTTTTTTTAGAGACTTCACAATTAAAAATGAAAGCAACAGCTTGAAAAAGTTAGAATATCATTCTAGCACTCTTTCTCCATTCTTCTTTGGTAAAACAGAGATGAAGATAAATGGAGCAGTAGGAGGAAAAAAAAGGCAGGGAGATAGATGGTTTATTATAGCATCTTGGAAACACTAAGGGAATTTTAAAAAATAATAGTTAACATGTATTAAATTCTCACATGGCCTAGTAACTCTTCTAATCACTTTACATATGGGAAAAACTGAGCAACAGGACAAAGTGCTTTTGCTCAAAGTGGTTCTGGAATGAAACCAGGTATTTAGCCTCAAAGTGTACACTCCACTCCACCTCTGTACCTGACTGTTTCAGTGTAATTAGTAAGAGTAGTTAATAACTGTTCTATGTGTTCCCTGGGAAAAGTATTATTATCTCAGCTTTATAGGCAAGAATGCTAAATCTACAAAAATTAACCAATTAGCTCAAGATCAGACAACACAGATGATGAAATATGAATTTAAATACAAGTCTATCTAGTTTCAAATATTTGTCTTTCATGGGTTACACTGCTTAAAGCTGAAGGCCAAAGCAATGACCAAATGATTTCAGCGGGAGGTTTCACTTTTCTGTCCTAAGAGCTGGCCTTAGTGTACAGTGCTGGGCTAGGACACCTAGTATATTCGTCAACTTTCTGTTACTATCAATAAATACCTGAGATAATCAACTTGAAAAGAGGAAATATTTCAGCTCAGCTTTGGAGGTTTCATTTCATAATTATTTGACTGGTTTCTTTTGTGCCCATGACAAGGCAGTGCACTGAAGTTGGGAACTTGTTGGGGGAGAAGCTCCTCACCTAACTGTAGCCAGGAAGCAAAGAGAGGGAGAGAAGTATGGGTGCATGCCCCCAGTGACCTAACTTCTTCCAATTAAGACCCACCTCTTAAAGTTTCCACCCCCTTTATAGCACCATGCCTTTAACACAGTTTGGTCACTGGAGGCATTTCAGACCCAAACTACATCACCTGATTAACCTAGCAGCTACGGTCCCTGTGTGTGTCCCTGTCATGTTCAGGTCAGCAAGTCCATCCTATAGAGATGCTGATGAGTATGGGGTTCTGGGTGCAAAGTTGCCTTGTGACTACAAGACCAAATGCCAAGTGCCAGTCTTACAATTCTGGAATTTCCCTTTGGGGATCTGAGAGCCCATCTATTTAAATAGTAATTCATGAGAGAAGGTAAGGTTCTGTTTCCCAGTCTCCTGCCTAACGATGGGCCTAATTTCAACTGTTTCCCAACTCCAAATGAAAAACTGGGCTTCCCATCTCAAAGTATAATAAATTTAGCAACTTTAAATTGAAAATATGTGCAGATTTTGTCCATTTAGCTCTATAAAAGATTTCTTTCTTCCCTTGCAATCTATTTAGAGAATTAACTGGTATGAATATCACTTTCTGGTTCAACACTTATTCATTGATAATATTGTTTTTTTCTGTTCTACCCTTGTGGAGGCATTCCCTAAACTGGGTTCAGATTTTGCTTTTTAATTAGGTTTTAATTAATTAATTTTGCTTTTAATTATTTTAAACACTATCTTATGTGCCTTCTTTTGGGAAACTATAAAGCTACTTTTGGGAAGGCCTCAGGAAGCAGGGGAGGAAGAGGGGATGCCAGACTTGCTAGAACGCCTCCTGGAGTTGAAAGACCTGATTGAGCTATTAATTTAATAAATATCCATTAAGAATTTTCTGTGTGCCTGATCTTGTGCTAGAGTCAGGACATAAGGGAAATACAGTTCCTATTTCTTAACCTACAGCAAACATAGTGAAAATATGCTCATCCCCCTGGGGTGGCTGGGGATAGAAATTAGCTGGCACCCTTGGAGATTAAGACCTGAAGAACTCTTAAAGGAGGTTTAAGTGTGTCTTCTTGAGATTGGACCTTTAGGGAAATGTAGACTGGAATTTTTAGACACCACTGCTCCTCCATCTATCTTTTTCATGTAACTTGATAGTAGCATCTAAGACACAGGAGGTAACCTATAAATAGGTGGTAACTAAATGAATAAAAAAAATTAATCTTTTCTTTATGGTAAGGGAAGACTCAGTGACAAAATTTATCATGACCTCTAGAGGTTCTCCTTGTCTGTGTCCTAGAAAGGCTGTTTCCTAATAATATCATTGCATATTTCCTAATAATATCATCTCTTATGAACTTCTCTTTAGGTTAAAATAAGGTAATTGTATTTCTCTTAGGTATTCCTTAAGAGCTATTGCTTTCATCTTTTTGAATGTTCCCCTTCTCCTAGTCTCGCCAGCACTTTGATAGCCCCTCTTTTCTCTTTGCCTTTTCTCCCTGGGCAAATTTCCTCCCTAGCAAGTTTGAACAGATTGAAACTTAATTAAGTGACCATTTTAATGGAGACTATTTTCACCAGAAAGATACTGTCTCTTCATGACACAAAATACTCTTTAAAATGTTTTCTTATGTATGAAGGTACATTTACTACTCTGTGTGGGCTGCTATAAGAAATATCAGACTGGGTGCACTCAACAATAGAAATGTATTTTCTCACAGTCCTGGAGACTGAAAGCCTATGATCAAGGTGCAAGCAATATTTTTTTATTCTGTGGCCTCTCTGTGTATCTTGTGGATGGCCAATTTCTTGCAGTCTTTTCATGATCTTCCCTCTGTGTCTCTGGGTCTTAATTTACTCTCCTTATATGGACACAGGTCAAACTGTATTAGGGGCCACTTTGATGTCCTTATTTTAATCTAATTACCTCCTTAAACTCTATTCTATTTATAAAACAGTCACATTGTGAGACATTGAGGGTTAGGAGATTAATGTGTAAAATTTGAAGGAGCACAATTCAGCCTATAATAACACACTTGGAATATGTTTTTACATTTTTTCTTCAAATTCATTGTACTGAAGCAATAGTTACTAAGAGTGACTGAGCATTAAAATTGTCTAAGGAGAAAACTGATACAGTGAACCTTCGAGTTATGACCAGCCTGACACACAAACAACATGGAATATGAGCAGAATTTTAGTTTTATGACCTGAATGCTGGTTGCCTGTGCTTCCAGATGGTCTCCAATAGAGATTTAACCCTTAAAGAGTTTTGGAAGGAACAGTACAACATCCTTTCCTGTGTGGGGTTAATTGAGAAATCCTGAGCCAATGTTTCTCTAAGGACACTGAAATCTGCTTGTGTAAAGGAGAGACTTTGAAGGCTGTGTAGAGGAGCCTAACTTGAGTTACAGCCAGCCCTGGTGAATGAATTGTATTTGTTAGTCAAGGGTCCACTGTATACAGATTTAATGCAATCTCAATCAAAATAGCAGCAGCATTCCTAACAAAACCTGAAAGATATCCTAAAATTTATATATAACCAAAAGAGCAATTTTGCAAAAGTAATTCTGGTTAACAAATGCAAAGCAGGAAGCATCACAATCCCGGACTTGAAGTTATTACAAAGCTACAGTGATAAAAGCATCATGGTACTGACACAAAAACAGAGTGGAACAGAACGGAGGATGCAGAAGCAACTCCAGACTCAGCTACATGATTTTTTTTTGTACCAGGAATTAAACTTGCGACGTTGCGCTTATGAGGCAGGCGGCAGTAACACTGAGTCAAATCCTCTGCAGCTGCCTGATCTTTGACAAAGGGACCCAAAGTATTCACTGGAGGAAAGATAGCTTCTTTAGCAAATGGTGCTGGGAAAATAGACCTATACTATTCATCATGTACTAAACTATAACCAAAATGAATTAAATATCTAAATATTAAAATTAAAACACAACCTAGTGGAAGATAAAACAGGTACAACTCTTGAAGTCATAAGCGTAGACAAGGACTTTCCTAGTAGAACCCCAATTACACAAGAAAAAATGTCAAAAGTCAACAAATGGGATCATATCAAATTGAAAAACTGCACAGGAAGGGAAACAACCAGCGGTGTAGAGAGACAACCTACAGAATGGGAACATTTTTTTTTTTTGCCAGCTACACCTTGGACAGAGCACTAGTATGTATAATATATAAAGAACTAAAGAAAAATCAGACTCCTCCAAATGAAAGACTAAATTGAAAATGGCAACTGAAATAAATAGACATTTTGCAGATGCAGAAGTACAAATGGCCAAAAAATACATGATAAAATGTTCAACATCACTGGCCATTTGAGAAATGCAAATTAAAATGATACAGATTTCATCTTACTCCAGAAATAGTAGCAAACATTAAGAAATCAAATAACAGTGCCTATGAGGTTTCAGGGTAAAGGAATTCTTTTGCATTGTTAGTGGGAAGGGAAAGTATTACAACCACTATTGAAATTGATATCGATATTCTTCACAAAAACTAAAAATAGAAATTCCATTCAACCTGACTATTCCCTTAGTAGGTATCTTTTTAAAATTTATTCATCGGTACATTTTAGGTATACAATACAGCTACATGCATCATTGGGCTCTTATACCTTTACATGATATATCTTCATTTTTATTTTTTCCCTATTTCTCTGGTCTCCCTTCACCCCCTCCACTCTTCCCTATTCACAAAGAATTTGTTTCCATTTTTTTCCTTTTCTCTTTTTTTTTCTTTTCCCTTCTTACCTTTCCCCTTCTCCTCCCACTTCCCCTACAACTTTAATCTCTAGATTCTCATTCTTTATGACTAGGTATCTTCTTGAATGAGCTCAAGTCACCATATTACAGTGATTTATGCATACCCACATTTATAGTAGCATAATTCAAAAATAGTTAAATCTTGGAGGCAGCTTATAGATCATTGACAGATGAATGGATAAAGAAAAGTGGTATTCATACACAATGCACTACTACTTTGCTATAAAGAAGGATAAATTCCAATCATTTTTAGGAAAATGGATGCACTTTTAAAACATAATGTCAAGTAAAATAAATTAGAAACAGAAGCTTAAATACCATATGGTTCTTCTCATATGAGAAATCCAAAATATAAATAAAGAGAAAAGTAAAAGATAGATGAAAGAAAACAGGAATCAGATCTTTGTAAACAGGAAGGGGACCAAGAGATGAAAGGAGGGGGATAGGATGGGAGGTGAAGGGGATATAAAAAAGAATAAAGGTGTGTCATGTTGAACCAAAGATCCACAATGAAAGTAATAATTATGCATCACAAACATGTACTAATAAAATAAAATAAAAATTTATGGGGGAGATTAAAGGTTCATATTCCTGGGCATTCCTTCAGAGATTCTCATTCAATGAGTCTGAAATGGAGGTAAGAATCTGTACATTTAAAAACACCATTGGTTTTTCAAGTAATTGTCAAGGTTTTGAGAAACATGCAATGAAAACCTTGGATTGTTTGTTATTGTGCTAGGTAAGATCAAGTCAAATGAAAAAAATGTAAATGATCAGAAAAATCTCAGGATAGCCACACCTTCCCCCACTGGGAGCTGCCATTGCTCCAGCAAAGGTAGCCACGTGGATGCCCCTGAACACCCCCCTACATGCACTCTCAGACCTCCTGATTGAGCTAGTCTTTGGACCCACTCTGCAGAGGCAGAGGTGGTCATAGAGGGTATTTTTCTGAGTTCCCAACGTTGAATATCTTTAAAGAAAGGGCATGGGAAACCTGTAGTAGAACAGGGTGGAGTTCAACCACTTAGAAGGTTGGGGAACTCAATCTGGGCCTTGCAGCCCGAGGTCAGTCTGCATCATGGGGTTCAGCCATCAGCTAAATGAGATCAGGGGTCTTGAGTCCTAGCACTGTCTGAGCCCCCTTCCTAAATGGTAAATATTCTATACTGAAAAGTTTGTTCACTGCAGACATGTTTTGGACTACTTCTTGATTTCAATTTAATTCAAATGGTTTAAGGGTGATAGACTAGTGACTACCACAGGTGGTCAGTTTCCAAGTTGTGCTTGATCATATTGTGTTGCTGGTTGGGATAAAGGATTGTGGTTGAGTCGATAAGCTGTTTTCTCTGATGTTATGGAGATGAGAATGTCTGTGGGTCGTTAGAGATCCAGAAGCTAGGGTGTAACTATATCAGGAAGATTTGGGTGATAACCCAGAGATTAGATCAAGGACAGCTGGACAACAAAAATAAAAAAGAGAAAACACTTAAGTAAGACACAAAGACAAACTTTCAGTGCACCAATGGCAAAGAGTAGGACAAATGAGGATGAAAAGGCCGATAGTGAACCACCAGGACACCCTGAACTCAAAACACAGGAAGTAACAAAACAGATCCATCAGGCTTTAGAAAAATTCAAAACAGAAATAATTTCCCAGATAACCATAGAGATAGTGAGCAAAATGAAAGACATGATTTGAGACTCTAGAACAGAAACTGATAAAAAAATGAGCTCAGCACCACGATAGAAGCCATGAAGGCCCAGCATAAGAAAGAAATGGAGACAATAAATGCCCAACATAGTAAAGAAATGGAATCCATTAAACAGATTCAAACAGATATCCAGGAGATTAAACACTCCATTGAAAGTGTATGCAACAGAATAAAAGAAAGCGAAGATAGAATCTCAGATATAGAAGATAAGATGGCAGTCAGTGACCATGAAAAGAGAGTTCTCTTAAAATCAGGAGGGGATCATGAGAAATCAATCCAGCAACTCCTAGATGATGCAAAGAAGAATAACATAAGACTGAGAGGAATCCATGAAGTAGAAGGAGAAAATACAAATGATTTTAAAAAGCTGTTCACAGAATTAATGACAGAAAACTTCCCAAACAGAGGGGAAGAACTTGACATTCAGATAACTGAGGCATACAGGACCCCAACTAGCCACAATAAAAAAAATCTACACCTAGACATATAATAATCAAGATCCCAGAAACCCAACAGAAGAACAAAATACTACAAGCAGTAAGAGAAAAGAAACAAATCACATGCAAAGTAAAGCCCATCATAATCACAGCAGACTTTTCAACACAAACCCTTAGGGCAAGGAGAGCCTGGAGTGAGATACTTCAAGTACTAAAAGAGAACAACCTCCAACCGAGACTGATGTATCCTGCAAAACTCTTTCATAATGGATGGAGAAATAAGACACTTCCACGACAAAGAACACCTGAGAAACTACATGAATACCAAAATTTTCAAGACAAATAACAGCTGAGAAACTACACGAATACCAAACTAGCACTACAAGCAATTCTAAACAATATCCTAGAAAAAGACATTGAAGGCAACAACACCATGAGGCCCAACATCACAACAGCATGAGGCCCATCAGAGCAAATCAAATAGGCAAGGCAAGAAACTAAAAGGAGAAGGTGAAAAAGTAAAAAGAGTCAACAAAAGGCCATAACATGTCAATAATAAGACAGTACATATCAGTTATAACCATCAATGTCAATGGCCTCAACTCACCAATCAAGAGGAATAGACTGGCAGAATGGAATAAGAAGCAAAATCCAACAATATGTTGTATACAAGAAACACACCTATTGCAAAAAGAAGCCCATAGACTGAAAGTGAAAGGATGGAAAACAATTCTCCATGTGACAGGAGCCCAGAAAAAAGGCAGGGGTAGCAATCTTATTTGCAGACAAAGTAAATTTCAAACCAAAACTGATTCTAGTATTATTGATGTAGGACGGTACTGTATCATACCTCTGTGAATGTAAAATATCTTGTACCTGCTTTATGATATGTAGTAGTGACCATGCTTTATCAGAGCTACTTTTAATGATGTTACTCTAGAATGTTCTCTCTCCAGATGATGATTAAGATGCTAAAAAAAAGGGGGGGGGGCAGGTACCACAACAGCAACAGAACTTTGCTGTTTTCTGGGTATTATTCCTGTGTTTGTTTTTTTGTTTTTGTTTTTTTAATGCAGTGTGCTGAATATTGATAATTTTGTTCAGATGACTGCAGAATCTGGAAAAGCTGTTACTGCTATTGATGCATAACATACTGCTATTATTGGTGTTTTTATATAAATATAAATATATATACACATATATATAATTTGAATTTTTGGAAACTTTAACTGTGCTGTTGATTTTGGAAAAAGTTATCCCAATTCACTGTGTTGAGTTGGCATTGTACAGAAATTGACAGCCATATTGGTCTAGAAATGTTAGTTTTTTTCCATTTCTACAGGGGTAATGCACTGTATTAAATATGTAAGGTCATATCTACGTGGGTTTGATTACAGAAACTAGTAAAGTATTCTCTAAAAAATGCAAAAAAAGAGAGAAAGATCTCAAATAGGTGAGTTCTTGTTGAAACTTTGCTTGTTACTTTCTTTGTGTGTTTGCCTGTATTCATTGGTTTTTTTTCCTGCATGTACTCATTAATGTTAAGTCTTAAAGTATTCAACAAATTCTGTTTCAAATTTTATGATTTAATTAGAGTCATCTAATGGACTAAGGTTCTGAATAATTTCTTTTTTTCCCATTAATTTTATCGGTACATTTTAGGTATACAATACAGCTACATTCATCATTAGGATCTTGTACCTTTACATGATGTATCTTGGTTCTTATTTTTTCCCCATTTCCCTGCCCTCCCTTTACTCACTCTAACCTTCCTTATTTACAAAGACGTTCTTTCCATGTTTTTCCTTTTCTCATCTTTTTTCTTTTTCCTTCTTTCCTTTCTCCTATCCCTCCCATGTCCCCTACTCCTTTAGATGTTTTCTTCCTATTTCACAATATCAATTATACATTTTAATCCTTATTTACTCTTTTAGTCCTTCACACCAGAAAAACTATTTGGTATTTACATATGTGTGTCCTATTTGTTTGTTTGTTTTGTTTTCTGTGTAGTTGAGACTGACCTGGAACTCACTGTGTAGCTCAGGGTGGTCTCGAACTTACCGTGAATCCTCCTGCCTCAGCCTCCCCAGAGCTGGGATTACAGGCATGCACCACCATGCCTGGCTCATGTGGGTCCTATTTATTTCACTTAAGAGTGTGGCCTCAGTCTGAATAATTTCTGACTCATAGGTCGCTATCTCAACTACAGATGTTAGTCAGGTACCTAATATACTACAAGCATGTCATGTCAGCATATTTGTTGATAATGACCTAAAGAATCATGTCGTGAAATCTGCCTAAAAGGAATTCAAGGAATTTGCTAGATTATCATGAGCATCATCTCCTCATGTCACTTTATTATTATTTTTAACAAAATGCAATTGAAAAATTTTCAGTTTTTGTTGGTTTGGCCAGGTTCTTTAATGAGTGTCAGCTCTGGGGACACCCATGTACTGACAAATACGGGGTTAGAAGTTACTTTCCTAGTTCATGGCCTCAACCCTTGCCTGTGGCTCATATTTTAAGGGATGATGTGAAGTCCCCAGCAATAGTGATAGAGTTATGACCTAATTTTCAAGTCTTACCTAAGTATTACTCTTTCTAGATAGGATTTAGTACCCAAATAAAACCAATTGTCAGAATATGTTCAGAATTTCAGTGAGATTACACTTCATTTCAGTTGAGGAAAAACTAACAGTTATTTTCAAAATAGGAGATAACATTCTAGGATGGCCTAATAAGAGATAATTTAGACATTCACGCACAAAATGTAATCTCTTGGTTTAAAATATTGTGCAAAATTAGGAATACAGATCTTTCTTCTTATAGAAAGTCATTGATTTAATTCCTTGAGAGTAACAAAAATTGATTATAGATTTTTCTTTCTTTAACTTTATTTTTTGTTAATACATATTTGTCATGCATATGGATCACATTTATCATAGGGAATTTGTACCTGTACATAAGTATATCTTAATTCTTTTTTTCTCATTCTCCTACCCTCCCTTCAACCCTTCTTCCCTTCCCCATTTACATAAGCTTTGTTTCCATTTTTCCCTTCCACTCTCTTTTTTCCCTTTATCCCTTCCTTCATTTCCTCCTCTCCCTCCTTTGTTCCCCTTCCCATTTGAACATGTTCTTCCTACTTTTAATGTCTGTCTTCCATTATTCTCCTCATTTACATTTTGGGTTTCTCACACAAGGAAAACAATGGGGTATTTAAACTTGTGTGTGTGATTTATTTCACTTAAGGTAGGGTCTCAAAATCATTCAAATTTATCTTTATGGCAGAGTAGCAGTCCATTTTATGCAAAAGCTACATTTTCTTTATCCATTCATCTTTTGATGGGGCTTGTGGGCTGTTTTCAAGATTCAGCTATTGTAAATCATGCTGTTATAAACATGGGTGTGCATATATTACTGTGATATGATTCTTTTAACTCTTTTAGAAAGACTCCTAGAGTGGGAACAGCTGGGTCAAATGGAATCTCTAGTTTTAGGTTTTCAAGGAATCATAGTGCTTGTGCTAGTTTACAGTCCCACCAGGTAATGGAGAAGGGTTATTTTCCCCACACAGCCTTGTCAGCATTTGTTATTGGTTGATTTCTTGATGATAGCCATTCTTTGTGGAGTGAGATGGAATCTCAGTGATGTTTTAATTTGCATTTCTTGAATGAACGGTGATGTTAAGCATTTTTTCATGTATTTACTTGCCATTTTTCCTTTTCATCTGAGGAGTATCTATTCATTTTAGATGGTTATTTTTAGTTTGGGTCTCTAAATTTGGGGGAGTCTGATTTTTTAAAGTTCTTTTTATGTCCGAGATATTAGTCCTTTGTCTGAAGAGTAGTTGGTGAAATTTTCCCCCATTTTGTAGGTTGTCTCTTTGCTCTGTCATTGGTTTTCTTTGCTGTGCAGAAGCTTTTCTATGTGATGTGATCTCAGTTGCTGATTCTTTGTAATATTTCCTGTGTGATCAGGGTTTTGTTTACAAAGTCTTTGCCAATACTTACATCTTCAAGAGATTTACTTATTTTATCTTCCAGCAGATGAAGTATTTCTTTTTATATTTAGATCTTTGATCTATTTTGATTTTACTTTAGTGTGTGGTGAGGGACACTGATCTAGGTTCAACTTTTGCCTTTTGGAAAGCCAAATTTTCTAGCACCATTTGTTAAAGAGGCTTTCTTCCTGTGAAGGTGTTTGGCCACTTTGACAAAGGTAAAGTAGCTGAATGTGCTTGGAATTGTTTCTGCATCTTCTACTTTATTCCTTTGATCCTCTGGTCTTTTTTTTTTTGCCATTACCATGGTAACTTTGTAGTATAACTTCAAGTCAGAGATTGTGATGCCTCCTGCCTTACCCTTGTTGCCAGAATTGCTTTAGCTTTTCTAGGTCTCTTCTACTCCCTTTCAAATTTTAGGATTGTTTTCTCTTATTCTGTGAGCTATGCTATTAGTATTTTGATTGGGATTGCAATAAATCTGTTTAACAATGTTGAAAGTACGGTCATTTTCACTATATTGGTTTTGCTTATCCAAGATCAAGGCATATCTTTGCATTTTCTTATATCCTCTTTGATCTCCTTTTTTATAGCACCATAGTTT
Organism: Fukomys damarensis; assembly: GCF_012274545.1. NCBI lineage: Eukaryota > Metazoa > Chordata > Mammalia > Rodentia > Bathyergidae > Fukomys > Fukomys damarensis. The sequence goes on along the minus strand of NW_022900926.1, from coordinate 50,915,869 downwards.
TCAAAGTATAGGTCTTTCCCTTCCTTCGTTAGACAGACTTGTAAGTATTTCATTTTTTGACACTATTATAAAAGATGTGGTTTCCCTTATTCTGTCTCAGGGAGCTTGTTATTCATATACAGAGATGGTATTGATTTTTAAGTGTTGGCTTTGTATTCTACTATGCTGCTGAATTTAGTTAGTGATTCTAGGAGTCTTTTGGTATAGTTTTGGTATGTAGATTATCATGTAATCTGCAGCTAATGATAATTTAACCCCTTCCTTTCTTATCCTTATTCCTTTTATTTCTTTCTTTTGTCTATTTTCTCTGGCTAATATTTCCAGAACAATATTGAACAGGAGTGGTGATAGTGGGCATCCTTGTCCTGATTTTAAAGTGTAAGCTTTCAGCTTTTGACCATTTTGTATGATGTTGGCTGTTGGTTTGTCATAGATAAATTTTATCAGATTGAGATAAAGATCTACTCCAATTTTCTATATTTTTTTTTATCATGAATGGGTGTTGGACTTTGTCAAATGTTTTTTGTGTCTATTGAGATGATCATGTGGTTCTTGTCCTAGGTTCCTTTAATATGGTATATTACATTTTTTTTCTCATTGAGTTTATTGGTACATTTTAGGCATACAGTACAGTTACATTCATTATCGGAATCTTGTACCTTTACACGACATGTCTTGATTCTCATTTTTTTCCCCTTATCCCTGCCCTCCCTTTACCCCCTCCTCCCTTCCCTATTTACAAATACTTTATTTCCATTTTTTCATTTTCTCATGTTTTTTTTCTTTTCCCTTATTACCTTTCCTCTACCCTTCCCACTTCCCCTACACCTTTGCCCTTTTCTTCCTATTTCACATTGTCAATTGAACCATTAGGATCTTATATACTGTTATAGTTTTCACACCTGAGAAACTATTCAGTATTTACACGTGTCTTATTTATTTCACTTAGGAATTTATCCTCAATATGTATCCATTTTCCAATGAATGATATGACTCTAATTTCTCATTCTTTATGGCTGAGTAGTGTCTTTTTCTGGAATCAAACCAGAATCAATGACCTCATCTTCCCAGTACTTTGCCACACTGAGTGGGGTTAATAGACAGCAATTGCTCATTTATTCTCCTTCTAATGTTTATTATTTGTATTTGGACTGAAAGAAGCTCTGTTCTCTAGGACAGAACTGCTCTAAGGCTCTTCAAAACAAGGAAAAGGTACCCATTACATATAGGCATCCACACTGAGTGGAAGAGATCTGGGAAATCACTTAATCTCACTCCTTCATGTTTGACTTAGAGAGATGAAAGGACTTTCTCAAGCTCTCACAGCCTTTAGTGGCATGGTGAGGACAAAGGCCCTAATATTATGTTGATTACTAATATTAAATGCCTCCAACATACAATTAGACATACAAATATGACAGTTAAAATTGGTTTCTTGAGCAAGGGGAGAGTCTGATCACTATGAAGTACAATTTTGGGTTCCAGAAAGACCTTCAAACACAAAAATGCTGGAACCCAAGTACTTTATCTCTGCAATTATCTCTCATAGTGAGTGCAGCTGTGTGTCTTCAGGTGAGTCCAGGGAAAGAAATGTGCAGCTAAACTCACTGAATTATGAGCAAATAAAACGTTTGTTGTCTTAAGACACTAACTTTTGTGGTGATTTGTAATGCCTAAAAAAACCACCTGATACGTAATGATTTTTTTTCTCTGTGAAAACATTGGTATCTGAGTTTTCTGCCTTGGAGCCAGTCAACCATGGACCAAAATATCTGAAACTGTTAGTGAAAATGTATTCTTCTTTTTAAGGTTGTACGTGTTAGGTATTTTGTCCCAGCAATGGAAAGCTAGCTAATACTGTATATGCATATTTGCATGTTAAGTGCATCACTTTTAGACAATGTATTGTGTCTTGCACTTGATGTACATGAGGATTAAGGGCTCAGTTCTTTTCTCACAGAGGTATGAACATGCCAGCCCTTAACATACGTGTCTAGCCTAGTTTCTCTCAAGGTCTATGTGTTTTCAAACTCTGCTTATTATTGTGGATATGGATTACTTTTTTAGTTCTGCCATATAAAGATGTGTATTTCAAGCTCAACTGTGTTTTTACTATATCTATATCCATATCTATCCATGAACAGTCCATATATATATAATTTATCTTGTCTTTTAAGTCAGGGTAGAGTTTCCCACACTTATTTAACTTCCTTCTTGAAGGAAGTTCCAAAGGCCTTTTTTTATTTTGCTGTTTTCCCTAAAATGTTCTTCTTGTCAGTTCTATATACCCATACTTTCACCCTAGATATATCCTCATCTTTGTTATTTCAGTTCAAACATAAGGGACTCCAAGTTCCGCAGATCAGAGGCACATCAGTTGTTGTTCATGATAGTATCCTCTACTAGCTCAATGCTTGACATATGGCAGATGCTTAATGCATATTTGTTGAGTGAATGAATGGACAAACTAATATTTTACTCTTGTAAATAGAACAAAATGAGTATTAGAAAAAATTATTTTTTCCCCCAGTATTTAGGATAGAACAAGGTCTTGCTAAGTTGCCCAGGCTGACCTTGAACTTGTGATTTTTCTGCCTCAGCCAGGATTATAGACAGTTGCCTCTGTAACTAGCGGGGGGAAAAATTATCACAATTTTACTTGAGCTCACATAAAATTCTTAGGACAATAAATGTTCCATATGCCAAAGGCTAAGATAAAAAACAATAAAATTTAGTGTTAATCCATGGCCAGACTTCACACTTTTTGTTTCTAAATACTTCATACAATTGTGAAAGAACTAGACAATGTTTATGAATTGTATTATTAACATATTTTTATAACTAGATTTAATTATAGTGCTTAGGAGAATTATGTGTAATTTACATCTAACAGCTTTCAGCTCCCCAACCTGAAATTGAGGAGTGGCCAGTCTACTTTGGATTGAAGTGAGTGGTCTCTAGGGTTAGAGATTATCTCAGAACTAATTCACAAAATCAAAACATGAACAAGTCTAAGAACATTCCTACATAGCCCCAACAGCCTTTAAAACAAATTAAACCAGAGAGACAGCTGGTCTCCATAAACCACTGATAGAGGTGATAAGTTGGAATGCAGATTCAGAACTACATAAAAATAGCTCTTAAATTGGGAAACATGTTTTCAATCGAGTCAGGAAACATTAGTTTAGCTTTGTAGCTATGAAAGCTGCTACAGTGATCTCCTGGAATATACTTAAATAGTCTAATTAACTTAAGTACCTGTTGCTCCAATTAAGTAATTATTGTTGAGGACATTGGATTGCTTACCCAGGACAAATATTCTCATCTTATGCGTGGAAGTCCTCTTTGACCTCGACTGAAATTTCTTTCATCAGTGTCTGTTGAGCTAGTGGGAGGAAGCATTCTCTTACTGCTATGGAAGAAAGAGAGAGAGAGAGAGAGAGAGAGAGAGAGAGAGAGAGAGAGAGAGAGAGGGAGAGAGAGATAAGAGTTCAGTTCCAGCCCTCCAAGAATTATAAGGTAGTCTGGAAATAAGCTATAGGCATAAGAAAAAGAGGAAATATTTACCTGTGTAATATACCTTCATAGATTACAGCACAGAGAGACAAGACTAAAGAAGCCCAAGACTGCTTGTGCTTAAAAGCTGAGTGTTCAGACAGCCTTATAGATTTTATCACCTTGGGAGTCACAAAGTTGTTCCTCCTTGAAATGAGAAATCATTTTCTCTTTTAGTTGGCTCAGCACTAAGTTTACTGCCCTGCCATGAAAAGACGTCTTTTCTATTTCTTTGAATTCTCTGCCAAGGGAGTAAATGAGATGATGCTTGGAAGTGTGTGGCCTAATACCTGGCACATAAGACCTTAGCACACATGTTCACATCTTTTAAGCCTCCTTTTTCCATAGTCTTTCAAGTGAAGTCATTACAACTGGCAGCCCACAGCAAGACTTTTCCTGGGCGGGGACTTGAGTTAATATTTAAAGCCTGAAAGAGAGGCTGGAAACCCAAAATGGTGATTTGGTTAGGATTGAGGGTTACATAGTAGCAGGTGAATTTATCATGCTCAATGAGCAGAACTCATCGAGTAACTGGCCATTGATCAGTAAACTGTACAAATTTAAGAACATCATTTGCACCTGTTCTATGCGTAGGTTTCATAGCAGTAAATTAAATCAATGGCTAGATTACAAGGAACTCACACTTTCAGAATATAGGATAACAACTGAGATTGGAAGCAATTAAAGTGAAATCTCGCTTTAAACAAGTCTATTAATTAAATATATAAATTGGAGCTGGTAGGCTACAATAGAGAATTTATTTAATGGTAGTATTTCAAAGTCATGTGAAAAAATAATGGCAATGTTGCTGTTTTGGTTTTTCCTCTGATGTCATTTCTTACTTGCATTTAAAAATATTTTAGGCCAGAAGTGGCGGTCTAGTGAGTGTCTGACTTTGGTAAATTTATTCTTTAGTTTTGGTCTGTTACTTCTAATTTTAGGCAAAGAAAATTCATTTTTTATGTGTTCCACTTCTTATGTATTAGTTATTTGGGATTATTTGAATAAAAATCTAAGAATAAATAAATATGACCTAGTAAAATACCAGGAAGTATAAAAGTAAGTTACTTTGGACAGGTTGCTTTTTCTTTCTGTGTCTTGATTTCAAACATTAATAAAAAGAACAGATAGGATTAAATGACTCACCCCCAAGTTTCTTCAGCCCCTAATCTTCTACTTCAAAGAATATTTCCAGTCAATGAAGAGTAATGGTCAGATATTGTAATGGCTTTTGGAATCATAATACAGGATAATCTCATTCATAAGTACTGAAAGCTTTGAGAACTCTATTGAAAATATCAGCAGTGCCAGAAATTTCAATTATTGACCTTGCCTTTATTAAGAAAGACAGAAAACTCAAATTAACTGCCTGCACCAAGGAGGAAATAGAAACAAAAAGGAGAGTGGGGGTGGGTTGGGGAGTGGGCCTGGGTCCAAAGGAGGACATTTTTTAAAAAATGTGATTTACCTATAGCTAGTTTTTGCCATGCAGGTGCATAGTTTTAGGGTTTTCAGCTTGTATAAGTTTTTAAGATGTGCTGAATATACTGAATTTCTATAAAATCAAAAATTTTTTATACTTGCCATTGTACCCAGGGCCTCAAGCATGCCAGGCTAGAACTCTAATGCTGATCTCATCTACAGCTTTTTAATTGTCTCCCTAAATTGTTCAAGTTTACCTCAGTCTCCTGAATAGCAGGAAATACAGTATGACTGGCTTCTCTTAATTTTTTTTTGTACTGGATATCAAACTCAGAACTTTGTGCTTGCAAGGCAGGTGTGATGCCACTGAGCTCAATCCCCAGCCTGGCTTCTCTTAATTTTAAAATGTTGGATCAACATCTTTTGGGACAAACAAATATCATTGACCTAAACTGCTTTATGATCTGTCTTTTTTTGATGTGCATTTTGGAACAACAGGCTAAGATATTTGCTATACAGTAAAGGTTTGTATCTTCCCCGAAATTCATGTTGAAGCCTACTGTCCATATAAGGAGGTTTGAGCAGGAACAAAGAAGTAGTAGTAGAAAAGGCAGCAAAATGATTGGTTAATAATAGATTAGTTTAGATTAATCTAAAACTTGAAACTATATCTTGACTACAAAGAACAAAAGGAAAGCCAAACTAGACTACCTATTACCTGCTTAGCAGGAAAGGTGTCACAAAGCAGAATGGGAGTAATTTCCAAGTGGATTGTAAGGACCATAGTTGTAAAAGAATGAAGAGGAGAGAACATTGGTGTGAAAGACTAGCCCTGCACTTGGCTTTGAGAAAGTTCATCTTGTCTCTCTCCACATGTGTTGAGACAAGGACACTGGGATCAATGATTCCTAACATTCTTTTCAGTATTAACACTTTTTAATTTAATGAGAAGCCTTTATAAAGAAGGTATAACACAGATAAGATTTAGTTGGGGTGAAGAAACTTTTGGAAATAATTCCCACGCATTCTCAACCTTCTTTAAATAAATGATGCCACATCTACCACGACCATTTCACCACTGAATTGTTGCTTATAGAGTGTCTGTCTTGGCAATGAGAAAAGATGTTAAATCATGTCCATGTAACTGCAGGAGAGAGATTTTAAAAAGTCATTGTCAGGGCTTTCCTTCTGCTCTGCAGTGCTTCAGGTTACTTTGCTTGTTAAGAGCAAAAGCAGAAGGGACTTGATTATTATGTTGGCTGAAACTGGCCTCTTTGGGACTTTTTATTTTTATTTTTTTGTCATTGAGTTTATTGGTACATTTTAGGCATACAGTACAGTTACATTCATTATTGGGATCTTGTACCTTTACATGACAGGTCTTGGTTCTCATTTTTCCCCTTGTCCCTGCCCTCCTTTCACCCCTCCTCCCTCCCCCTTTACAAGCACTTCATTTCCATTTTTTCATTTTCTCATATTTTTTCCCTTTATTAGCTTTCCCCTATCCTTCCCACTTTCCCTATTTGGCTATCATTTCTCCCCTGATTTGTTAAAGGTGAGGCTATTTACTTTCATTTTGGTGCATTTGTAGCATAATGGATGCCATTTGGTTCAATCTACTTGGGGTCTAGGCAACAGCTCAGCCCAAATTAATAGATTCCCATAGTTTTAACTGTATTTCCAGTACTTACAGTGGGAAAAAGGGTCCTCAGCTGTAGGGGTGGTAAGATAGTATCAGCAGACCAAACCTGCCCCAGACTGGTGCCTGGTGTTTGCTCTGTCCTAACCTGAGGAATTTGGTATAAAATGAAGGACCTACCAGGCAAGGAAAGTGATTTATACTTTAAGGAAATTATTTCAGGTATTAATAGTTTTCTTTTTTTATTAGTACGTTTGCAGTTCATGCAGTGTATAATCATTTTGGGGAATGGTTACATGTACTTGTTGCAGTTTGCCTTCTTAAAAAAAAAAATCCCTCCCATTTTTCCTCTCTCTCCCTCCTCTTCCAATTCTCCTATCCTATTTTTTTATTCTTATTGATTTTATTAATCTTAGATAATGTTGTGTATATAATGTTAACACTGAGGTAATTAGGTTCCTGTACTTGGCATATCTTTATTCTTATTTCCTCTTTCCCCTCCTCCTCACTCCTCATGCTTTCCCCTTGGACTTCTTCCCTATTGCAAGAGATCCATCTCTATGTCCCCTTCTATTCAGTCTTTATTATTGTCTTTGTTTTTACTTTGCCTCACTCAAATGAGAGATACTATACGGTATTTAAACTTATGTGTCTGGTTTATTTCACTCAACCTTAGTTGATATCTTTTTTTTTTTTCTACTACTGAGGATGAAATTTAGAACCTTGTGCTTGTGAGACAGGCACATGGCTTGTTTAGTTATTTTTGCAAAAGTGAAATGTTAAAATCCCCTACTAGGATTGTGTTAGTGTTTATTTGTTCTTTGAATTTCAGCAGTTTTGCTTTATGAAGATAGGTATTCCAGTATTTGGTTCATGTGTGTTTATCAATGCTATCTCTTCTTCTTGTAGTGTTCCCTTAACTTACAGTTTGTCTCTTCTGTCAATTTTACCTTGAAGTTTAAGATGTCTGACATTAGAACTGCTACCCCTGCTTGTTTTGAAGGTCCTGGTGCATGAAATGTTGTTTTCCATCCTTTAATGGTTAGTCTGTGAATATCTTTTTGAATTAGATGAATTTCTTGAATGCAGCAGATTATTGGATTCTGTTTTCTCATACAGTCTGACAGTCTGTGTCTTTTAATTGGAGATTTGAGGCTGCTGACTTTGAGGTATATTACTGAGATGTGTTCATTGTTTACTATCATTGCCTTCTTTACCTTTGTTTTTCTTTCCCTAATGTTTTTTGTTACTGTTTATCCATTGACCTCACTAGTTTCCTCTGTGTTTTTAGCTGTGCCTGATTCATTGTTCCTGTGGAAAGTATTAAGTATTTTCACTAAAGCTGGTTTAGCAATCATATATCTTCTGAGCTAGCCTTTTTCATGGAAAAGCCTTATTTCTCCATCTATTTTGAAGGATAGCTTTGCTAGGTAACTTGGTCTGGGTTGGACATTATTTGTCTTAGGACTTAAAATACTTCATTCCAAGCTCTTCTGGTCTTTCGGGTTTGTGTTGAGAAGTCTGCTGTGATTCAAATTGGTTTAACTTTATATGTGATTTTTTTGTTTTTCTCTTGCTGCTTTTAAAATCCTGCTTTTTTGTTGGATATCTGGTAATTTAATATAGATGTGCCTTAGTGAGCTTCTTTTTCTCATCATAATCATTTGGTGTTCCATAAATGTCACTCATATTTTAAACTATTTTCTTATATTTGGGAAATTTTCTTCCATAATTTCTGTAGGCATGTTAGTGAATCCATCTGTACTATCTTCTAGTTTTAGTAGTTTTCTTTGACTTCCAGAACAACTTTTGTACCTTGTGACTCTAATACAAATATTTGAAACATTATAGGTAAAAGTGTGTGGCAGCCCACCCAGAAAGTTGTGTGATCTCTTCCATCCAGGACATGCCCTGACTTGGGCTATAGAGATAATCTAAGAGCTTGTTTTAGTTCCTGTTTTCCTGTGAGCTAGAACATTTTCCCTAACTTTCACAGCGGGGAGAGTTTTACAGCATTAACATTTTTGAAGAGCCAAGATCTTCACCTCCGCCTCTATTCATGGTTTGAATCTTACCTAATAATCACTATGAGATGATTGATAGTCTTTGCATCCCATTTGTAACTGCGAACTATGAAGATGTATTCAGAGGCAAACTGCTAGGTTTTAATTCTACTTTTCTCTTCTGACATTGGGCAACTAAAGCACTCATTAATGACCTTACTTTTTTTTTCAGCTTTAATTGAGTTTATTGGTACATTTTAGGGATACAGTACAGTTACATTCATTGTTGGGATCTTATACCTCTACATGACAAGTCTTAATTCTCATTTTTCCCCTTGTCCCTGCCCTCCCTTCACCCCCTCCTCCCCTTCCCATCTACAAACACTTTATTTTCATCTTTTCATTCTCTCACATTTTTTTCTTTTCCCTTTTTACTCTTCCCCTATCCATCCCACCTTCCCTACACCTTTAGCTTCTTTCTTCCCATTTCTAAATGTCAGTAATCTTATTAGAATCTTACACATTGTTGCAGATTATTCACACCAGGGAAACTATTTGGTATTTACACATGTGTGATTTCTTTATTTCACTTAGGAGTATATCTTCAATATGTATCCATTTTCCTATGAATGAATCTATTTTCTCATTCTTTATGGATGAGTAATATTCCATTTTATAGAAAAACCACATCTTCTTTATCCAGTTTCCAATGGATGAGCAAACGCGCTGTTTCCAAGATTTAGCTATTATAAACTGGGCTGCTATAAACATGGGTGCACGTACTTCTCTGTGATATGATTCGTTTAGTTCTCTTGGAAAGATACCCAGCAGAGGGATGGCTGGGTCAAATAAAATCTCCAGTCCAAGCTCTTTGAGGTATCTCCATATTGATTTCCATAGTGGTTGCACCAGTATGCACTCCCACCAACAATGGAGAAGGGTTCCTTTCTCCCCCCACA
>NW_022900926.1:50898178-50903244 GCF_012274545.1 Fukomys damarensis | reverse complement strand
AATAGAGTTTTTAATCTCCTGGATATCTGTTTGAATCTGTTTTATGGATTCCATTTCTTTCCTCTATTGGGCATTCATTGTTTCCATTTCTTTCTTATGCTCAGTCTTCATGGCTTCTATCATAGTCTTGAGCTCATCTATTTTTTTGTCAGTTTCTGCTCTAGAGTCTTGAATCATGACTTCCATTTTGCTCATCATCTCTCTGGTTAACTGGGAAATTATTTCTGATTTGAATTTTTGTAGAGCCTGATTGATCTGTTTTGTTACCTCCTGTGCTATGGGTCCAGGGAGCCCTGTTGGTTCACTATCAGACTTTTCATCCACATTTGTCCTACTGTTTGCCATTGGTGAACTGGAAATCTGTTTTTGTGTCTTGCTTAAGTGTTTTCTCATTTTTATTTTATTGGGTTATCCTTCTTTAATTTCTTGGTATTACTTAAATCTTCCTAATATAGTTGCGTTTTAGCTTTTGAGTTTCTAATGACTCATAGACATCCTCATTTTCATAATATCAGAGAAAACAACTCTTTAAATCAATCACAACCCTTTATCCCAATTGATACATTCAGCAGCCCAATAGGGTCAGGCACAGCTTGCCAACTGACCACTTGTGGTAGTCATTAATGTATCACCTTTAACTCATGTGAATTAAATTAATTTCAAGAAGCAGCCCATAGTATGTTTGCAGTGAATATGCTTTTCAATATATCTGCTTTACCATTTAGGATGGGGGGTTTGACTTAGAATGAGAGGATTAGATAAGTGAAAGATTTAGAGCAGGTTTGAAGTGAATCCAGAGGTTGTAGAATTACCTTACTATCTTTACAAAGCTATTAGCTTCAGGGGGGATAGAGAGCATGCAGGAATAAGGACAAGAATATATCCCCTTAACAACAACAGGAGCTTGCCGTCCCTTGAAGGTACAGAGCCATGAGTGAGGTAAAATGACTGGAGAAAAGAACATAAAGAGAAACCCCTCCTAAAAACAAAAATTAATAAAAGAAGAAGTCTGAGTTAGGGCAGGAGCCGGAATAAAAAGGGAGATGAGGGACAATATGGTGGAGCAAGAGACTGAGTTGGTGAGAGAGGACAGAAAAAAGAAAGAAATTTTAGGGTGGAATGAGGAAAAGAAAAAAGAGAGAGAGAGAGAAAAAAAAGAATTTGAAGGGCCTCTTTCAGACTGTCTCTGCTCTCATATTATACCACATGTACAGCCATATGCGGAACCGAATCCCCTGGTCTCAGCTAGCCAATGGCAGTTCCCCACGACTGAGACTGAACACAGTCTATAAGGCCTAACTTGAGTTTCCCTACCCTCAGGGTTGAACTCCACTTGTTTCTATTACAGGTTTCCCCTGCCCTTTCTTTAAAGATGTTCAAAGTTGTAGCTCAGAAAACTACCCTTCATGAGAACCTATGCCTCTGCAGAGTTGGTCTAAGGACAGGCCCAATCAGGAGGTTTGAGAACGGGGGGTTGGTGTGGGGTGGGAAGGTCGTGGCGGTGTTTCAAGGGCGCCCATGTGGCTACCTTCCTTACTGGGTCTGTTGCTGCACAGTCTGGGAGGTCGTGCACCCGCCGGGTGATCTCAGGCAGGCAGGCAGGCAGCTGAAGAGACACCCTCTGGGGTCTTTGGGTCCTTGCTGGGTCTGTGTCACGCAGTCTGGGAGGTTGCACAACCGCTGGGTGATCTCAGGCAGGCAGGCAGCTGAAGAGCACCCTAGAATTTTAAACTATTTCTAATAGTTGAATCCTTGTCCCTTTCCATGGGACACATCTGGAGGGTATAACTTTTTTTTGACATTTCTGAATTCTGAAAGTTCTTTCTATAGAGCTAAAAATTTTGTCATTTCTACTGATTGACACAACTTTTAACTCTAAGAAGTATTCTTCATAATTTTTGCTGAAAAACTGAATGAATGTTGATGAGCTTTCAGCTGAGAAGAATTGTGTAATGGACTTGGTATCTGGGAACAGGGGACATGGTTTTCTTCTGAGGCAAAGTACTCATTAGTTACATGTCTGGTCTAGCAAACCATGTTCGTAGAAGTTTGCAGTTTCATTCACAATGAGGAAAAAGCAGCACAACTTAAAAGGAAAGTAGCCTTTGGCATGCGTTGTATTTTCTTCTAGTTGAGGCAAATCCTAGCTTTGTTTGGAACAGTGGGAGAGGCTTATGTGACACATAGTGACTTCTAATACTATCATGAGAATTTAAAAAAAAGCTTTAGTTTTATTAGTTGTTTGGTTTTATTAGAATCAAATCTTATTCTTCTAAATCTTCATTTCTAAAGTGCATTATTAATTGACCATGTAAAATAGGAAGAAAAGTGCTAAAGGTGTAGGGAAAATGGGAATGGTAGGGGAAAGGTAATACTGGAAAAGAAAAAAGTGTGAGAAAATGGAAAGGTGGAAATAAAGTGTTTGTAAATGGGGAGGGGAGGAGGGTGAAGGGAGGGCAGGGACAAGGGGAAAAAATGAGAACCAAGACCTGTCATGTAAAGGTACAGGACCCCAATAGTGAACATAATTGTACTGTATACCTTAAATGTACCAATAAACTCAATAAAAGGAAACAAAAAAATAAAGTGCATTATTGGCAAGCAATTAGCTTAGTGATCTACATTAACCAGAAACTATCTAAAGTGTAGAATTCTGAATCAAAAGCAATGCTCCACGTACTTGGCAATCCATCAAGACTTGGGAATTTAATCTAGCTAGTACACAGTTGCTGAATGCTGTGGGCAAAGCTGTCAGAGAACTTAATCTAAAAGCCGAAACTGACTAATGGACTTAATTATGGAGGATGAAATAAAAGCCAAATTCTTAACTGCCTGCTTGTTAGAAAAGGTGTCACAAAGCAGAACAGGAACAATTTCCAAGTGGATTGGAAAGATGACAGTTTTAGAAGGATGTGGAGGAGGGAACATTGACAAAGATTGAGAGCCCTTACCTTAACTCTAGTCCATTTCATTGCTTCCCACATCTGCTACAGTAAGGGCCATAGAGTCAATGACTTCTCACATTCCTTTCAGTGTTAACAGTTTTTGGTTCTATGATTCTGGGAGAAGAAAGCTTTATTAAGAAGACATTTCACATGAATAAGATTTGGTTGAGGTGGGGAGATATGTGAAAATAATTGCCCACCCACTTTTGACCCTCTTTACATATTCAATGCCACCTCCAGCACCAGCATTTCTTCCCTTGTTGCCCACAAAATATGTTTTGAGGATTAGAGGAGATGGTAGCAGTCCATGTCCATGTGACTGCAGGAGTGTGATTTGTAAATATCAGTGCCATTAACTGGAGGCTGGTCAAAGATTTTTAAAAATAAAATGGAGTACTACTCAGCCATAAAGAATGAGAAACTAGAGATATTTATAGCTAAGTAGATGCACATTTAAGCCATACTCTTAAGAGAAATAAATAAGTCACACATGTGTAAATACCGAATAGTTTCTCTGGTGTGATAAGCTAAAAGTGTAAATAAGGATCAAAATGTATAATTGATGCTGTGTAACAGGGAGAAAAGGTCTAAAAGAGTAGAGAAAATGGGAGGAGTAGGGGAAAGGTAAAAAGGGAAAAGAAAAAATATGTGCAAAGGAAAAACATGGAAGCAATATCTTTGTAAACAGGGAAGGGTGGAAGGGGTGAAGGGAGGGCTAGATAGTATGGAAAAATAAGACCCATGGTAAGTCATGTAAAGGTACAAGATCCCAATGATGAACCTAACTGTACTGCATACCTAAAATGTACCAATAAACTTAATAAAGATAAATAAATAAATAAAAATAAATAAAAAATAAATAAAAGAAGATAAGCAAAAAAAAAAAAAAAATCAAAGCCAGGGCTTTTGTTTTGCTGTGCAGTGGAAGATGCTGAGAGTTAACATATCAGCACTTGAATTTGAGCAGCTCCTGAATCATGAACTGGATTCCCAGTATGGTCCAAACTCAAATCTCTTTGCTATCAATAGTCCTTTCTGGAGTAGCTGAAATTCCTTTCCATGATAGTTCAACACTGCAGAACTAGGTGATAATATGCTACCAATTAGCCACAAAGTTTTTTTAACATTTAGAGGATTGCCTCTCAAAGGATTACCTCAGCTCCCTAAAACAATGACTTTCCTTGTTAACTTTTTTTAGTAGTATTAGGTATTTAATTCAGGACCTACATGCTGAGCTACATGTTCAGCCCTTTTTAATTTTTATTTTGAGACAAATTCTAACTAAGCTGGGCTTGAACTTGTGATCCACCTACCTTAGCCTCCTTAGCCTGGCTTAGCTGGAATCATAGGCATGGGCCTTCATGCCGAGACCCTTATTAGCTTTTGCAGATGGAGATTCACATTTATCTCCAACTGCCACCAGGGATCATCACCTTTTTCAAACTCTTTTGAGAAGATCTTTTGAAAACTGAAATCTCACTGCAGGAAACAAAAATCAATATATGTGTTTATTATAAAAATTTGTATGACATTTCAGAGATTTATTAATTTTTACTATAATTTTCACACGAAGTGAATTTTTTGTTAAGATCGTTTAAAAAGAATGAAACTTCATTAATATATGATTCATTTGACTAATTTTCCTTGCAAGCCTTTTCAGAGTGTATAGTTTCAGGGATGCAGTTATTTCATGGGGGTTTCCGTTTGGCTGAATTCCAGCAATTCACTTACAAAGTACACATTAAAATTCTTTTCAATTCAGTCTGAAGAATTTAAGACACATATTCTTGAAATAAGCTATGACTCTTATTCTGTGTCCCATAGCTTCTCAGTGATTTTTCTTTTCTTTCTTTCTTGTAATGTTTGTAATTGCTTCCTTGCTTGCACAACTGTATCTGTCAGGTACATTCCAGCTGCGGGGCAGGGACCAGGTGTACCCACCTTTGCTCCACTCTACAGTAGAAGCCATCTCTACCCTGGGAGTGTGGCCTGTCCATCGTCACTGATGCTGCCATCTGATTTGTCAAGAAGGCCATTTTGTGGATCAGTTTCCTTTGGAACTGTCAGTATGGAGAATCACCCAGCTGAACTCTTACACAACTGTGTTAGTAATATATATAT
>NW_022900926.1:50879161-50894161 GCF_012274545.1 Fukomys damarensis | reverse complement strand
AGAGAAGCATTTTGTGTAGTACCTAGTTCTGTTTCTTTTTGTCTTAAATGTGACAGCAACCAGTTTATAACCAAGACAGCAAGTAAGAAATATCAGCTTTGACCTTGTTGAGTGGAGTCCAGAAGCTGCTGATTTCCAGATTTCTTGTTATGTGAAAAAAACAGACCTGACTGTGTAGGCCACTGTTACTTCTATTACTTGCAGCCAAGTGTTTCTTGTATCCTAAATGATACACTAGTGCAGATTAGAAAATTGTGTTATTTCTTTTTTATAAGAGTATTTTTGGTTTATGTCTTACACTGTGTAACTACTTTGAAGATAATGATACATAGTGTATTAACTATTGTTATTGTCTAATTTTGATATAACGTTTAAAAAATTTTAAAATAAAGAGTTTAAAAAGTGATAAATATAAGGACAAGTAATCCGATACAATTTTTATGAGAGGTGACTCTTTCCTTCAGAAAAACTTTTGAGTGATGGTCTTTCTGAAGTAAGTGGGCACTGTAGGAATGTATAAGTCAGGACAAGCTAAAGTCAGAAGGAAAGCCTAACATTTTAGTGCCTTAATACCATAAAGCAGGGGTCAGTGATATACTTGTACTTCTGCTTTTGTGAATAATAGAGCTTTAGCAGTGTGGGAAACCAAGAGATTGTCAAATTCCATCGATTACCAGTTCCCCAAAGTTCCTCATCATCTAAGTCTATTAATTAAATGACAAATTCAGTTCCTCAGCCACTGTCCAACGCAGCAGTCAATTTTAATTGTTCAGAAGCATCATAAGGCTAGTGGCTCCACCAGTGGACAGTGTAGATACAGAATGTTTCCATTGTTTTAGAAAATCCTGTCAGAATGGCAGCTTCTGCTGTGAAGGAACAGGTAGTACTGTATATGTTTGAAGCTTTAAGGCCAAGAAGCTGGTTTGAGAATGTCGTAGGCCTGTGGCCTCTACCCAGTGGCCACTGTAGCTAGACAACAGACAGTTAAGTCATTGTATATGCAAATGGGTGTGGCTCTGTTCCAATAAAACTTCAGTTATAAAAGCAGGCACTGGCCATGTTCGCTGACCTCTACTTTATAGTGTTAGCTACTGAGAGGTTGGACTTTCAGCATAGAATATTATAATCCCAACTCAGTATTCAATAGAATGTACCTCTGATACCATTCTAAAAGTTTCACACAAAATATTATTGAAATATGATTAGAATGAATGTAAAGAATTATAATCTATACATCATTGGAGTTAAAAATATACTTTGGCACAATTTTATAATTTTTAACATCATTTTATCAGTATGCAAATTCCTCAAGCTTTAGTTAAAATAGAACCTAGTTGAGCATGTTGGGGGCTTAAAACTGACACAAAAATATAACAAATTTAATAAAAAGTGTAAATATTATTCATGATCGTATTTAGACCACTTTGATTCTGTACAACTGCTGAGTCTTTAGCAGGAGTGATAAAAGACTTACCACAGCACAAGACCAGAGGGCAGAGGTATTAAACATTAACTAGCATTGTGACCTCAGGCAAATAATTGACATGACCAGGCTTAGTTTTTCCTTTTGTTTTTTGGAAACAGGATGTTGCTGTGTTGCTCAAACTGGACTTTGAACTCACTATGTAGCACATGCTGGCCTCAAACTTGTGGCAATCTTCCTACCTCAGTCTTTCTTCCTACCTCAGCCTTGCAAATGTGCTACCATGTCCAGCAGGGTTTATATTTTCTAATTTTACCTTTTTAGATAGGTCAGAGATGTATGGTAACCAAGTTATCCAGTTAGTTATGTGTAATATGTACTTTTTATTAAACTATAGCACCCTCTGCTGGATGCTTGTTGTATCTTCATTGTGAATTCTCCCCCTCTACGTCTTGCTTTGCTTCCTTTAATTTAGCCCTGCCACAATTCTTCTTTATCTCATGTACTTCATTCATGATCTTTGAAACACAAGTGAAGAGAAGGAATTTTAAAAATCCCTTCATGATGGGTGTCATGGTACATACCTGTAATCCCAGCTACTCAGGAGGCTGAGGCAGGAGGATCCCAAGTTGAAGGTCTGCCTGGACAACATGGAAAGAACCTGTATCAAAAGAAAAGTAAAAAGGGCTGGGACCTACTCATCACTCTCTGTGTTCAGTATCCAAAAACAGATGAAAAAAGTCCCTTAACTTCTGTTATTTTATTAAAACAAAAAAGCAAGACTATGTCATATAATTATAATTAGAAAGGGCCTTAGACATCCTGTAAAACATTTAAACAAATGCTATATACTTTTGCAAATGTATAATCACATTTTAAGATATGAAAACAGGCAGGAACCATATCCATCAGTTTCAGGACAGAGGTTGCTAAATCAGAGGAGAGGAAGGTAAATCAGATTGGGAAGGAAAAACTTTAAATGTGTTGGCAATGCTTTATTTATTAAGAAGAAAGAACTCAGATAAATCTGGAAAATTATTTATGTAGCACTTGGAATCGATGGGACAGGTACTGCAAAACAATTTTATGTTCTTGCATCATGCTTGTCACAGTGCCTTATGGAAAACTCCATTCCCTACCCCCGAGTAGCATGGTGGACAAATCCCATAGAATTTAGACATTAATTCCTTAAAAACCCTTAAAGAGTTGAAAAGACAAAAGCCATAGTCACTCATTTAGTTGAAGTATCCTCCACCCTCCGCTTCTCTGCCCAACACTGTGCTGTGACCTGATCCTCAGGGTGTTGTGGGCAGCAAGGAGTGGGCAGGGGGAGAAACATCTCTCTTGCCCGGCTCAGTCTGTAGCCGGGGTGGTGCCCTCTGGCAGTGGCCATGTGATGTAGCAGATATCTGGGCTGTCTAGAGGCCTGTGTTCCACAAGGGAACCTTTCCTTTCTCTGATGCCATGCTCTGCTCCCGTGCCTGGTGGGGTGTCCAGTCGGGCCTCTCCGCTGGCATCACTGAGCACTGGCAGAGAAATCTCAGGGGGTAGAGTTTCCAGATGCTGCCTGCATGTTATTTCTCTTGGGGTCCCTTCCTGCTCTAAGACACATACTAATTGTCATTAGAGGGAGTACAGCCTCCTCCCACAGACACCTCCTCTCCATCCTTGCTATAGAGAAGCTCTATTAATTGTAACCTTTATCAGCCTCTACGTCCTCCAGATTCCAGGGGACAATGTCAAGTGGCTTTCGTTTGGAATGAGCTAATGTGGACACCCACTACTCATAGCAAATGGGGACAGCTCAACCTGACTGTACCCTCCAAAGGCCACCTCTCCCCCAATTTTGGGGAATATTCTGGCTTTTCCTTTATAGCCCGGATATGGATGGTGTAAAGTGGGAGAAAATGTTTCAGGTAACCTTTAGCAAGCACTGCCTCAATGACTTTGTATCTATATTTTAGAATGGGTAGGAGCAAAACATCTTTTGTTTTATCCCCTGGGTAAGCTTCTGTGCCCTAGTAAAAATGTCATCCTAAATGGGAGATCTTTCTAGAATCCCATGTTTATGATTGCAGCCACAGTGTGGGTGTCCTTGCTTTTCAGAGCTGGCTTCACTTTGAGCCTCTGTTATAATAGAGGACTTTTTGGATGAGTATGGTTCCCTTGGTTACCAATACATGTGTCAAGCTTGAGCC
Organism: Fukomys damarensis; assembly: GCF_012274545.1. NCBI lineage: Eukaryota > Metazoa > Chordata > Mammalia > Rodentia > Bathyergidae > Fukomys > Fukomys damarensis. The sequence continues at coordinate 50,890,540 of NW_022900926.1, read as the reverse complement.
TTGGGCACACAGTGTTGGCTATATTACTTTTTTGCAATATAGAAATATTTTGTATGTATTTTAAGAAGTCATTCTAATTCATTACAGAGTATTCTATTAGTGAGGAGACAGAATCAGCACCCAGATTCTGAGATGTCCAGCCTTGGCCATATTGCTTTAATATCTGTTCTATCATCTTCCTAGGGCACAGACGTGTGGTGCTTGGTGTTCTTTTCAATTTACATAAGTGTAATGTTAAAAATATTCTTAGCTTACTTAACAGCAAAGGAACAAGTCATAAAAATATTCTAAATTAGAGGCAACTTTCTGAAATTTGGTGGTAGTTGGCATCTTAATTTTCATTTGAGGACTAGCAATACACTTACATGTAGATACAGATCATTGGTAATACATACAAAATGACTTGAGGTTGCTGTGAAGTTGAAGGCATATTCTAACTAGCTGATGATTTTGATAAGGGAGGGTAGAGCAATGGGAAAAAATAAGAACCAAGGTATATCATGTACAGGTGCAAATTCCCTATGATGAATATGATCATTATGTATACCTAAAATGCACCAATAAACTTAGTTAATTAAAAAAACAGTTAGCCCTCTTCTAACTTTATAAGAGGGAAACATAGGTGAGTCACAAGCCCACATAGAGCTGATTAACTACATCATCATGCTATTGAAAGTTTAAACCACCTTCTGTTTTCGTGGAATTGCTTTTTTTTTTATAAATGATTGCATCTATTTGTTCATCTATCTGCCCAACAAATGAGGGGCTGGAATGTCTGTCTCATCCCTGCACCAGTCTTGATGACCTTTTCCTGATATACACATCACAGGTATCAGCCTACTTGGTCAAATTAAAAACTTCTTCTGTTTTTATTTATTTACTTTTTTTTTTTAGTACTGGATATTGAATCCAGGACCTTTACATTGAGCTACTCTTCAACCTTTTTTTTTGGTACCGAGGATCAAACTTGGGTACTTGCTCTTGTGAGTCAGGTGGTAGAACCACTGAGCCAAATCCCCAGCCCCTCCTCACACTTTAAAAAAATTTTTAATCACGAGACAGGTTTTACTAAGTTGCTAAGTTGTCCAGGCTGGGCTCGAACTTGTGACCTTTCTGCCTCAGCCTCTCAGAGTTCTGGGGTTATAGGTGCACACCACCACGCTTGGCCCAAATTAACCAGTTCTGGTAAATTTACCCCCACTGTTACTCTGATGGTAAGGGATGGCTTCAATTGGCTGGGGCCTATTTTAGGGTCAATGGTAACAATGGGTCTAACCTGTGATGACGGGGGGGGGGCAAACTCTTTGGAAATTTAAAGGTGCACTCAAATGCAATTCACTAGGTAGTGGGTTTAGGTGAGGTTTCATTCCTGTCCCTTCCTATTACTTTATACTTGTGACCTGGTTTCATTGGTTTCTGTTCTGACATACCATGTGTGCCTTCCTGCTTGTACACAGGTGTGCTTGGAAGTGAAGAGGCAAGTATGGCATCTGCCAAGAGTGTAGGGGGTGTACATGTGTGTGAGTGTGCTTGGGTGTGTGTCCAAGAAGCTCAGCTTCTTGAGGTGTATGTAGAAATCTCTTTTACCTTCAGTAAATAGTCAAAGAGGTGGAAGTTTAGAATGCTTCTGATTTTCCCATTTTCAAACACCCATGATGATCTCATTTTCAAACAATCTTTCTAGGACGCTTATATTATTTAAGAAATTTATTGTATAATTTGAAGTACGTGTTGCAAGTTAGTTCCAGAAGAGGATGTTTCCTTAGGAGAACAACTATTTTTTTCAGCTTACTGACAGAAAGAGAACATTGTAAAATTTTCAATCTCTTGTTAAGATGCTGTAAATGTATCTGCATTTTGCAGGAGAAAAAGGGAGGGGCTAGGGAGATAAAGCAAATCTGGCCCAAACCACTGCCCAGTAGTAGAGGTGACGATGGGGAAAGGACAAGTCCTCATCTTATCTCCTCACAAATCTAATTTTGTTAGTAGAAGCTCAAAACTATGTGTGTGCATGTGAGTGTACATGACACACATAGAATTAGTTTCCAGTGTGTGAGACTGGCCTACATAAATGCTGAGATTTAGAAGATATTCCTCTCCCTAGATGAGATGGCAGAAACTCCTCACTCTCATTGGGAGTAGGGAATGCTTTTGTAGTTGACTCCTCTTGTTTTCGTATTTACATTTGTAGGGTGAGTGGGTATAACCGTGTCTCCTCCTCAACCATTTCTGCCTGAAACCTTAGAATGTGACCTTGCTTGGAAACAGAGTCTTTGCAAATGAAAGTAGAAATCTTGAGAGATATCATTCTAGACTGAAGGTGGGCTTAAATCCAATAGCTGGTGTTTTTATAGAGAAAAGAAAGAGACCTTTGGATGGATTAGACTCATAGAGACATGCAGCTATCTGAAGACAGTTGGAGTGATACAGTTACAAGGCAAAGAATGCCACATACTGCTGAGAAGTGGGATTCCCGGAAGTGGGAAGAAATAAGGTATAATTCCTTTTTGGAGGATTTGGAGAGTGTGTTTCTGCCTATACTTTGATTTTAAACTTCAAAATTTTTGTTGTCTTAAACTGCTGAGCTTGTAATTTGATATAGTTCCTCTAGGACACTAGTGGAAATGTAATATTTCTTATTGTTTTCTCCCAAATTATTCTCTAGCTCATGACTCATTGACTACCTTTAAGGGGTCTTCCATCCATGAACAAGTTGTGTCCCAGACTATATTCAGAAGCTAGCCTACATCTTACAGTAGATTATTAATAAAATTGTGGCAACTATATTTTTAAGGCATTCATTTTTAATGTAAAATATGTGAAAAGCAGCATCATGCAGGCTAAGGGCAATGCTCATGAGATGTTCAGAAGACACTTACTGATATCCACAGGTACTCAGAAATGAGGGCAACCAAAAACCCAACCACGAGAAGTTGTCAGAACTTGGATGAATGTTAGTAGGAAAGGAGTAGGGCTGCACTTGATTCCAGCACTGCTTAAAGCCCAGGTATAGCAAACATGCCATCTTGGGCAGAGATCTAACCCTATAAGGGAAGATAGTGCAAAAGTGGCTGTTTGGCTATGATAGGTGCCCAGCCTTGCAGCTGCCACCTGTAATGTCATGGAGGGGTCTGGGGACTTAGGGCTCTCCTGTGGTGTGACTCCTACTACGCAGGTTTTTGCCTTCACCTTGGCAAAGAATGCAGAGGTAGGGCAAGGCTGACTTAAAGCTGAAGTTCCCACAAATGGAAAATGGAGAAGTCGGGTCCACAAAGAACAGTGAAGTAAACAATAGAAGTAGTGAGAGGCAAAGGTTTATTCATAAGATGGTGAAGGGGGAGACAAAGCTGTCATGTGACAAATGACATGGCAGGGAGCAGTTCAGGTGAACTTCTCAATGCAGTATACTTGCCCTGGCCGTACTTGGTGGGGTTCTAAGCCAATCACGGTCTTAGCCTTTGATTAAGAGGTATGGGAAGGGCCGGGGATTTAGCTCAGTGGTTCGGTGGCCTGCCTTGCAAGTGCAAGGACCCGAGTTCAATCCCCGGTACCAAAAAAAAAGAAAAAAAAAAGAGTTATGGGGTCATTGAGTAGCATGTTCTAGGCCAGTCATGATCTTTGCCTTTGTTGCTGGGATAAGCTGTTGATACGATGAACGGCTGCTAGGGCAAGGATGGGGTTTTTGAGTGCTTTCCAGTGAATGTAAGTGGGTCCCTAAAATAACTGTTCTACACCTGCAAAGATTTCACAAAGGGCACTTTCTAGTAAGCAGGTGATCATTTCTGTAACTGTCTGCCACATCAGCCATGTCACGTGAGCCATTTCATGTTCTGTACTGCCTAGGCCCCTCTAACTGTCCATACACACCGGTATCCACCTGTCTTAACTCTCCTCCCACTGGGAGATGAAAACTAACAAGTGAGATTTTCTCACATTAGGACACCAAGAAAAAAACACAAGTCAGAGAATCACTTAGAGTGCAGTGATTGAATTAGGATCAGTGAGCCCTAGGGACAGAGAGCAATAAAGAAGAGAGTCCTACTTAGGGCCCTGGAGCCAGGCACTGAGGGATCCATGGAACACTGAAAGTCACAGGGCCTGCAGTAATTGTGACCAATGGGATCCAAGGGCAGACAAAAGACATTGGAGTAGTGCCATAGTGGTCACTCTTCCATCTCTTTCCCCAAATGCCATGGAGCTCTGTGCTCCTGTGGGCTCCCTCCCACCATCCACTCTCCAAATAATGCTAATCTCAGCATCCATGAGGGATCCCTCTCACCACCACCAAAAGCTGCTGAGCTTTGTGCCTATGTGACCTCCCTCCCACATTCCCCCAAATGCAGTTGAATTCATACAGAAGGGCCCTTTATCACTGAGCCCTAAAGGCCACTGAGTTCTTAGGGTGGAAAGAGACTTTTTGTGTGTCACAAACAGAAAGATTTGGTATTGGCAGGAAACTAGAGAGGAGAGGTGTGCTCAGGAGGTCTGGCACAGCAAGCTCATGCAGAGTGGTGTACAAAGAGTAGGTGTAAGCAAGTAGAAGGGATGATCACAGAGGGAAGGGTGCAAAATGGAGACAGCCCTCCAAAGATCAGTGGAAGATGTCACTAGATCAGATCCTCTGTGCCCGCCCTACCACTGAAGCAAGTGAACCTCCAGATACTCACTCTTACCAGAGACAGCTGAAACCTAGCAGAGCTCTTCCTGTAAAGGAAATGAAAAGCAGTCTCAGTGATCTACCTGGAAGCCCCACACTCTTCACTCCCTGGTAGGCAAGAGAATGACTTATTGAAGGGGAACCAGCTCAAGCTCCTGTTGACACGCACAGCCTCCCAGAGCCCCTGACAAATGCTGCAAGGCAAATCTCTCCAATTGCAAGTTAAGGGGGAAGAGCACCTTGATTGAATTCTGACTGCAGTGTAAATAGGACTGAGAGGTTTCTTCTGTGTATTTGAGTGCATGCGTGTGTGTGTGTTTCCCTTTCATCTGATATTATATTTTGAAAGAGCTGGCGGGAGGGTGCTGTTGTGTGTTAGTAAGAGCTATTGCTTTTTAACAAGTTACACTATGTTTTCCTATGCAAACAGTCATTTCATAAGGTTCTCTACATTATCTGTCTCATCATAAATTGATATCAATTTTCCTTCTGCAATGTTCTATTTAAACTTGCTCCTCCTTTTCTATTTCTCTTGCTCTCCTTCCTTCCTTCTTCCCTTTCCCCCTTCTTTATTTTCTTGCTTTCTTTCTGAAATATTCTTTTTCATATTCATTTTTCCTTCCTCCATCCTTTATATGCTAGCATACTTGTCATCAATAACATTTTATTGTCCTGCTAGGTTATTAAAAAGTGTGAAATTTTGAAAACAAGTTTGAAATTTGGTTCTGCTAAAGCTGCTACAACCTGTAGTTGTTTTCTCCTTGCAACACAATGATCAGGGCTAATCCTACTACACCGAGTGTGAAGAATATGTGCATGATCATCAAAACAACCAAAGCCAAGGTCATATTATAGGGAGACATACACTAAGAGATTGATAACATTTTCTGCCCTAACTGATCATCAAGCCTCAAAGTAAAAATACTAGAAACATGAGAAAACAGGTAAGAAACAGCCTCCAAAAAGTCTCAACTCCTCCAAGCTGATCTCATGGGTACTGAAATGGAGGAAGTTTCGGGCAAATAACTAAAAAGACTAATATTTAAAAATGTATAAAGAGATCAAAGAAGAAGCAAAAACATAAAATGTTCAGTGAGCTCGAAGAGGATGCAAATAAAGAGATAAATGATTTAACTGATAATATGTTGAAGGAGCTTATAGGAGACACAAATATATAGCTGATTGAATTAAAGAAGACAATGTACACTAGTTGGAGACTGGATAAAGAAGATGAGGTTTTTCTATAAAATGGAATACTACTCAGCCATAAAGAATGAGAAATTAGGCTAGAAATGGATAAATTCTTAGACACACATGACTTACCAAAATTGAACTAAGAATATATAAAGACCCTGAATAAAACAATAACAAGCATTTTCTAGAATTTGGCTTATCAAATTACTTTTAATTTATATTAGTGGATGAAAACTTGACTCTTGAAATCCAGGATCATCACCATTTTAAGAGAATACTCATATTTTTGCTACTTGTCTTGCTTCCATCAGAGAAGATTAGATTGGTATGTGTCCTTCCACATACCATAGCAACATACTTACACACATTGATTTTACTATTGATATTTTTTGGCTTATGAATTATACTATCACCATTTCACCAGAGTGCTGCAGTATGTTGGCGGTGCTGAACTGACTGGCTGGGCCCTGAGTAGCATTACACTTGCGATGGGGTGTTAGTGAATAGTCCTAGGGCCTCATCTGGGAGACTGAGACAAGGGGAACATGGTCTAATTTCACAGAATTGAGGCAAGTCAGGGAGAGTGGGCCCTCCAGATATGCTGATTGAGAGATGAATCTCACAGAGTGTTGAGCTGGATACTGGGGACTCAGTGAAGTTGGGGCAGTCACTCAGCATCAGTCGTAGTGATGAGAGGCATAAAAAAGACCACCCTAGGCAATTAACCACATAGTCCCTTCCTAACAATCTAGATTAATTTTTCAGATCTCAAGAAGAAGTGAAATCATCTCAATATCTGTGAAGAACAAATGAATAATATTACCTCATCCTCTGCTTTCTCATCTCTTTGAGGGTAGCAAATCAGTCAATAGCTGGTGTGTATCCTTCCACATCCCATGTGAATATACATATGCATTTGTTGTTCTTACTGTTCATCTCTTTGGGCTTGTTTGCCCAAAAATGGATTATACTATAAACATTACTTGAAGCCTTTTACTTACTCAGTTATACCTTGTGGGCCTCTCTCTGGGCAACATGGATATGGATCTTTCTCACCCTCTTTGACAGTTACTAACCTTCCATTGTATGGACTGAACTTTATTCAATCATTTCCTGATTAATACACATTTGTTCTCTATTTTTCCTTCCAGATTTTTATACTAAAAATATTGTTGTAAATATTGGTGCCATTATTTTTCATAACAGTTTCCCCAAAGTGGGATTTCTTGGCAAAAGAGTGTGTGTACTTTTTTTTTTCCAAAGTACCAGTTTAATAGTAGGAAGTCACTAAAAGAGCACTGTGACCATTGTTAGAAGATGGCATACATGGCAGAAAGAAGGTATGTCAATATTTGTCTGTACATAGTGGTTCTCTCTGCTCATGTGTGGTAGTAATTAGAAGTTACTTTCCACGGTCTCTATGAAGTTACCATCTGTCTATCAGAAATTATTGATGGAGTTGATAGAACAACAGAAAAAAAGTAATTTCAGTGTTTTCATCCGATTTCCAATATTTAGGGGAATAATAAAGGTGCACAGAGAGAAGTCTAAATATTTGCATTTGAATTTAGTTAATCAAGAATGACTTTTGGCTCTAGCATTCATGTGAGCAAATTACTCTGAGTTTCAGGTTTTGGGTTTATGCATGTTTAAAACTTGGTGAGTCAAGACATTCCCATTGGAGCTGGGCGTGGTGGTGCACTCCTGTCATCCCAGCACTCGGGAGGCTGAGGCAAGAGGATCACTGTGAGTTCGAGACCAACCTGGGCTATGTAGTGAGTTCCAGGTCAGTCTCAACTACATAGTGAGGCCCTGTCTTAAATAAATACATAAAAATAAATACATAAAATGCAAATAAAGTATTTTTAAACATGGAGAGGAGGAAGAGGTGAAGGGAGGGCAAGGACAAGGGGAAAAAATGAGAACCAAAACCCTCCATATAAAGGCACAAGATACCAACAATGAATGAAACTGCACTGTATACCCAAAATGTACCAATAAACTCAATTAAAAGAGTACATAAGACATTCCCATTGGATATTTATCTTTTTTTTCAGCTTTAATTGAGTTTATTGGTACATTTCAGGGACACAGCACAGCTACATTCACCGTTGGGATCCTGCACTTCCACATGACAAGTCCCAGCTCTCATTCCTTCCCCCTGTCCCTGCCCTCCCTTCACCCCCTCCTCCCCTCCCCATCTACAACCACTTCATTTCCATCTTTTCATTATCTCACATTTTTTTCTTTCCCCTTTTTACCCTTCCCCTGCCCATAAGAGTATGTGTACTTTAAGATATTTCCATTTACTTTCCAAAAATATTGTTGCATTTCACATGCCTGTCCACAGTAGAAGAGTGTCTGCCTGCCAATCTTGCCAGCTCTGGATGACAGCACTCATTTTATTTTTGCCAACCAGATGTGTCAATGATGTTTTCTCATTGCTGGGTTTACTTTTTCTCATTTTTAAAGAATTTTCCTGGGTCTGGAAAAAAGAATCCCCTGGCTTCTAGTTTACAAAGACAGCATGTTGAAACTGATAGTCTTATTTTAAATTCTGGCTCTGCCAATTCTTAGCTTTGTGGTCTTGAGAACATTAATTCACTCTTCTATTTTTTAGTTTTACCATCTATAAAACTGTTGCAGCTATTAAATAAAATAATATATGTAAAACAATGTAAGAACTAGTATTAGAGGTTCCATTTGACCCAGCTATCCTTCTGCTGGGTATCTTTCCAAAAGAATTAAAAGAATCATATCACAGTGATGTATGCACACCCGTGTTTATAGTGGCAGTGTTTGTAATAGCTAAAACTTGGAGACAGCCCAATTGCCCATCAATAGGAGACTGGATAAAGAATATGTGATTTTTCTATAAACTGGAGTACTGCTCTGCCATAAAGAATGATAAACTAGAGTCATTCATAGGAAAATGGATGCATATTCCTTAAGTGAAATAAATAAGACTCTTAAGTGAAATACTCTTATGTGAAATAAATAAGACACATGTACATACTGAATAGTTTCTCTGGTGTGAAAAACTAAAAGTGCAAATTGTAATACTGCATAAAACTGCATAACTGATAATGTGAAATAGGAAGAAAAGGGCTAAAGGTTTAGGGGGAGTGGGAAGGGTAGGGGAAAGGAAATAAGGGATAAGAAAAAATATGAGTAAAGGGAAAAAACAGAAACAAAGACTTTGTAAGTAGGGGAGGATGGAGGGCATGAAGAGAGGGCAGGGGGAAAAATGAGAACCAAGACCTGTCATGAAAGGGTACAAGATCCCAGCGATAAATGTAACTGTACTGTATACTTAAAAAGTCCTAATAAACTCAATAAGATAAAAACCCAATGTAGTATAACAATCTGTAATAGGTGAGAGATCTCAACACAGGGTAGTTATTATTATAACTATTAAATAATGATATAAAGAGCTAGAGATAGAACTGCAAATTCATTATTTTATTATGCTCTTGATTACCAGATGGTCACCTCAATTTGCAGAGTAAGTTTAAGTGAATTACCATTGTATTTAAAATTGATCTATTTGATTAAATTTTTTAGAGCTAGTGTCTTAGATACTTTTTCATTGCTGGGACGTAATATGTGACAACCACAAATTAAGGGATGAAAGGTTTGCTTCAGTTCATGGTTTGAAGAGATTTCATTCCATAGTCGACTGGCTTCAAGGCTAGCAGTGTGACAGAAAGGCATAGCAAAGGAGAATTGCTCCTAACAGATTCAGTAAAATAGCTGCATACAAGGTAAATACTCGAAAATCAATAGCCTTCTTGTACACAAAAAACAAACTCACTGAGAGTGAAATTAGGGGAACAATCTCTTTCACAATAGCTTCCAAAAAGAAATATCTAGGAATAAATCTAACAAAGGAAGCAAACGACCTCTGCATTGAGAACTACAACACTCTGAAAAAAGAGATTGAAGAGGATATAAGAAAATGGAAAGACATCCCTTGTTCCTGTGTAGGAAGAATCAATATAGTGAACATGGACATACTTCCAAAACTTGTATACAGATTCAACATAATAATTATTGAAATCCCAACAGTATATTTCATAAACCTAGAGAAAACCATCCAAAAATTCATTTGGAATCAGAAGAGACTTAGAATAGCAAAAGCAATTCTAGGTAACAGACACGACAAGGAATATCACAATCCCCAATTTGAAACTATACTACAAAGCCACTGTGATAAAAAACAGCATGTTACTGGCAAAGAAATGGACCTGAGGATCAGTAAAACAGATTAGAAGATGCAAAACAACTCCTAATATACTCAGCTACCTCATCTTTGACAAAGGAACCAAACATCCTCACTGGAGTAAAGATAGCCTCTTTAATAAAAGGTACTAGAAACAATCCATTTGTCCAGTTGGAGACTGGATAAAGAAGATGTGGTTTTTCTATAAAATGGAATACTACTCAGCCATAAAGAATGAGAAATTAGAGTCATTCATAGGAAAATGGATGCATATTGAGGATATACTCCTAAGTGAAATAAAGGTCACACATGTTTTTCTGGTGTGAAAAACTACAAAGGTACATAAGATCCTAATGATATAATTGCCAGTGTGAAATAGGAAGAAAAGTACTAAAGGTGTAGAGGAAGTGGGAAGGGTAGGGGAAAGGTAATAAGGGAAAAGGAAAAAAATGAGAAAATGAAAAAATGGAAATAAATTATTTGTAAATAGGGAATGGAGGAGGGGGTGAAGGGAGGGCAGGGATAAGGGGAAAAATAAGAATCAAGACCTATCATGTAAAGGTACAAGATCCCAATGATGAATGTAACTATACTGTATACTTAAAATGTACTAATAAACTCAATGAGAAAAAAAAATTTTGCTGGAAAAATTGGATTTCAACTTAAAGATTAAAACCAGAAAAGAGCTAAAGGTGTAGGGGAAGTGGGAAGGGTAGGGGAAAGGAAATAAGGGAAAAGAAAAAAATGAGAAAATGAAAAATGGAAATAAATTATTTGTAAAATAGGGAAGGGAGGAGGGGGTGAAGTAAGGGCAGAGACAAGGGGAAAAATGAGAACCAAGACCTGTCATGTAAGGGTACAAGATCCCAATGATGAATATAACTGTACTGCATACCTAAAATGTACCAATAAACTCAATGAGAAAACAAAACAAACATAGCAAAGCTAGATCCATAACTTTCACCATGCACTAAACCAAAATCCAAGCGGATTAAAGATCTAAATACTAAAACAGAAACACTAAACTTGCTGGAAGATAAGTTAGGTAGAACTCTTGAAGATATTGGCATAGGAAGAGACTTTATGAACACATCCTCAGTAGCTGGGAACTAGCACAAATAACACTTGGGATCGCATCTTTTTAAAAGCCTTTACACTGCCACAGAAATCACAAGCAGAGTGAAGAGACAACCCACAAGGAAAAAATTTTACCTGTTGTTGCTTAGACAAAGGACTACTATCTAGAATACATAAAGAACTAAAAAAAAAAAAAAAAAAAAAAAAAAAAAAAAAAACCCCACAAAAC
>NW_022900926.1:50829677-50879093 GCF_012274545.1 Fukomys damarensis | reverse complement strand
AGCAAGTAAATATGAAAAAATGTTCCACATCACTGGTCATTCAAGAGGTGCAGATGTAAACAACACTGAGATTCCACCTCACCCCAGAAAGAATGGCTGTTTTCAAGAAATAAACCAATAACAAATGTTGGCAGGGGATGTGGGGAGAAAGGAACCTTTCTCCATCGTTGGTGGGAGTGCAGACTGGTGCAACCACTATGAAAATCAATACGGAGATACTTCAAACAACTAGGATTAGACGCCCCATTTTACCCAGGTATTCCCCTGCTGGGTATTTTCCCAAAAGAATTAAAAGAATCATAACACAGTGATATATACTCACCCATATTTATAGTGGCACAGTTTGTAATAGCTAAAATTTGGAAACAGCCCAATTGCCAAACAGCTGGAGACTGGATAAAGAAGATGTGTGTGTGTGTGTGTGTGTGTGTGTGTGTGTGTGTGTGGTTTATAAAATGGAATATTACTCAACCATAAAGAGAAACTAGAGTTATTTATAATTAAATGGATGCACATTGAGGCCATACTCTTAAGTGAAATTAATAAGTCACACATGTAAATACCAAATAGTTTCTCTAGTGTGAAAAACTAAAAGTATAAATAAGAATTAGAAATGTATAATTGATATTGTGTAATAAGTAGAAAAGTCTAAAAGTAGAGGAAGTGGGAAGGGTAGGGGAAAGGTAAAACAGGAAAATAAAAAATATGGGAAAAGGAAAAACATGTAAACAATGTCTTTTTAAACAGGGAAGGGAGGAGGGGCTGAAGGGAGGACTGGGGAATAGGGAAAAGTAAGAACCAAGGCCTATCATGTAAAGGTACGAGATCCCAAGGATGAATGTAACTGTATTGTATACCTAAAATGTAACAATTAATTTAATAAAGATAAAAAAATTGCTCCTTGCATGACAGGCAGGAAGCAGAGAGAAGGATCAAGGGACAAAGGAGGGAGAGACCCTTCCAGGCCATGATATCAGTGGCCCACCTCTTCCATCCATGCTTTAGCTCTCAAATCACTCTGAGCTAGTGGACCAATCTATTGGTAAGTGTCATGATCCCATGATCCAATCACCTCTGCGAAACCCCACCTGTAAGCACAAGAGGCTTTAGGCAAACATTAATATATAAACCACAATAGATAGCTCATAATTCATGAATTTATTAACGCAATAAGTTACTCCTCTTAAAGAGATTTTCTAAGTAATTGTCATATTATAATCACTATTCTAAGCAGTAGGGATTTATCATTCAGGACATGGTAAGGTAAACTGTGGTATGAAAACAACTTTAAAATCTTGTTTTTTTTCTTGCTTTCACTGTGAAACATCCAGGGACAATTAAACAAACCTCTGGGTGTAATAACTCTTGTCTTTTGTCTCATGGCATGTTGCCTCTTTAACCTTGTGCTTTTTCTGCAGACCTGTTGTGAGACTTTGATGAAGTCACAGAAGTGTACGTTTGGACAAAATGACAGAATTGCTACTGAGAAAAATACTTACAACCTCTTGCTTCATTTGCTCTTCGTAGACTTAAGATCACTAATTTTGGAGGTCACACATGTCAGACATATATTAGCAATTTCCTATTAACCGTGTAGAAAACCTCTCAGATGTGTGGGTAATGATAACATTCGCCTAGGTTACTTCTGAGGGAGTTGAAGGCCACTTTCGCTGAGAATACCAACTCTTGGGCTTGCGGGTGTCTGTTAGGTGACTAGAATGGAAGAAAAAGACATGGAACATTTTGTCTCTATATTTTGTCTGTTCCCTTTGTAGCCTTAACATTTGGGTCAGATTCTACTCTGCTCTGTGGATAGACATGTTGTTTACTGGTTGGAGCTGGTATGTGTTTTCATCTGCTTTCTCTTTCTCCTCCTGTCTGCCCCTATCCTTGTACTGCTTCAACAGTGAAAGCAGCCAAACTACCTAAAACCCTTTAATCTTGTCACAAAGACCAGGCCCACAAGGCTGGGATGCTTTGTATGGGATGATGGCACCAACTGCACAAAGAAAACAAAACAGCCTCTGGGACAGGTTGATCATGATCACCTGGTGGTCCAAGTGTCACACAGGGAAAAACATCTTTTAGAACTGATCCTGCCTCTGTATAAAGTCAGAAAGGGAGCAGCAGTTTGTTGTGTTTAAAAGACCAAGTGGTGAAGGAGATTTTGGCATGAAGACTGGGACCAGAGGAGTGGAGACTCAGGAGCCTATCTTTGACCCTGTAGCTCTTGGTGATCCCCTTAAGTGTCAGGTGAACACAATGATCTAGAAGATCCATGAAAGCCCTTCCAAGAGAGTCTGAAGGACTTTTCCTTAACCAATCCATTTCAAATAGCTTAAAAGCTATCCAGCATATTGTTGACATTCAAGAAATTACCTAATGATGGTTGTTTAAATAGAATAGAGGAGAAAATGCCTATTATCTATCCAATCTTTTAATTTTTTTTTAACACCTCCTCAGAGTTGCTGGATCCTTTTCTGAATAGATATATAAATATCAGGAAGCTGTTGTCAGGAGTGGCCAAATTGCTTTTATTAAGTAGCCACATTTATAACCCCCCATTTGTCTACCAGACAGAAATGTAATAGCACTAAGTACACACAAACAGAAGAAAAAATAAATAAAAATTTCCCATAGCTGTTAACTTTGGACCACTAATATGTAACAGCTCTGTGCAAACTTTTCACTCAGAGGTTCTGGGGACTTACATCAGGAAAAATATTATTAAAATGTTTACAAAGGGAAGAATGTGTGGTGCAAATATAAATGTGCCAGTACCTTATTCAGAAACAAATAATTTGCTAAACATATACAGTATAGTAAAGGTGCTTGTGAAAACCAGTTTCTGAAGACCAGGAGAAAGAGAAGAGGATGTATACACTGGTTGTGTCCCAGAAACTGTGTTGTCTGAAATGATACAGCATTTTTTTAGTCTCCTTCTTGAAATTCAAGATTTTGATGGACCTTCCAAAGCCATACTTCCAGGGCCTTGAAATAGTAAAGGACAATGTCTGGGTTTCATTCACAACAGACTTAAGAGAAAGGCAAGTAGAAGAACCTCTGTTTCAAATGAAACTGCAGAGATAGGTTTATATGATTTTACCCCAAACAACTGAGAAAATGGCTACATCAGAATCATCCTTAAGGAATGCTGGAGACCCGGAAAATCACTCTGTTTCTTCCCCCAGTTCCCAATACTTAAGTGGAGGTGAAATCAGGTCTAACGAACCTTAAAGCAAGGTTGATGGAGAGAAAGAAGACTTGAAAAATGTGTCTTTAATTAAAATTTTTATATTAGTGGTGATGACTGGATTATTATGGAGCGGGCACCTTTTGTTGCTGTTTTTTGTATCATTCTTAGTGAAAGGAAGATCAACATTCTCTTTCTGAAGTAATATGTGATGAGAAAATTTTGTTAGGTTGGAATTCATCCTTGTAGCCCCCCATGTAAAGTCAGGAAGCCTTTTACTTGGGCCTGATTACAAAGATTACAAATTTCATCTTTGTTGTTTATTTGATGGGGGAGGGGTAGAGAATGATGGTATGTGGCTATGTCATGCTCTTCAATTAGTGTGTTGTTATGTTGCCCCTTCAAGTGCAGATCAGAGAAACTTTACTTTAATGCAACATCTACGCACAAATTTCTGATACCTGAGAAATGAAGTCATTGCTTTGTTTTATGTTGCTTGCTGTCCATGTGTGAAGCTTGTCCAGAATTTCTAAACTTGAGTCCATATTAAGGAGCTCCAGCCTCCATTTATAACCAACCCTGCTACCAACTTGAGTGAGAGGATCTGTTTCCACATCTGTAAAATGAGAATAGTGAAGTTGAGGGACTCACTTCAGAATGTCATTGTGCATGTCAAATATGTGTGAATGATGAACTCTTGTGTTATGGCTTTTATCTCTACCCTGCCCCCTAAGCTTCATGTACTCATAGGTAGGGATATGGGAGCAACTGGATCATGGGCCTGTGATCCTGCATTAGTCCACTCATTGGTGTAATATAGTTCTGGGTGTGGATCGTGGATTTACTGAAGAGTGAAGACCCACCTGGGTGTGGATGACACCTACCAATAGGCTTATAGCCTGGGTAGAATTAAAAACAAAAGGAAAAAGGAAGTCTTTCTGCCTCTTGCCTGCCACACTATGAACTGTTTCTCCTCTGTCACACCCCCTGCCTGCTGTCCTACCTTGGAACCAGCTGACTATGGACCAAAACCTCTATAGACTGTGAGCTATAATAAAACCTTCCTCTAACTTGTGGTGTTGAATATTTTGTCCCAGCAATGAGAAAGCAGTTGAGAATATTTTATTAAGGAATTACCATTATTATTATTTCATAAGAATGAAAAGATAAGCTTTATGTAAATATTGCTGGGAGGGAAAGAGAAAGCTTTGATATACTTGCTGGACATTATTAAACCAGATGTGAGGAAATGTTTAAGGAAGAATGTTTCTTAAATTTGAATGTAACTGCCTTCTTGTCTGTTAGTCAACTGACTCACTGTACTCTGCGAATTCCAGAACTTTCTGAGTTGACTGCATGGGCCTCTCTTGAGTGGCTCTTGGAATTAGCTTTTCTTGCTTTTGTCTTTCCTTTGCCAAATGTGAAGACCTGGGCTTTTACCCCTCCTCTGATTCTGCATCTGGACTCAGTATTTGGTTTTGATACCTACAGGTTTGACTCTCCACTCTCCCAGCTAAATTTAACTTAAGCCATTCCCTGGACAATGCCTCAACTCTCCTGGCAGACAACTGGTCTAGGTCAGCCACAGTCTCACCCGAGTGGGGAACTTGGTAGTATGAAAGTCAAATGCTGAAATCAGATTTCTGTGGGATAAGCCAATAATACTACAGTTACTCATGGACTAGTCCTGCAGATCAGTGTGACTGCAATTCTTGATTTTCTCCATTTCATTGATTTCCAGTTCCCTTGTGAGTCCACTTAGTCTCGGCAGAGTTATGTCATGATGAAGAGCAGGTACACATGGACTCATTTGGCCATAGGTGCAACTTAAAGTGTTAGGCAAGTGCAAACAGATTTTCTCTTATTGACCAGCATTTTAGAGTTTTATTTGCTAATTTCACCTTAATATGAGTGTCTGTGTAGATCTTTTTCTGTACTTGTCTGGCTGCTGTTTTGTGGCCACTCGTGTTATTTTTCTGTCTTCTTGCCTCTGCTTCAGACTTTGTTCCAGTTTAACCTGATTTACTTGGCATGTACTGAGCATCTTGCCTAGGCTAAGTTCTATGACGACGTGGGCGAGTTAGTGGCAGAAGAGGAAGCATTTTGCTTTTGTCTTTACACTGCTCACATTGTGGTCACCAGAGCTTCCAGGGCATGTTTTATGGGTGAGAAAAGGGAAAAGTTGCATCTTAGAGTGAAAGGGTAAGAGTCCACTGAGTTCTTGTGCCTGATATTGCTCAAGGAGTCAAGTAGCTGTGGGTCAGTGCCCAAGATGAGGCATATAGGTTGTTGGGGACACTTTCCTCAGGGGATGGTATGGTTTATTTTGTGACCACACTTGTCCTCACTTGGGGCTCCAAAGGAAGTTAGGGGACCAGATTTTTGAGGAAGAGCAGTGGGTTCCAGGGAGCCGATGAAGTAATGATCATTTTATTAATCAGGGAACTCTGTGTGTGTACAAAACCATACAGTACAATATGATGTGTGATTTGCACCCTTGGCAAGGACCCTAAAACCTTGGCTGTGTGCTTAGTCTTGATGACTGTGGAAGAAGCATT
The DNA here is from genome assembly GCF_012274545.1 of Fukomys damarensis. Taxonomy (NCBI): domain Eukaryota; kingdom Metazoa; phylum Chordata; class Mammalia; order Rodentia; family Bathyergidae; genus Fukomys; species Fukomys damarensis. Next base: position 50,873,342 of record NW_022900926.1, on the reverse strand, counting down.
CAGGGCCAGCTTATTTGCTATGTGTGGCTTCCTATGTTCTCTGGTTACCTCCCTTAAGGAGTTCTTTATTTTCTTATGTGAAATCAACAGAAAAACCATTGCTAAAATATGGGGCAAAGTATCCACCATGTAAACTGGAATCCCACAGTGAGATTTTTCCAGAATTGCAGATTTAGGTGAGGGTTAAACTTGGGAAAGGAAACAGCATTCCATTGCCCAGGGTCACTGTGGAGAGGTCAGGGACTGCTTAGAGGCTGTCCTGGGGACCAGATTTAATCTTTGATCCAGTGAATGCTGCTCTATCCCACCATGGTCCTTCCTCTAGAGAAACTGGTTGCCAGAAAGTGTTCAGTTCTGACTCTATCTATTGGTGGCACCATGAACAAAGGAGCATGGAAAGGGGGTCAATGACTCTTTTTTTTTTCTTTCTTTTTATTGAGTTTATTGGTACAATCTAGGTATACAATACAGTTACATTCATCATTGGGATCCTGTACCTTTACATAATAGGTCTTGATTCTCATTTTTTCCCCTTTTCCCTGCCCTCCCTTCACCCTGTCTTCCCCTCCCCATTTATAAACACTTTATTTCCATTTTTTGAGTTTCTCATATTTTTTTCCTCTCCCTTATTACCTTTCCCCAACCCTTCGCACTTTCCCTACACCTTTAGCCCTTTACTTCCTATTTCACATTATTAATTATCTCATCAGGATCCTGTGTACTATTATAGTTTTTCACACCAGAGAAACTATTTGGTATTTCAGTTAAAGAAATCTCTGTATGAATATTAAAAATAGGGAATCCTAAAATAAAACTAAAAAGGAAAGTAAAAGAGAAAAGGCAATGATATAAGATTAAAATAATCCTTAATTCTGAAGATGAAAATGGTCCCTTAACATATTTAAATTGCTTCTTGCTCTTGTAGTCTTATCTTATTCTTTTTTTCATTATTTAGAGAATACTTTATTAGTTTCTGTAATCAAACCCATGTAGCTATGACCTTACATAGTACAGTGTGTTACACCTGTACAAATGGAAAGAAATAAAAATAAAAAATTAAAATTTCTAGACCAGTATGGCTGTCCATTTCTGTACAATGCCAACTCAACACAGTAAATTGGGATAAGTTTTTCCAAAGTTGACAGCACCATTAAAGTTTCCCAAAATTAAATTTATATATATATGTATATACATATGTTTATATTTATATAAAAGACTAATAATAACAGTATGTTATGCATCAATAGCAGCAACAGCTTTTCCAGGTTCTGCAGTCATCTGAGCAAAATTATAGACATTTAGCACTTTCCATTAAAAAAAAAACAAACAAACAAAGAAAATAATAATATCCAGAAAACAGCAAAGTTCTGTTGCTGTTGTGGTACCTGGCACCACTTTTTTTTTTTTAGCATCTTAATCATCATCTGGAGAGAGAACATTCTAGAGTAATATCATTAACTATAGCTCTGATAAAGCATGGGCACTACTATCTATCATAAAGCAGGTACAAGATATTTTATATTCACAGAGGTATGATACAGTACCGTCCTACATCAATAATAGTAAAATCAGATTTGGTTTGAAATTTGCTTTGTCTGCAAATAAGATTTCTACTCCTGTTTTTTTCTGGGCTCCTGTCACATGGAGGATTGTTTTCCATCCTTTCACTTTCAGTCTATGGGCTTCTTTTTGCACTAGGTGTGTTTCTTGTATGCAACATATTGTTGGATTTTGCTTCTTATTCCATTTTGCGAGTCTATTCCTCTTGATTGGTGAGTTGAGGCCATTGACATTGATGGTTATAACTGTTATATACTGACTTATTATTTTCCTGTTATGGCCTTTTGTTGACTCTTTTTACTTTTTCACCTTCTCCTTTTAGTTTCTTGCCTTGCCTATTTGATTTGCTCTGTTGGGCCTCATGGTGCTGTTGTCTTCATTGTCTTTTTCTAGGATCTTGTTTAGAATTGCTTGTAGTGCTGGTTTGGTATTCATGTAGTTTCTCAGGTGTTCTTTGTCATGGAAGTGTTTTATTTCCACCATCCATTTTGAGAGAGAGTGTTGTTGGATACATCAGTCTCGGTTGGAGGTTGTTCTCTTTTAGTACTTGAAATATCTCACTCCAGGATCTCCTTGCCCTAAAGGTTTGTGTTGAAAAGTCTGCTGTGATTCTGATGGGCTTTCCTTTGTATGTGATTTGTTTCTTTTCTCTTACTGCTTGTAGTATTTTGTTCTTCTCTTGGGTTTCTGGGATCTTGATTATTATACGTCTAGGTGTAGATTTTTTTTGATTGTAGCTAGTTGGGGTCCTATATGCCTCACTTACCTGAATGTCAAATTCTTCCCCTCTGTTTGGGAAGTTTTCTGTCATTAATTCTGCAAACAGTTTTTTAAGTCATTTGTATTTTCTCCTGCTACTTCATGTATTCCTATCAGTCTTATGTTATTCTTCTTTGAATCATCTAGGAGTTGTTGGATCGATTTCTCATGATCCCTTACTGTTTTTAAGAGACCTCTCTTTTCATGGTCACTGACTGCTATCTTATCTTCTATATCTGAGAGTCTATCTTCGCATTCTTTTATTCTGTTGCGTACACTTTCAATGGAGTGTTTAATCTCCTGGGTATCTGTTTGAATCTGTTTTATGGATTCCATTACTTTCCTATGTTGGGTGTTTATTTTTTCCATTTCTTTCTTATGCTGTGCCTTCATGGCTTCTATCATGGTCCTCTATTTTTTTTGTTAGTTTCTGTTCTAGAGTCACAAATCATGTCTTTCATTTTGCTCACTATCTCTATGGTTATCTGGGAAATTATTTCTGTTTTGAATTTTTCTAAAGCCTGATGGATCTGTTTTGTTACTTCCTGTGTTTTGAGTTCAGTGTGTCCTGGTGGTTCACTATTGGCCTTTTCATCTTCATTTGCCCTACTGTTTGCCACTGGTGAACTGGAAGTCTGTGTTTGTGTCTTGCTTAAGTGTTTTCTCATTTTTATTTTTGTTGTCAGACTGTCCTTGGTTTAATCTCTGGGTTATCACTCAAATCTTCCTGATATAGTTACACCCTAGCTTCTGGGTCTCTAACGACCCACAGACATTCTCTTCTTCATAACATCAGAGAAAACAGCTCATTGAGTCAACTGCAATGCTTTATCCCAACTGATACAATCAGCAGCACACTAAGGTGAAGCACAATTTGGAAATTGACCACCTGTGGTAGTCACTAGTCTATTACCCTCAAATCATTTGAATTAAATTGAAATCAAGAAGCAGTCCAGAACATGTCTGCAGTAAGTAAAATTTCAATATAGTATATTTACCATTTAATGGCTCAGACAGAGCGAGGATGCAAGACCACTGATCTCAGTTAGCTGATGGCAGAACCCCATGAATCTGACTGACCTCGGGCTGCAAGGCCCAGAATGAATTCCCCAACCTTCTGAATGGTTGAACTCCACACTGTCCTGCTACAGGTTTCCCACGCCCTTTCTTTAAAAATGTTCAAGGTTGGGAACTCCGAAAAATACCCTTTATGACCACCTCTGCCTCTGCAGAGTGGGTCCAAAGATTGGCACAATCAGGAGGTCTGAGTGTCCCCAGGGCTGGGGTGGTAAGGGAAATTATGGGGATTCAGGGGCACCTGCACGGCTACCTTCCTGGCACTGGAGAGATGGCGGCTGGGGCGGGAGAAGGAGTGGCTCTCCTTCCTGCGGTGGATTGGGGCCCAGGCTACCTTCTGGGTGCTGGAGCAATGGGGCAATGACTCTTAAGATACATTGTCACTGGTACCTTCTCAAGTAGTTTTTGAAATACAATTTTCTTGTAATTTTCCTCTCAACCCTATAAGACATGCCAACACCTTTCTACTAATGAAGGAGCAAGTCTTAGACCAATAGGACTATTTTCCAGAGTCCCACAGCTAATAAGGAGTGGAACTGGACTCGAAAGCCAAACTTATCTTGGTCTTCCCCATCTGTTGATGGGGACAAACTGGTACCCCAAAGATGGCCTGTGCTCCAAAGCCCACATGTTCCAGTCCTGAAACTAGATGTGATGACTGCATTTGGGTGGTGCTGGTTGGTGCGAAGTATGGAATTGTTGAATATCAATAGCAAAGAAGTAGAAGACTTTTAGTAATAACATTTAATTATACTTGTTTGCTTGTGTAAGAAAGAAAAAACTATTCCTCTACCTTCTTAAATTCTGTGGCTGGAATCAGTTTAAGTCACCTGTCTATGACTCAGACTTATTAAAGGAAGACAGACTATTATCTCCAGAAACTAGTCAAAGGAGCACAGCAATAGCCTCTATGACAACTGGACTCAAACAGTCAGGACTTGCTTAATATCTGACCTAATTTGACCCTATTCCAACCTTAGGACAAATTGGAGAAAGTCAAATATGGACCCCTAACCAATCACACAAAGATATTCAGTTTTTAGTTAGCTCATCTGTAGCTTCCCCATGCCAATAGTTCCCAATCATGGCATATCTGAGGTCCCCCGTTTTATTCTAGTAAAAACTTTCTTACTCCTTTCCTGCTTTAGTCTCTGCCAAAAGCAAGTGATCATGACTGACTTCCTTATTACAGTAAGTTCTGAATAAAACAAAAACAAACACAACAAACAACAAACAAAAGCAAAATGCTTTGCTGTTCTTACTTGGGTAGTTCTCATTTACTTCCACATTCTTTCAGTAAGACTTCCAACATGAAGTTTTTCCTATCTCCTAGTCCAAAATGATACGACCACCTCTTTTCATATTGATATTTTTGGTGTGTTTTATCTACTCAAGGCTTTTGAAGGAAGGAAACTCAAATATTTCCTGTAACCTCTTCTCAAAGACCAACACTGTCTATATACTTCACTAATACCTACTCATATGTACTTGATGGATTCATTTATTTCTATGGAAACCAATAGTTTCCCTGGGAGGGTCAGACTGGCTGTTCATCAATACATTGCCTTTTCTTTGGCATACAAGAAAAATATATTTCTCAGCTTCCAATGAAGTTGTTGGGGACACTGGGTTGAGTACTCGTCAATGAGAACATGAGCAGAGATGCTATGACACTTCTTATCTAAGACAGTTATAAGAGGATGGCTTTCTCTTCTCTCTCTATCCCCTCTTTGTGACTAGGTGCCAAGAAATCCAAGGTAGTGGAATTTTAAGGTGGGTGTCCCTGAGATTCTTGGAGAACAGCCCATGGGTTGTTTTGGGTAAGCCTCTGAGCCCAATAATCCTCCATAACATACCAAATTGTTAGCATAACTATGAAAGTAGTATAGTCTTTTCCTTTTATAGGTCAATATAGATGTTTGTGGATTGTTTCCTGAACTTTCCATGAAAATGCTCACTGAAGCTAAAAAAGTCACAATACTTTTACTATTGCAAAAATGTGTATTTGGTACACTTACTCTAAGTTCACTGAGTTCAAAGCTGGCTTTATGAATAGCAAGCTGTGCAATTGCACAGATCCTGCATTTAGAAAGGTCCCATAGTTGGTTTAATGCTGTCATATTATTGTCTTAAAGTTCGAATAATTTTTGAGCAAAAGTCCTACATTTTAATTTTGCACTGGACCTCACAAATTATGCAGCCACTTCTGACTGGGTGACATGAGAGTAGTGTTAGAAATGGGCATCAGCTGTGATGAAGGTGGCCTGGATTTCTCTTTCAACAAAGGATAATGTTCACAATTTAGAGCTTATACCTTAATAAACAAGAGTAAAACATCCATGTCAAAACTTTTCCATGGCCTTTCAAGGCACACAAATCATTCTACAGTAGACAATCACACAAAAGAAACAAAGGGAGGTATCCTGCCTTTTCCTTCTGCAGGCGGGAGGTGCTAACACCAGGGGAAGTATCTTTGCTGCAAGTTCTGTGAGAGAGAGAGAAAACCTGGCTTCTTTTGTAGGTCAACATGTTTTCTAAATTTAATCTTTATGGTAACATACACATCCTCCTTAAAGTGAAGTAAGGTATAAAGATATGAATATGTTATTTGGGCCTCTGGTCTCTTTTGGCTGTTCACAGAGGGTGGTGATGAATAATGCTAAATAAAAATAAGCTATCAAAAATATGATCACATTATGTGTTATGTGTTGATTTGGTTTATTCCCTCAAGACTTCCCCCAAAATTTACATTGGACTTCTCATACCTCAGAATATAATTTTATTTGGAGATAGGGTCTCAACAGGGTATTCAAGAAAAAATGAGGTTACTAAAATGGTCCTAACCCCAAATAACTGTTATACTTACAAAACAGACAAATTGGAGCCCAGAGTGGTGGTGCACACCTGTAATTTCAGCACTCAAAAGGCTGAGGCAGGAGGATAGCTGGGAGTTCAAAGCCAGTTTGGACTGCAGATTGAGACCCTACCTCAAAAAAAAAAAAAAAAAAAAAAAAAAAAAAAAAACCCAAAAAAAAAAAAAAAAAAAAAAAGCCCTAACCCCCCAAAGCAAAACAACAAAACAAAACAGAGAAATTTCAAAACAGACATCCATAGATAGAGGAAGATGATGTGAAGAGGCAGAGGCCAGGATTATATATTTTCCTCAGAGCTCTCAGAAGGAACCAGCCTTGCAAGGTATGATTTATTTCTGTCTTCTAGCCTCAGAACCTATGAGACAAATTTCTAATGTTCAAGTCACATAGGCTATAGTTCTATATAACAAAACAGAGAAATTTCAAAACAGACATCCATAGATAGAGGAAGATGATGTGAAGAGGCAGAGGCCAGGATTATATATTTTCCTCAGAGCTCTCAGAAGGAACCAGCCTTGCAAGGTATGATTTATTTCTGTCTTCTAGCCTCAGAACCTATGAGACAAATTTCTAATGTTCAAGTCACATAGGCTATAGTTCTATATATGTGGTAGCTCTAGCAAATTCACATGGTAGGTATCTAAACATAATAACATAGTAATGGTTCTCATTGCATATTTATTTAGATTCTTGAAGATGAAATCTTACTAATCCCATAAGGCACACATGAATAACTTGTTTTATTATTTGTAAGCACATAAAACAAAGAGTTATAATCAGTGGCATGGAACCCAGTTACCTTCAAACACTGAATTGTGGCATGAAACAACTACCACATTTTTACCTCCATAATTTTTCAAACATTGAAGGCATTTTCTATAATCAGAGTTCATAAGTTGGCTGTTTTGCTGAAGCCTTAAGATGAACGTAGGTATCACATCCTCCTCAGACTCTTCCATTTCTTCTTGTTTCAGTTGTGGCCTACATTTGTAAATTCATTTTGCTATGAATGGAACAAATTGGAAAGAGCAATTTGGATTGTTTTCAACTCATATTTTCCTTTAAAGTGTTGGGAAAGGTGATAGATACAGTAGCTACAAGACAGTTGTTGCCATTTCTTTGTATCTGGGCACTTTGCCATATCACACCCCTTTGGTTAGTTGATCGTAATTGTTCAAACTGACAATGCATAAGTCCCTCTTTATGTAAGTAAGAGAGAAGAAGGAAATTCATAAACAGTGGAGATCCTTAAGGAAAGGAAGAAATCTTCTAGTTATAAAGTTAATGATCTAACAGCTATGTAAAATAGATCCAAGCAAAACTCTAATTATTGGCAAAACAAACCGTATTAGGGTGGGGATGTTTGGCTCTGACGGACATGATGAATACAGGAGCTGAAATGTTGGATGTTGTAATGTTTGGTTTTGCTTTAAAGATCTATAAATGTAGGGCCAGATGAACAATTCTAGTTACTTAACAATTTGGAAAACTCATTTTCTACTGGCATCAAATAAGAAGTAAAATCTCAATTGAGATGATGGAGTCCAAACTAAATTCTAATGTGAGAAGTCTATAAATCATAATGCCAGGACCTGAAACCCAGGCGATGTTGGCCATAGGCTGTGGTTTGAAACTTCATACCAACATCAGGACTGTGGCCAGAAGACAAGAAGTCTAACAGGGGTTCAGGCTGCTGGAAGGGCAGGCACGTGTATAAGCCAGGAGGGACATGGCCAAGGGAGGCAGACCAAACTTGCAAACAGTATTCTGCCCAACAGAGACAGAGGATGAACCGATGCCTGAAACATCAGAAGTAGGTCCCTCTCCGGCAGTCTTCAGGGTGTGTCTTCCCTTGTGCCAGAGCAGCCTGAAGGGACAGGGAGTGGATAAAAGTGGCCCAGGGAACTGAAACTGGCAGTCTTTGTCCAGAGGACCAAGAGCAGGTAGGATGCCAGGCATATCCTTTTTCAAGGCACACCAAAGTTAACAGCCTTTGATATGAATTATATGATCATGGGATGTTGAAACTAAGCTAGAGTAAGGCAAAGTCCAGTTAGCTGCTTTGACATAGTTATTAGTGGTGTGATAAGTAACGGAGGGACTTCTTATTTGATGAACTCTTATGGAGTATCTCCTGTAGCCCAACACTGTACAAAGCAGTGCAGGTACGAAGACCAAAAAAGATTCAGCTTCTGCCTCCACAGAGCTCACAGACTAGAAGGACAGGTAGACAGGAAGGAAGTAATCACAGAGCACAGGAAGTGCAAGCTGGAGATGGGCACTCAGTAGTGACTCAAGAGCACATGGAGGGTGAAGGGCAGTAATCTCACTGGAGGGTGGTGGTGGCTAGAAGAGGACTTGTTCTGAAGATGTGTGCACCAGCAGGTTATTTTACATTCTGGATGTGTGCTTGCTTGGGTGGTAGAAGGAAAGGGTCTGGCACCCCAGGGTACATGAGCCTCTAGCCTTGGAAGAAAATTTAGTAGATTGACAAAAAAACCAAGATAAATATTTTACTACATTTAAAAAAAATCAAAATCATGAAAATAATTCCAAGGTGAACAAAATATCAAAAATTTTGTTAAAGACAGGATTGGTGGTGAATTGTACTAGAGCCTGAGGGGAAAGGGAAAGGAAAGGTCAGTGATACTGAGACTATTTTGTATTAAATTTTGGTATTTTGTTCATCATAATTTTTGGCAGTATTTCTGAATTTTAAAATATTACATAAAGTATTTTTATTCTGTTAAGTGAAATAAACCATCAGCAAAAGACAAATGCCATGTGATTATACTTGTCTGATGTCTTAGTCACTCCCATCGCTGAGACGTAATACTTGACACCCACAACTTAGAGGAGAGTTTTATTTTGTCTCACCATTTCAGCCCATAGTTGGCAGGCTCCAAGACAGAAATAGGATGTCAGAGGATGTGGTGGAGGAAAAGGTGCTCAACTCAAGAGAGGCAGGAAGCAGAGAGAGGAGGGAGGAGCTGGGAACAAGAGTACACCCTTCCAGGTCACACCCCCGAGTGACCACAGCCAAGGCAGCACATTCAGCTACTGAACCCAGAATGGATGAATCCACCGGTAAGTATAGCACCCTAGATCCACTCACACATGAGGGATCAGGGGACATTTTAGACCTAAACCATAGCACAGGTGGTTCCTGGAGTAGGCAAGTCTGAAGAAACAGGAGTAGAGTCGTGGTTAGTTACTAAGGACTGGAGGGAGGAGGAATGGTTTCGAATGCTTGTACTTGCTCAGGGACCACTCTGAAGATTGCCCGTGGTACTGGTACATTGTCAGGGAATGGGAAGATTAAAAAAATAAAACAGAAAAAGTTGAGCTTCCACCTCCCCCTCCACGGTTTTATCTCACACTATTAGTTGTGGGGACAAATGCTATGGAGATGTAATGTGGAGCGCTATAGTAAACCTAGAAATAATAATGGAAGAAGTCTGAGACTCCCTTTTAGACAGGATGTATTGCTGAGGAAATGAAGAACATCACATGTAAAACCTCATTTGCCTTTTTAACTACAAGGTACTTCAGATTCAAAGGACTTCATACCCGGATTTTCACCTTGTAAAAATTCAGTCTGCAAATTAAGCCAGCAGGGGGCACTGCTAGCCTTTGTAAGAACAATTTGGTTCTCACTTGAAGACGTCTGTCTAGATTGTAAACCAAAGATGATCAAGCTTGATGTTTATAACACTATAGCTACAGATCTAAAAAGAGAAAGGTTTATAATGGTGAAATTTATATGCCTTATTTAAAAGTTGCTTAAAACTAGTTTGTTTAAGCAATCTGTTTGCCAAAAATATCCTCACTTACTTTGAGAAAATCACCTTGTAAAAGAGAAGTATGACCTGAGCATCAGAGCAGTGATTCAACGTGCTCCAAATTCCCATGTCAGTTCGGGGTCGTCTGAGCTCTTAGGGATCACTGGAACCTGGCTGAGATTTCTCAGTGAATGTTGAGACAAGTAGAGGAGGGTGAAAGATGATTATGATAAATGAGTGGGGGGGTTTATAATTTTTACTCTGAATGTCAAAGTCTTATTTTAGTTGAAGCAAGGCCTTCAGAGAGAGATCAAAACCAACAGAAAGGAGTAGTAAATGCCTTTATCTGTAAGTATGTAACTGGTTTATGTTCTTCTCTGGGATGCTTTTCAGGACTTGAATTGCCTTAATTTTTAAAAATTGTCACACCTGAAAAGAGCTTGACCCTGACAGCCCACTGTCCCCCAGGATCTCTGGTTTCTCTTAGGACTGTGTCATTGTAGACTGGAGTAACCAGTGACACCAGCAACCCCATGCCATTCTACCCAGCTGAAGGCCTTAGTTACTGTCTCCTCGAGACAAAACACCTGACACTGGCAACTTACAGGAGAAGAGATTTATTTGGCTCCCAATTTCTAAAGTATCAGTCCATGTTCAGCAGGCTCCAATACAGAAAACCGGAAGATGAAAGAGCCTGGTAGAAGAAAGCTGCTCATATCACGGCAGGAAGGAAGCAGAAAGAAAATGGAAGAGTTGGGGAGGGTGATGTACTCTTCCAGGTCACACCCCAGTGACTTCATCTTCCCACCGGACCTACCTCCTAAAGGCGACTCTGCTACAGGGCCCAGTGATTCAATCACCTTTGCTCTTGGGAGACATCTAGACATAAATCATAACGGGGCTGCTTGGCTTCCGTTGCTGAAATTGAAGCGGAGGTTGAATGAGGATTCAGCCTCTTGCAGTGAGGAGATGGCTCTTCATTTCCGGGTGGCTTGTTTGATGAAGGCTGGAGGAGACAGGTCTCCTGTTCATCTCAGCACAACCAGCTGCATTGATATGTTTCAGATAACCCTCCCTGTGTCTTTCACGGGACATCTGACCTTCAATCTGGAAGAGTACTATAAACACTGCCCAGGAAACGGAGAAGAAGGAAGAGAAGATGCATTCAGGATCCACTCCAAAGTAGAATGACAAAAGTGGTGAGGAGAGCAGGCATTTCCTGTGATACACTTTGAATGTTCTCATTCCTGACTCTGCGTTTCCACAAACATTTTCTGGGAAACATCATTCTTAGTACCTATTTGTTTTGTCCTGGGGCTGCTTTTAGCACCTCACATCTTTCATACAGTAAAGGAGAAGGTTTATTCTCCTGCTATTTCAAGCAAGCAGAGTAAGCGTTTTGTTAGAAGTTGATCCTGAAAACTTTGAAGAGTGAATGGAGTTTAATTTGGTGTAGCTAAATCTTTTTTTTTTTGGTAACCGGGATTGAATTAGGGACCCTGTGCTGTGCAAGGCAGGCAAAGGAACCACTGAGCTAAATCCCAGCCTCTAGGGTAGCTGAATTATTAATTCCCTATAAGAAAGGAAAATATTTCTTGTTAGGTGTCATATACACATAGAGCCCCCTTAATAGAAGATCTAGAAATCCCTTTTCATCACAAAACTCCTGAGTATTTATTAATTTGCCTCTTCTCACAAGCCCTACAAAGCCGGGGAGCTGTCAGCGGTGGACAGGATTGGCTGACTAAGATCTGCACCTTGTCTTAGTCTCAAAAGAAATCACCACAGGTTTCTGCTGGTTTGGGGGCCAGATTGAGGCAGACTACAAACATCAGCTGTAGACAGATGTTGGGATATTTAGAGTAGAGGGAAGGGTACTATTCTGAAGAGCTGGGTGGGATTGATTAATGTGGGTGGGGCCAATGCAAATTCAACAAGCCAAGTTGGCTGCTGGCAGGAGAGCTGAGGTTTGAACACTCTGGAAGACTTCACGGAGGTCTTTAAACAGGGTAAGTCCCCATGTGTCTGGAGGGTTAGTGGGAGGTCTTCACTGAGGCTTGGATGTGGATTTGACAAGTCTCAAAATCTTTTCAGTATTCAGATTCTATGGTTGAGATTATACAGACTCATGTGGTCACGAGTGAAATAAAATTGGCATCTAATGCAACGTTTTAAATTCTGTATCTTTAGTTCCTGCCTGTTTCTAAATGGCAGCTAATCTGTTCTACGCTACGAGGTTGATCCTGTTCTGTCTCTATTTCAAAACCTGAGTAGAACTGATTCTGTTTATTTTGGCTTTATTGTTCCACCTCCACACAAAAAACATTTATTTGGAATCTCTCATAAAGGCTCATTGAGAATGGCCTGAGAAAATTTACCATTCAGGGATATTATATTCAAAGATATTAGAGTTCATTCATTTAAATCTCCACCCACAATTTCATCAATGTGTTTGTTTTCCTGTTAACATTTAAAATCCTAAAACAAGTTAAAAAAATCCAATAGATGTCTTACAGAAACTGTTTTTTTTTTTTTTTCTTTGTAGGTGCTTCTTGCTTGGAACAAGAGGATCTCATGCTTTGATAAGAATATGTTTTGAATACCCAAGGAGGGCCTCCTTTTGAAGGCTTACACTGCATCCTCTCTCAAGATTTGAGTTTACTCAGAAAAGAAAGGTGAACTGCATTTGTTCCAAGTAAAATATACATCTGTATTATTCACTATTGCACCCCTGTTCCATTACAAACAAATATTGACCTTGTTCTTCTGATGTGAAGCCAGAGGGGGTGTGAAATATAGCAAAGAGAAAAGTCTGATGCAGGAACACAGACATTCCAAGCTACAGAAACACAATATTTAAAAGGAGCAGAGAAGGGTCCCAAGTTGATCTTTCTAACTCATACTCTGCAGCTGACCTTGGGGAAAGTAACCCAATAGTTATCAGTGACTTTGGGAAAATTGCCATGTTGTTTCTGATTGCCAGTTAGATCTTTTTCCCCAAAGATCTATTTCTTGGAATTCCCTCTGTTTCTTTCTTTTGGCCTTAAGAACTTTTCTTGAGAACTTTGTGTGTGCATGTGTGTGCAAGCATGTGTGTGTGTGTGTGTGTGAACTTTTGACCTAAATACTAGAAACTAATTTCCATTTGAATACTGATCATGTTTCTCCTTTCAGTGGGGTTGCAAGCTACTCCTTATTTGTGATTTCTCAGCATGACATCCTTGGAAAAAACTTGAATAGTTGAAGAAACCTGGTTAGTACTACATTAAAAGAAAGAAGCTGAACACAGATTGTGAGAAGATGATCAAGGTGTGAGATTTTGATGTCAAATGAAATCCACATCCAGTATTCTCATTTGTAAAATGGAGTAAGAAGATAGTTAAATGAGATAAGGCACTTGCTTTCCCTATAATGCAATATATGTTCTCCTAAAAATGAAGGCATTATAGAATTTCATGCAATAAAAATTATATGATTACAGGAAAAGTCAATTTTGTGGGATACTCAATATCTTAAAGTAGAAATCTAGCAATTGTTGTTTTCCTACATTTTTCTTTCTTTAAGAGCCTGCATATATGACCTGGCACAAGGCCGTGAGGTCCTGGATGTTCTATTTGTCCCTGGGTTTGACACTCTCAGTCCATGGTGGTGCCCTTCAGTCAGATTCTAGAAGACAGCTATGGCATGTGCAGCTCTGGGGGTCAGCCCCTGAGTCTCATCTCTGTCTGTGGCACCGTCGTCATTTACCACCTCTTCGCGCTTGTTCAACAGACTAGACAGCCCTCACAGCTCTTGCTAAATAGCTTTTTTTTTTCCTCCATTGTAACTGTTGAATTCCCTTAGGCATTTGAATTCTCATAAGGCAAATTTTCCTGTTTCTTTCCTAAATATTTTTTTGTTTTAAACTTTGCAAAATTTATAGCTTTCTCTTCTCATTTGCTACCAATATTCATTGACTCAAATTTCTTATTCATTTTTTTCCATTGAGTTTATTGGTTTATTTAAAGCATACAATACAGTTACATTTATCATTGGGATCTTGTACCTTACATGATATACCTTGGTTTTTGTTTTTTCCCTGTACCCCTGCACTCCCTTCATCTCCTTCACCCTTCCTTATTTACAAAGATTTTGTTTCCATTTTTTCATATTTTTTCTTTTCCCTTATTTCCTTTCCTCACTCCTCTTTCCCTTTAGCCATTTTCTTCCTATTTCACACTCCCAATTATACCATTTGAAACTTATTTATACTTCTAGTTTTTCACACAAGAGAAGCTATTCAGTATTTATTCAAGTATGTCCTATTTATTTCACTTAAGAGTATAGCTTCAATGTGCTGTTATAGACAAGGGTGCACATATATCACTGTGGTATGATTCTTTTATTTCTTTTGGAAAGATAGCCAGCAGAGGGATAGCTAATCCTAGTTGTTTGGGGTATCTCCATATTGATTACCACAGGGGTTTCACCAGTCTGCACTCCCACCAACAGTGGAGAAGGGCTCCTTTCTTCCCACAGCCCTAACAACATTTGTTATTGGTTGATTTCTTGATAGCAGTCATTCTTTCTGGGGTGAGGTGGAATCTCAGTGTTGTTTTCATCTGCATCTCTTGAATGACCAGTGATGTGGAACATTTTTTCATGTATTTATTTGCTGCTTTTACTTGTTTGTCTGAGAAACGTCTGTTCATTTCAGATGCCCATTTTGAATTGGATCTTTGTATTTGGGGGGGGTCTGATTTGTTTGAGTTCTTTGTATATTCTAGATAGCAGTCCTTTGTCTGAGGAGTAGCTTGTAAAACTTTTTTCCCACATTGTAGGTTGTCTCTTAGCTCTGTGGGTGACTTCTCTTGCACCACAAAAACTTTTTAATACAGTGAGATCCCAGTTTATTCTTTGTGTAAGTTCTCATGTTGCTGAGGATTTATTTTTTCACAAAATCTTCTCCCATGCCAATGTCTTCAAGAGTTCTACCTAATTTATTTTCCAGTAAGTTTAGTGTTTCTGTTTTGATATTTAGATCTTTAATCCACTTGGATTTTAGTTTAGTGCATGGTGAAATATATAGATCTAGTTTTAATCTTTGGCAAGTTGAAAGCCAGTTTTTTAAACATCATTTATTAAAGAGGCTATCTTTCCTCCAGTGAGGACAGTTGGCTCCTTTGTCAAGGACAAGGTAGCTGAGCATGTCTGGTGTTGTTTCTGCATCTTCTAATCTATTCCGTTGATTCTTGGGTCTGTTTCTTTGCCAGTTCTGTGCTGTTTTTATCACAGTAGCTTTGTAGTATAGTTTCAAGTTGAGCATTGTGATAGCCCCTTGCCATATCTCTACTGCCTAGAATGTTTTTTGCTATTCTAAGTCTCTTCTGGTTTCAAATGAATTTTTGGTTTATTTTTTCTAGTTTTATGAAATATACTGTTGGGATTTCAATAGGGATTGCAATGAATCTGTATAGAAGTTTTGGAAGTATGTCCATTTTCACTATGTTGATTCTTCCTATCAAGGAGCAAGGGATGTCTTTTCATCTTCTTATATCCTCTTCTATCTCTTTTTTTCAGAGTGCTATAATTTTCAGTGTAGAGGTCATTTGTTTCCTTTGTTAGATTGATTCCTAGAAATTTCATTTTTTTGGATGTTATTGTGAAAGGAATTGTTTCCCTAATTTCTTGCTCAGTGATTCTGTGATTTGTGTATAAGAAGGCTAATGATTTTTGAGTGTTGAATTTGTATTCTGCTACTCTACTCTAATCTGTAAATTAAGTCTAGCAGTCTTTTGTCAGATTTTTTTGATATTCTCTGTAGAGTATCATATCATCAGCAAATAGCTACATTTTAACTTCTTCCTCTCCTATCTTTATTGCTCTAATTTCTTTTTATTTATTTCTCTTGTCTAATTGCTGTGGCTATGCTTATTCATTTTTGAGTTGTCTCAGTAGACAATTTTGTGAATAAAATGACACAAATGTGGGAGGACATACTCATAGGGCAACACCTGTCAGCTAAGGAGGGTATGAAAGAGAAGAGGAGGGGTCAGTGTATTCAAGGTCTTGGAGATCTTGAAGGTCTTAGTTTTTTTAGGTAGTATGTCATAGTTAGCTTGTGAAAAATTACATATGAGCTACTGTGACTTGCAATTGTACTCCTTATTTATCCACTTCATATAAATTCACACATAAGCAACAGATTTTGTAACTGAGACTATACATTAAATATGCTCATGATCATACCAGACATATAACATAGTAAGCACTCAATAAATGCCAATAAACCATAAAAATGAGCAACTTTTAAAAATTAATAGCTCAGGTACTTTCAGCAGAATGGTTGACATAAAGCACAGCTATACCTTCCATGCTATCATGAGGATAGACAATTAGGTAAATCTCTCTGGAATGAAGTTCGCTGATGCATATGAGTCCTGGCTCCGAGCCCTGGCTTTGCCACACACTAGTAATGTGCTTGCAAATAAATTGCTTCACATTTTTAACTGTCTGCTTTCATACCTACAAAATGTTAAAGCCTATCTTTCTTTCTTCTATATCTGCAGTAGAAATTCCTACTGTGACTTCTAAATGAGAAAATGAATGTGAGGCTCTTTGAAAATTATAAAGCATGGGAAATATTTAGTATTAATATCATCATGGAGCTAAGAGGAAGGTGAAAATTGTTTGCAGGTGTAAAAAAGACATTTCCCTAATGGATAGCCAACCACAAGGCTTGTGTATTTTAGTAGACACTGAAAAATTTCTCTATGTGTGTCTGTTCACTTTTGTTTGTGTCAAGAAATCTCTACCTAGGGTCTGTCTTCAGCTAAAGCAGGGTGGAATGGATGGAGCATTATAAGATGTGCCTCTTCTTCCCAAAACTCTACCCTATGAGACTATGGATAATGCCTCAAATTTCTCTAGGAAGCTTTTATTGTTATTATTTGTTTTTGTTTTTAATCTGAATAGAAGTGGTAGTAAGATAGTCAAAAAGCAGTATGTTTTCTGTACCGTCATGTGGAACACTCACACTGAGGTTTCCACATTGTGAGGAGGCCCTAGCCAAGTTGAGCGGCTACGTGAGGTCCTCTAGTTGACAGTCCCAGCTGAGATTTGCATCCCAGCAGTGGTGCCAGACATGTAGGTGAAGGTACTTCTGATGATGCCTGTCCCACTGGTTGAGTTACCACTAGTGTAGGAGTCTTCCTAGCTGAGGTCATAGAAATTATGGAAGAACGATTGGCATACTTGTGCTCTATATAAATTTTTGAATCACAGAATGTATCAGCATAGACGAATGGTTGCTTCATTCCCCTAATTTTGGGTTGATTTGCTATATAGCAATATTAACCAGAAGGCAATCACAAATATGGACCTCAAAAAAGATTCTTGGATCTCAAAGAATAAAAATGATAATTGAATCATGTTGTAAAGCATTTACATCGGCACCTAGGTGCAAACCAAAGTTTGAGATAGCTATTTAAGAAGGACTCCAGTGCTCAACCTTAGACCATTTAGTCACCCTGACCAGGTGTGGGTACCTGCAAATTAATGGTCAAAATTCTCTAGACCACTTAGAGGTATGCCCAGGCTAGGATATACTGAGTCAGAAATTCTACATGGCAAAATATGATTGGTTCCAGGCTGATAAATTAATAATGAGAATGCACAATGTGAAAATCTATGAATTAAAAAAAATCTTACTGAGTTTATTGGTACTTTAAAGTATACAGTTCAGTTACATTTGTCATTGGCATCTTGTACCCTTACATGACAGGTCTTAGTTCTCATTTTTTCCCCCTAGCCCTGCTCTCCCTTTACCCCCTCCACCTCCCTATTTACAAAGACTTTGTTTCCATTTAAATCTATTAATCTTAAGCACTGATTAAAAGTTGAAATTGGCCTTGAAGGCAAGCCTTTCAAAGTATGTTTCAAATGTGTTAACAAATTACCAATTCGGCATGATTACTTGAATAGGAATGTCAAAGCATGGCAAAATTTGGACATGCTTATTTTTAGTGTGTATTCATTGTCCTTAATTATTATTATTATTATTATTATTATTATTATTATTATTTTGGTACTGGGGATCAAACTCGGGACCTTGCACTTGCAAAGCAGGGGGCGGCATCCCTGAGCTAAATCCCTGGCCCCTAATGTATTTATTTAGAATGTTATGTTTTAAAGGGTAATGGGCCCACACTCATCTAAAATGAATTAGGAAGCTCTAAAAAAGATTTTGAAAATTAATGTGTTTTGAATTGAATCAACAGGGGCTGAGGATTTAGCTCAGTGGCACTGTGCCTGCTTGGCAAGCACAAGGTCCTGAATTCGATTTCTGGTACCAGAAAAAAAAAAAAGAAATTGAATCAGCAGAGAGTATCAGTGTCCCATTTGGACTCTTTCTGAGGCTCACACACACAGAATATTGCAAGTTGCTGTCACCTCTGGAACTCTTACAAGCTCCATCTTGAGCTTTTCCTCTCCACTTGGCAAACCTGGCTAGTCACATGGAGGCCATTCCCTGCCACACGTGGTCCTTGTTAGCACTTCATTGCTCTGCATCACAAAGTCTAATACTGAGTTGATTAATTGGATGCTATCAGCAGCCTCGGAGTTGACTTAGCGAGAACGTGAGACCACTAAATGAAGGCTGAAGGTGCTATGGTGTAGCATAAAAGTTCTGTTTACAGTACTTCTGTTTTATGGTGACTAGAGTTGAATGTGTGGACTTTTCCCAGAATAGGAGGTGCCTGTTTAATGATTCCCTATGCTTAATATAATTGAGAAACACCTTCTCCATTTAAAAACCCACTTTTTGAGAACTTTTAGAGTCTATCACAAAAAGGTAAATGTTGACTTTAATTTGTTTGAGTGGTGAGTGGAGAGCTGAGAAAAGCTAGTGTGAACTTCCATTTTTGCCACCTTTACCAACAATTAGACAGTTGGTATAGATTGTGAAAAAGAGTTTGAAATTCAGCAACTTTAAGAAGTTAGGATGAAGGACTACTTCAGGGTGCATATATTACTTTTAAAATTTCTGGTATAAAAAGGGAAATTAGATTTTCCAGTTCATGGGGGGAAGAGTGATCAGATTGCAGTGCCCTGTAGAAGCTCTCCAAATGTTTAAATATATTAATATGTAGTAGTGGATTACATCTGAGCAGTCACCTGTGAGCAACACAAAAGTGGGTATTGTTTGGAGATATATGCAAGAGGCAGCCATCTGCATTTGGGGACACATGTGGGTATTGTCTCAGCTGTGTCAGGGGATGTTTCCGACAGTTGGGGGTTTATGTGCTTCTGGCTCCAGGACAGGATAAACTGGGCCTCAGAGGGGCCACAGGCTGGCAGGACTAGGTCCTAAGATGCCGCAAAAGTAAAAAAGGGTTTGAACCTTGCATTCTTACCCCTCCTGGATAAGGGTATCAATGCCACCATAAGGAGGAGCAAAAATCTAACTTTTTAAGATGTATGAGGTATAGCTATGTATACAGTACATAAACAGGTATGCAATAAATCTGTCACTAATACTTCATTGGGGAGGGGGTGAGAAAAAAAAACAGAAAAGCTTGCTTAGGGAGCAATAATAAAAAATTTAGATATGCTGCTCTAAATGGTGGGAAAAAGTTATCCTGAGGTCACATCTGAACATGTCAAGGCATTTTCACTGTGTGTAATGTTTTTTTCCAGTTCAGATCAAAAGAGGGGCACAGCTTCATGGAAAGAGTTGTGACCAAACTCTCATGAGCAGCTCTGTTGTTTCCCTCCTGATATCCCTGCTGATATTCAGTGTTTATTTAGAGCAGTGACTTAGTTAGAATGGGCCTTCACTTGGGGCCTTTGTGAAAACAATATAAGAATGTGCTAGATCCTTCTACTTCACCCCTTCCCAGGAGATTGTGAGAACTAGTTAGAATGTACGAGCATCTTAACCTGGGAGTGAGTGGGTAGATAAAACCCAGAATACTGTTTCCAAGCTTCACGAGCTTTTGAGCGAACTGAGGCTACTGAAATAGCCAAAATCTCAAATGGAGGCACCATAGCTCCTCCTCAGTTCTTTCTGGGAGGCCCTGGACAACTGTCTTTGTGTACTCATGGGACTCAGGCACTTCATATTGCTCTTCTCCAGAGACTTTGTTGGTGTCCACTGCTCACTGGATCATGAAGGGAGGGGACTGTTGCTGGTGCTGTCCACCTTAAGTGGTAAATGGGCTCCCCATCATTTGTGGCAGCACCGCAGTGAAAGGGAGAAAGGTTCACCTTCTTTGAGGATCTAGTGGAGCCTCTAGGGTAGGTGTGGCACAGGTGCTACCTCCTGCCCTCCATTGTCCTCCTCCTCTCCATTGATCTCCCAAATTCTTCATATAAGATGACTTTCTCCTTGTAGGACCCAGCAATTGGGTCGTAGGGCCCAAGCAATTAGAGACTGGGCTGATTCCATTAGACACACTGGTTCTACCCCCATCCCCATAGAAAGTTAGGCTCCACAGAACTCCAGGTGCGCCTGCATTGCAACCATTAGCCAATACGGGTCATGTAGAATTGGGCAGTGGTTCACAAATACTGGGATGCCCTTTCCTTGAAACAAATGCATTCATTAACCTTTAGCCTCAAATTCTTTGGATTCTCATGCATTAATCTGTATCCTGTCTCACTTATTTGTTTAAAAAATTTTTTTTTGGTACCGGGGATTGAATTTGGGACCTTGTGCTTGTGAGGCAGGTGGTGGCACCACTGAGCTAAATCCCCAGCCCTATCCTGTCTCATTTAGAAACTGTACTCTTAAAGGAAAGAAATAGGACACACATGTGTAAATACCAAATAGTTCTCCTGGTGTGAGAAACTGAAAGTGTAAATAAGGGCTAAAAGTTATAATAGATAATGTGAAACAGGAAGAAAAGGGGCAAAGGGGAAGGGGAAGCGGGGGCACAGCAGGGGAAAGGAAAGAAGGGAATGGAATTAATATGAGAAAATGGAAAGATGGAAACAAAGTCTTTGTAAATAAGGAGGGATGAAAGGGTTGAAGGGAGGGCATAAAAACAGATAAGAAAAGCCATAAACACCAAGGTAGATTATGTAAAGGTAAAATTTTCCAAAGATGAATGTCATTATATTGTATACCTAAAATATATCAATAAAATTAATTTTAAAAAGAAATTGTAAGCATCCAGATAAAAAAATAGGAAGATGAATTTGGGGAATTTTAGTAGATCATGACAGACAATTTTAAGGAATGGCAGCGTGAACCCGGCAAGACAGAGGAGAACACCCTGGAAAGGGCTAAGGAAAATGAGCCACTGGGCAACCTCATAGCATCAGAAAGTTAATGTTACAAATGCTCAACAGGGCCCAGCACATCTTGGACCTTGAGCACAAGTCTCAAAGTCTTTTCTACGATCAATTTTCAACTTTACAGCAAAATCTATTAGAATATTTTCTTTGATTTAATAGGGAAATAGAAAGGATTAAGAAGTGATGTATATATGCAGCAACTGCCCACAGTGAATGTATTCATTGTGGACCATAAAAATATGTTCTAATAAAATAGAGAAAATTACAAGTTGGTTTATCATTATACTAGGCTTTTGGTACAAGAGATCTCTGTGAAAAGTTAATTTCTTTAACTATGAAATTTACCTGTTTTCCCAGGAGATAGAGGAAACTGTGATAAGTCTAAAGGGACTGAAGAAGTAGCTTCTAGAAAGAAAATAAACATAATTTTCCTATTTCCATGAGTTATCTTTTATCTATCCATATCACTTGCTGTGCTTTGAATATGATTTGTCACCACCAAAACTCATGCTGTGGCTTAGTTCCTCAGTGCATCAGTGTTGAGAGTTGGGGCCTAGTGAGAGGTATTCGGCCTGCGGTACTGGAGCCTTCATGAAGAGATTAATGCTACCTGTCAGGAATCAGTTCTGGAATAGTTAGTGGGACTGAATTAGTTACTGGGAGAATGGGTTGTTAGAAAGTGGGTGAGCTCCATTGTCCCTTTGCTCTCTTTGGATGCACCTGCTGGCCCTTCCACTTTTCTGTCATATGGAGCAACATGCAGCCTTCCATGGAGGCTGAGGAGATGTGGCTTCATGACTTTGAACTCCCCAGGCCCCAGTACTATGAGCCAAAATAAACTTCTTTTCTTTATAGATTGCTCAGTTCAGGTATTCCATGATAGTGACAGAACACAGACTAAAGATGCTAACTGTCTATAATCAGTTTAGGCACAGATTAGGCACTGACAAGTCCAATTAATGCATAGGTAGACGCCAGTCACTAAGCCTTTATTTGCTACATTATGGGCGAAGAAGGGGCACTGAGGTGGTTTAGAAATATTTCAACTTTTTAACAGCTGGTTCAGTCATCTTGGTGAATGCTAAAGTATAGGCTCTGGCTTTTCCTTTAGCTAGTTTTTGGCTTGTTTATCATAATTTTGTAAGAGACTTGGAGAAGGAGATAAAAATCACAACAATTTTGGTGAAAAAGGACACTTAGAGAGCCTTGATTGGGTGACTATTACTAGAGCCAAGAAAACCTTTACACGACAAATGGTGCTGTTAGTGGAAGTGTCCTGATTCTCAGAAGCTGTTTGCAAGAACGATTTATTTGCAAAGAGGTACAGCAGGAACTTTAAAAAAACATCTCTACTGTTGAAAGCCACGCAGCTAAGTGTAAAATTTCCTAGGATACTAGGGTAAGGCTGTTTTACACTCCATATAGTTCAAGCAGACCAAATATGCCAAGAAAACATTCTCAAGTTCATGTCTTACACTGGTGGACAGATGTGAGCTTGCTGAACCTGTACTGTTTATTATGTTGCTGTTTTTATATTGCTGCTCCTTATAGTTGGGCAGTGTCATTGCTTTTCCATGACAGTAACTCAGAGTTATTTTTCATTTCTAAACTTAATTAAATAAGGGATATTAGAAAGTATAATAACGTTTCTTTTCTCAGAATTATCCTGTGAGTTCCAGTACCTAGGAATCTAGCATGTATATGTTTATGGGTTGAAGTAGAACAGAAGTATTATTCATGTTCAATTAAGGTAAGAAATTCCACTTCTTTGCTGTAGTTGAATATGGCTAGATCCAGCCTGCGAAGAGTGGTTTCAGTGATAACATTTCATTTTGTGTGCCATCCACACCTTAATTATTCAATATGTAATAATGATTTCTCTTCCAAATTATTTCTGTCAAAACTTAATTTCATTTGAATGCTCCTTACTGGAGCATTAGCAGAGTTGTAATCCTAGACAGTATTATCCTTAGACTTTGTTGTTTAGAAATGAGCCCTCCTATGGTGCCTCATTCATTCACCTATGCATTTGTTTATTCATTCAGCAAATATTTTTTGAGTGTCTGTTGTGCAAATCAAGCCTCTCGTACTGTGGGAACTGAATAATTATTGAGTCAATGAATGAATAAATGTAAATCTGTTGACTATTGCTGAGCATCCAGGAATGACAATTTACTAATTTTGTAGAGCTTACACTTAAGTGGGGAAAGAAGACAAATATTAAAAAACTATACATAATTAATAATTAATATTTTATATTATGCATTTGATAGTTATATAAGTAATTTAAGGAAAACCATATGGTGTATGAGGAATGTGTAACAGTGGGATCCAGCCTAAGCCTTGGGAGTAAGGACCGGTCTGCCTTAAGAGTGTCATTTTAAAATGAGAACTGCACTGTGAAAATCAGTATGGAGATACCTCAAAGAACTAGGATTAGAAGCCTCATTTGACCCAGCTATTCCTCTGCTGGGTGTCTCCCCAAAGAATTAAATGAATCACACCACAGTGATATATGTGCACCCATGTTCATAGCACCGCAATTTGTAATCGCTAAAACTTGGAAGCAGCCCCAATAGCTCATCAATTGGAGACTGGATAAAGAAAATGTGTGTGTGTGTGTGTGTGTGTGTTTAATGGAGTACTACTCAGCCACAAAGAATGAGAAATTAGAGACATTTATAGCTAAATAGATGCACATTGAGCTGATATTCTTTTTTTTTTGTTTATTTTATTTTTTTGGTACCAGGGATTTAACTTGGGCCCTTGCCACTTGCAAGGCAGGTGCTGGAAACTCTGAGCTAAATCCCCAGCCCAGAGTGATATTATTAAGTGAAATAAATAGGATACATATGTGTAAATACCAAATAGTTTCTCTAGTGTGAGAAACAGAAAGTGTAAATAAGGGCTAAAAGTTATAATAGATAATGTGAAATACGAAGAAAAAGTGCAAAGGGGAAGGGAAAATGAGCGGGATAGGGGAGAGCAAAGAAGGGAATGGAATTAATATGAGAAAATGAAAAAATGGAAACAAAGTCTTTGTAAAGAGGGAGGGAGGGAGGGATTGAAGGGAGGCCAGGGGAATGGGGAAAAAATAAGAACCAAGATAGATTATGTAGAGGTGCAAATTTCCAATGATGGATTTCATTATACTGTATACCCAAAATGTACCAATAAAACTAATTAAAAAAATAAAATGAGAACTGAAGGATAAGTAAACATTATACTAAAATTTTGGTGGGGAGCATTTGTAGTTCTCTACATTATGAGACATCTTTGCGTCTCTTGAGTGTCTTAAGATTCTCACACTTCCACACTGCAGTTTCACACTTCCATGCTTTGCACTTGTATTTATTTCTGTTTGGAAAACTGCTTGTTTCATCTACTGTCATGTAAATAATCTCACCCTTAAAATTTAGTGTAAGAACTGACCTTTTCTCATGTGGCAGTGTGTATACATGTCTGTATGTGTGAGGGGGATATTTTTCATTCATGTACACCCACAGCACAAACCACCAAACTAATTTAAGGGTGAAGAAGGGAAATGTACATAATACTCTTGGGAGTCTTTGATGTATATGTATCATGTTTATTGAATTATTGGGAAGAGAAACATAAATGATCTAACACAATGATTACAAATTATTCTCCAACATTTTAGTAGATCCTCAGTGAAAACTGATGGTTGACCAATTGTGTGACACTAAATGTAGCACAGTAAAATGTATTTACAGCTCAGTGATTCAAGAGTGGGAGTGGGGTGGTGGTGGAGAAAGAATTATGCACAAATTTATGAAATAGGCCCTCTCTCAAAGAGTAGAGGGTTTGTCATTGGCTCATCATTCAATGTCTTAAAGTATTGGTAGTAAAGTGACACCTAGCTATCAAGTGGCAAATAGCTCTAATGTCAAGGGAATGAGTGGAATTTGGGCCTTTCAGGCTATTTTGTGTCCTTTATTTTGGTAAGGTGAACCCATGAAAAGAGGAGGAGTTTTATTATCTTAAAGCTACCTTCTTGCTATCTTTCTAGCTCTCTTAATGTAGATGAAAAAAGAGCAAAAGAAAGCAGGTAACATTTCCAGGTTGGAGGACACATAGGTTCCTGCAAAAAAGTCTGTTTACTGACTTTGATAATGCCTGCTGAATCTCAATAAAGCCCCAGAAGTATACTTGTTGTTTCTTTCTAGTTTGCAAAGAAAAGACATTTGGGGTACAGATGAAAGCCAGTGTCAATAAATAGAACCAGAAGGCTTGACCCTTTCTAAATGAACAGGCCAATTTGCAAATAAAACCATTTATTTTATTTATTTTAGCAAACCCATAGGTTTAGCCAGGCTTAAGTTTTATAGGTTTAATATAATTTCAGCATCATTTATTGTAATCTAGCTCTTAAAGTTTTGGACCTTAAGAATCTTGAGAAGAAATAAAGTAGGAAAAATATTAGGCATATAAAAAGTGGAGATGAAATTTTCAGTGGAAATCTAACAGTAAAAGTAAGTTGGAAGCGGATTTCAACTTTGTTCTCAAAAATAATTTTAGTCTGGGAGTATTTTGAGTAACAAACCTATTTCCCTGGATATGTAAAATGTCAAACTCTAGGCAGGCAGTCAAACTCCTTAATCCTGTTGAATTTCCTCCTTTGAATAGAAAGAAAGGAAAAAAAAAGGCCAGGGTATTTGCTGGGGCTACTCTGGAGAATAATTTTAAATTCGTGTAACTTTGAAGCAGAGCTCCTGTTGATCCTACTAAATCTCCACTAGAGGAGAATAGCTACCACCTAATTGTGGAGGTTTAGAGCATTTAGATGCAAGAGCCATTCAAGGGAATGACTTTAGAGAACCTGCTCTTACCATCAAGCCTCCTTCTTGGCAGCATGATCCTTAGATCACTTGTAACAGGGCTCTAACTTGCCCTGTTGTAGGGGTTTCTTCTAAGAAATCTCGGAGGTCAATAGTCTACCTAGCTTCTCTTTCAGGAGTCCATTTATAGGTCTAGAAAAACCAACTGTTTCCTCATCTCTGAGCTAAAACATTATAGGCTTTCCCAATGTCTTTGAAGACATGATGCCACATTAATTTGATTTTATGGCTTTTAATCTCCCTTAGATATCCAGTACAGCTTATGTTCAGTTTGAGAGGCCCAAGTTAACACTTGAGCTGGCCTCTTCTCGAGCCTCACGGGCACGCAGTGCAGGCTTTGTGCTCAGCCATGAAGGCCTGGTGACTGTAATCGCTATGGTCTCACCACAGACCGATGTGCACACCACAAATTGGCCTGTTTGCTTTTAGTGAGAAACATCCCCATGGAGACTGGATACTTGAAAGCTGCCAAGTGCTTTCACTTTCAAAGGTTGCTTGGTCGATACAAAAGTAGAACCACGAGAAGGAGCATCTTGGGGGATTTGTTTTGCCAGGCCAAGGGACATCTAATTCCACAATGAGGAGGGTGGCTTATTAGTCTTCAGACTTACTTTTTCATGTCAGTTCTTTCTGTCCTTGACAGGGCTAAATAAACCTTGAAAGAGTCTTACTCTTTGATTAAAGATCTAGTTCCCATATGCATTTTTCAGGTATGAGATGTCACCAAGAAGACTAAAAGATTTGTTTACATTCATCATTACTGAATTAGTATTTCCAGCTCTTCCTTTGTGTTTTTGATGTGGAGACATGAGCCTCTGCAAATTTCAGATGTCATCTACCATGTGTCGCTCTTAACTAGTTTAACCCTTGTGATTCTGGTGTTGTTATATACCCATGTACTAACTACAGCATGTGGTTGCAATTTTTAATTAAAATTTATTACAGTATATTTTGTTTTAACAATTTTACAACACAATTGGCAATAGAAGATGTCTACCTTAGAATAATTACAAAATGATTGCAGAATTTTTCATTTGGGAAACTGTAAAGGGATACTGAAGTCTGTTAAAAGATATAATGGAAGAGAATATTACATTTATAGTAATACAATAAAAAGGAAATGTTAAAACACATGAGAAACTATAAAACATCCAGAAAAACTAAAAAAAAATGGACTTAATCAAATGGAAATACACATCAAGTTTTGAGCAGAAAGAGTAAATACATAAAGAAGTCAATCCTCTCTAAGCTAACATAAATATAACTTGATTCCAATAATAATATCCTATGTTCTATGAAGAAAAAAGTAAGACTATGTAATGCGGGACAATCTTGGAAAAGAAGAGAAAATGGGCCTATAGAATATGATGCAGGCAGCATATGAGTTCAGTGAAGGAAAATAGAATTAAAGTTTTTGTTAATCTGAAATAATTTCAAATTTACAGAAAGACTTGCAAGAATAGTGCAAAGAATTTCCCCTATATAATCTTTACAAAGACTGGCCAATTTTTAATATTTTGTTGCAGTTACTTTATCATTCTATACCACTTCCTTGAACAATTTTATGTACACAGTAAATCCTCAGCTTATGAACATTTGAGTTGCAAACTTTCAGATACAAACAGACTTCACATTACAAACACTGGCAGATGTGAACAAATCATGGAAGTAGCTCATATGTCTGCTGGGTGTCGTCACAGTTGTGCTACTGTGTGCTTACTGTACGGTGTGGCAGTGGACAGCGCTCAGCCAGAGCCCAGCATGTGCAGAAGCAAGAGGAAAAGCAGTGCTGATGTGGAGGGGGCTGCTAGGAAGCACGAAGCAATATACACTGTATGTTTGTGTCACAGGTGTATAAGACTTGCTTTGTTGGACTTATGAACAAATCTGACTTACAAATGTGCTCCTGGAACCATCTGACAGGACATAAATTATGCCCTTTTACCTGGTATTATTTCAGTATATATTTTTTGAGAATAAGAATATTTTCATATACATTTATAATATAGTTACCAACTTTTGGATATTTAATGTTGATATTGCACTTTAATATATAATATGTATCCCAGATCTGTCAATTCTCCTAAAAATGTCTCTTACAATAAAGTTCACCCCAATACAACATGAAAGCTATAAACACATATCATTTTTAGTTTTTCTGTTTCTTCAGTTTTCTTTGACTTTTGTGCCATTATTATATTAATATGTTTTGAAGATTACAGGTCAGTGGTACATCTAGAATATGGAATATTATTTAGCACTACAAAGAATAAGCTATCAAGACATCAAAAATGTGGAGAAGGGCCAGGAGTTTAGCTCAGAGGTCCTGTGAGTTCGATCCCCAGTGCAAAAAAAAAAAAAATAAAGGAGAAATTTTAAATATACATTACAAAATGAAAAAGCCAATCTGAAAGGCCTACAAACTGTGTGACTCCAATCGTACAACTTTCTGGAAAAGGCAAAACCAGAAAGATATCAAGAAAGAGAAGTAGTCACAAGGGGTGGAGAGAGGGACAGGAATGAATAGATGAGCACAGAGGACTTTTGGGGGCAGTGAAACTACTTTGCATGATACTACCATTGTAGATCCTTGTCTACACATTGGACCAAACCCATCAAATGTGAAATAGAGTTCACTGCAACTTAAAGTCTTGGCTTTGAGTTGTAATGATGTGTCACAATGTTCATTTATTTATATAGAGATATAGAAAAATTTATTTAGAAGAAAACAACTACATACTCACAAGGGAGTTCGGACATTCAGAGGATGAAACACATTATTTTATGGAGGTGGGAATATTCATGTTTTTCTTGAGGGGGTAGATACCTGTGCAGCATGTGAATCTATGGGAAATTCTGTCTTGGTTTACAGGAAACAAGGATGTCCTGCACAAAGAAAGGTAATGGCCCATTTTGCAACTGAAAGGCATGGATCCAGTGAATTCATCCTTTAAAATGGATTATTAAGATGCTTTGCTTAAAAACACTGTTTGAAGTCTTTTAATTCATCCTTTCACCTCAAGATCAAATTCCTGTCCTTTAGTTTATTAACTGAGCTAATTTATGGACTTACGTTGCCTTGCAGGTATTCGGAGTATGATGGGCCTGGAAAGAAAGAAATTTTCCCAGAGAATCAGGACACCAGCAAGTCACTGAAATTTAAGGCAGAGTCCCACAGCACACTAATTCATGAATTAAAAGATACATTTGCAGATTTTTCTGTATACACAGCATTCTGTTTTAGTAATAGCACATGTTCCAGCTTGTGCTGCAGTTAGAATATCTAGGACCATTCAGTGATATAACTTTATTAATGGTAAAAAAGTGCATCGCTCTAGTGGGGTAATGCTGGGAGGGAGTTGTGTATGTGTTGAGGCACGGCATATATGGAAAATCTCTGATCCTTCTCAATTTTGCTGTGAGTCTAAAATGGCTTTTACAAGTAAGACCATTAAAAAGTGAAGGCAGGCCATTAATTTAGAGAATGACCTTTGATGTTTGGTTTCTGTTATGTTTGCTTATGATTAGATTCAGATTTTACTTTTTTTGACTGAAATATAAAACAGACTTTAAAATAAGTGGTGTTAATATACTTTTGCTTATACAGGTGAAAGTTTTGCAATTTCTGTATACAAGAAATTGTAGGAATTAAAATATTTTATTGATAATAAAATAAAATGAATGGTGTTAGGATAACAGGATAATAATGAAAATGATATTATACATCAGAATGAAATCTAAATCTGTTCGAGATTAACTATATAGTGAAACTATATAATTTTTAGATGAAAACATAGATGGGAGTGAGAAACAATATTTTTTTTTTGATTTTTTGAGACAGGGTCTCACTAAGTAGTTGAGACTGACCTGGAACTCTGTGTAGCCCAGGCTGGTCTTGAACTCACAGTGATCCTCCTGCCTCAGCCTCCTGAGTTCTGGGATTATAGGCATGTTGTACCACCACGCCCAGCCTAAGAAACAATTTTTTATGTTTCAAAATACATGTGATTTGATAAATAATTATTTTATAGAGGCTGGAATTTATGCCTGCCTCAAAAGCACAACCAGGTCCTGAGTTTGATCCAGGTACAAAACAACAACAACAACAACGACAAACCCCAAAACACAAAGAAATAATTATTTTATGTCCCCAAAATGAAGTAAAATGTCAAGCCTCAAAAATGTTTCCAATTTCTGTCACAGTAAAGGATTGACGTCCTATTTTTTTTAAGTACTGGGGTTGAACTCAGGACCTTTGCACCAAGCTACTTCCTCAGCACTTTATCTTTTTATTTTGAGATAGTCTCTCTAAGTTGTTAAATTGCCCAGACTAGTCTCCAACGTTCAGTCCTCCTTAGCTACCAAAGTGCTGAGATTACAGGTTACTGAAAGGGTTTTTAAATATGAAAAAGACTGGCATTTTTCACTTACATGAAAAATGAGACTTTCATAACTCACAGGAACAGAAATTCCAGGAGCCTTTAGAAATGTGAAAGGATGGCAGTCATTTACAGTACAAAGGATAAATTAAAGCAACAATAAAGCACAACTTCTTGGCTATCACACTGGAATAATTTCAAAAGGTTTGTGTCAATGTCAGTTAACTTGTAGAGAAATAAATAATTAGACAGTTCTAGAGAGAATTCAAACTATTACAGGATTTTGATAATATCTAACAAAATTACATATGCACTGATCTTTTGGTCAAGCAATCTTACATCTAGGAATCAATCCCATAGACAAAAATCTATCTCAAAGACAAAAATATGCCCCCAAGTAATGCAAAATTTATTTTTTCTCATTGAGGTTATTGGTACATTTTAGGTATACAGTACAGTTACATTCATCATTGGGATGTTGCACCTTTACATGATGGGTCTTGGTTCTCATTTTTTCCCTATATCCCTCCCCTCCCTTCATCTCCTCCTCCCTTCCCTATTTATAAAAACTTTATTTCCA
The DNA here is from genome assembly GCF_012274545.1 of Fukomys damarensis. Taxonomy (NCBI): domain Eukaryota; kingdom Metazoa; phylum Chordata; class Mammalia; order Rodentia; family Bathyergidae; genus Fukomys; species Fukomys damarensis. The sequence continues at coordinate 50,842,193 of NW_022900926.1, read as the reverse complement.
TTTTTTCATTTTCTCAGATTTTTTTCTTTTCCCTTATTTCCTTTCCCCTACCCTTCCCACTTTCTCTACACCTTTAGCCCTTTTCTTTCTATTTCACATTGTTAATGATACCATTACAAGCACAGTTTATTAAAGTAATATTTTTAATATAAAAAGCTGGAAATAAGCTGTGTAAATCAACAAAGGGCTGGTTGACTAAATTTTGGTATAGTCACCTAATGGATTACTATATGGTTCTTATAAATAAATGAAGAGTACTATGTAATTATAAAAATTGAAAAACTATTTCATTAAGTAATCATGAGGGCATGTTGTTTAGTAAAAAAGGCAAAAATGAGAAAAGTGATCAAAAGGAATATATCTATCAATATTGATGCTGATATCGATATATAATGTATAGAATATGAATCCAAATAATGAATAAGGATACTGAAAATCTGAAAATATATATTATATATTCCACATACAGGGATATATATGAAATATAGAGTCTATTATTGAATAAAAAGGATGCTCAAAAACTAAAATAATCATCTAAATTTTATCTCAATTTGACATTGGAACCATACATATATTTATAAAGTTATAAAATGAAAAATTAAAAATAAATCTGTAAAATAGCAAATAAAAATGAAACAAATTGGGCAGGGGATTTAGCTTAGTGATTCTGCCACCTATCTCCCAAGCGCAAGGTCCCAAGTTCCATCCCCGGTACCACAAAAAAAAACCAAACCCCAAAAGAAAAATGAAACAAATGAATCCAGTCATTAGGGTTGTGACTCTTAGTCACTTTCCTTTGTTGAGACATGCTGTCTAGCACTTACAACTTGAAGGAGGAGAGGTTTATTTTAGCTTCCCTTTTTTAGAGGTTTCAGTTCATGGTCAGCGGTCTCTAAAGAAGACACAGTATAGCAGAGAGGCCTGGGGGAGGAAAAGCTGCTTACCTCATGGCAGCAAGGAAGTAGAGAGAAAGGGAGGACCAGGGAGGGAGCTTTGTCTTTTCAGGTCTCGGCCCCAGGGAGCCATCTTGTCTGTCCAGACCTCGCCTCCTAATAGCGAGTCAGCTCTCCTGCAAGCATAATCCCATCACCTTTCAAGAGCCCCATCTCTGAGCACATGAGGCTTTCAGAGCACATTTAGATATAGACAATAATAGTGACATAACCATAAAAACATCTATTCCCAGGGATTTTAAAACTAAACTAGGTTATCCTATGATCAGCAAGAATAGTGATGTTGTTATTCTGGAACTATTATACAGATGTATTAGAGGAAACAGATAATAAATATTTATGGTTAAACAGAATTTTAGAATAAGAGAAAGGAGGTACAAATATAAAATCAAAGAAGTTGAATAAAAACCTTCTTCTACATTTAAACTGAAAATACCTGAACAATTCATGTGTGCTTTCCTTTAAAATATTTTTTGGTTTTTTTTACTGAGAAGCCCTGAGGAAAAATGCCCAATTCAGTAGCACTAAACACTTCGAACAATCACACTATGGATTCTAAATACTGTTTCCCTTTGAAAGGAATGAGGACTCCTTGTAGAACTGACTGACTCTAGGTGAGCGGTAGAAAATATGCACAATTAGCCTGAAAAATCTTATTAAACCATAAAGGAAGGTAATCATTAAACTACAGAACCATGACAAAAGACTTTTTTTTTTTTTTTTGGTACAGGGGATCGAACTCAGGTTCTTGAGCTTGTGAGGCAGGCCACCAAACTGCTGAGCTAAATCCCTGACCCAAAAGACTTTTGTTAACTTGAGGGGTCTCATTGGTTACAAAGGAGATAATCTGAGCATCAATAAGCAATAGACGAATAAGTGAATAGAATGAATTAGCAAAATGCTTTAAAATTTATCTTCATAAAGACAAAGATTAAAAACAAAAAACCCTTTTTTTTTTTTTTTTTTTTTACATTTTTTCCCCTTACCTCTGCCCTCCCTTCACCCCCTCCTCCCCTCCCCATCTACAAACACTTTATTTTCATCTTTTCATTCTCTCACATTTTTTTCTTTTCCCTTTTTGTTCTTCCCCTACGTATCACACCTTCCCTACACCTTTAGCTCCTTTCCTCCCTTTTAAAGATGCTATTATTTTGAAAAATGATAAAGGGAATCAATTATTTTATCTTTTTACAACCTTAGGATTACCAAATAGCTGATGAAGGAATATTTTTCTCTATAGAAGAATTGGATAAGAATATCACCACTTTGCAACTATTAATGAAAAAAATTCAGAATAATCTATAATATTTGTGAACACAAGAAAATAGAGATAATCAGACAGAACGTGCTTCCTGATGGCTGGTATTTAACCACTCATGAGGTGTTCTTGTTCAATATCAAACCTGAATGTAGTCAAGCCTTCAGACCTAGGAGTTTACAGGAAAACTAGGGGAGGAGGGACATTTTTTTTCTCATTGAGTTTATTGGTACATTTTAGGGATACAGTATAGTTACATTCATTATTGGGATCTTGTACCTTTACATGAGAGGTCTTGGTTCTTATTTTTTCCCCTTGTCCCTGCCCTCCCTTCACCCCCTCCTACCCTCCTCATTTACAAACACTTTATTTCCATTTTTTCATATTTTTTTCCTTTCTTTTATTACCTTTCCACTACCCTTCCCACTTTCCCTACACCTTTAGCCCTTTTCTTCCTATTTCACATTGTCAATTATTTGATTAGGACCTTAGTTTGAACATTAATAAAAATATGTGAAAAGTGAGTTTGATTAATGACAGGATATTTGGTATTATTATATGCCCCCATTATATTTAGTATAATAATATCTATATTTTAAAAAAGGCTCTATCTTTTATTGTAGTAATGGGGATCAAACCTAGTGGTACTTTACCTCTGAGCTTCATCTGCATTTTGAGCCAGGGTCTAGCTAAGTTGCTCAGGCTGGCCTTGAACTAGTGATTCTCCTGCTTCAGCCTCCTGAGTACTGGGATTACAGGCACGTATCACTGCACTTGGTAAGGTTTTATCTTTTAAAGACACAGATTGGTGGCTGGGGGTTTAGCCTGGTGTCAGTGCAGTTGTCTGGCATACATGAGACCCTGGGTTCCATCCCCAGGGTGCACATAGGAGCATGCATATACACTCACGAAATAGCAGAAATTTATTTTGTGAAACAGAGTGCTTTCTTTGTTAAATGAAAAACTTAACTGATATTTTGGAATTGCAGAGCATGGTGAGGAGGGCAGGTGCATTCTTAGGAACTATGCCAGAGGCCTTCTTGGAAATGTTATATGCACTTGGTGACTTATCCATCATTTTCTTCTAAAATATGTCTTCCCTCTGACACTGAGAATAGCACTTAAAATTTTGGATCCAAGGTCAGCTCTTGCAAGTTGCTCCTGAGCACTGCACCAGTGGAGTAGGCAGAGCTGAGGAACTTCACTGGCCTTGTCTGTGAACGCGGTGTGTGAAGGGTGTGTGGCTCTTTCAGCTTCCATTGCAGCAGCATTTCTTTTTGTAATTATTATTTTTATTTTATTAGTATATGTTTGTTATTCACAATGATTACATTGCTTTTGGAGAAGGTATGTTTTAACATGTATATAATTTTTATCATTTCGATCCCCTCTCCTAGGTGTCCTTCCCCATCTCTGCAGGAATCCCAACTCCACTCCGTATGGCCTCTCAGTGGCTGATCAGGTGCTGAATGTCAGGTGGACCCCTTTTCCGGAGCCACTCTAAGACCTGCATCTCACTTTTCTGACAGAGGCTGTCATTTAGAGTTGGTTTCCTGGAGGGAAAATTGCATTTCCTTCTACCTTTGCCAGAACCAATTGTTTCCACCAATGGTATTTTAATTGCATACCAAGCAACTGTCTGCATACTTTGTGGCCCAACATGTCTAAATTTGTCCCCAAATGACTCCAGTGCATTTTCTCTTCAAGGAAAAGGGTATTTTAAAGAAGAATATGTTGCATAGATATATATCAGGGTGAGGTCCCTAACTGTCTGGAACTGGTAAAACAATTCTAACTTGTTTTGACATCAAAATTAAATAACTTGAATTGGAATGGTCCCTGCTTTTACACATTTGGAGGCAATATTAAGATCACAATATATATAAATCTCTACTATAGCAGAGTTGAGAAAATTCATCAACTTTAGACCATTCTTGTTTTGACTATATAGTCTAGAAATAAAACTGGGTATGTTGGTCTTACACTAGTTTAGTGCCTATTCCCATGGGCAGCTGAGGGCATATTCCCACAGATAGGGGTTCTCAATATATTCTCTGGGCCTGACTTGAGAAATAGGCTTGGAGCTGTCAGATTATTGCTGGGGTGGGGGTGGGCAGGGAGTTAGTACAGAACCAAAATCTAACTCTTTCTATACTTGTGCTGGTTGCGTATGTTGATGTTGGCCTGTGCTTGTCACTAGCTGTGCTGCATGTTCAGAGTTTTTTAACTCTCAGTAAGTAAATCCAGAAAGCACAGTTATTGTGGAATGCAGGACAACAGACTTACCCATATGTATGGGTGGTCTCTTCTCAACACCTGCATCTGGACTTGGGGTCAGACCTGAGCCCACTAATGTGTGAGGAATTCTATTCTGAGCCCATGTTATTTGAGGATTTTCTGGCTTAGATTGCATCATTTTGACTTGTAGAAGGAATAAGTAAAAAGAAATCTTCATTGATCATACACTGCTGTGTGGAGATGGAGCAACTTTATCACAAGAACACTTCAAAATATGATTTAAAAAACAAAAACATAACAGAATTTGATGGCCAAAAGTAATTAAAGTGATCGATGTTCCAAGCATTTGTTTAGTTCATGTATATCGTGGAGATGTTACTACATTCAGCATTGGGACAGGTATGGGGAAATAGTGAGGGAGACAGTTTCTATTTTCCAAGAGCTCTTACCATAAGGAAACTTACAGTGATAAAATCCTCAACCTTGGGCCAAGGATGGTGTCAGTGCATGGCTTTACTGGGCTGCACAGTGGGAAGTGAGTGGTGGGGTGAGCCAGCTAACCCTTCCCCTGTTGTCCTCGTTACTACTTGAGCTCCACCTCTTGGTGGTATTAGGTCTCACATAAGCATAAATTCTGCTGTGAGCTGTGCATCTGAGGTCTGTAGGTTGTGTGCTCCTATGGGAATATAATTTCCAAATAATCCATCTACCCCCAACATCCTCTGACTGTAGAAAAATTGTCTTATAGAAAACCAGTCCTGGAGCCAGAAAGGTAGAGGACTGCTGCTTTGATGTTCATGGGTTTGATATTATACAATATGACTAGTCTTATATTTTCCTCAAGGTCTTACATGGAGCCATTTAGAATCTGTGGGACAGATTACTGTCGGGGGAGAGGACTTGCACTGAGTGGTTGCAAAATGCTCTGGGAAATTGGTGTGAACAGGCCAAGGAAACACATAGTAGGCAGTGATGGAACATTTGTAATGAATTTTGCATTCTGTACAGAGGAAAATAGTACATTCAGAGGATTGGAGGATGGGTCACAATATCTAGTGCGGTCATTCATTTGACAGATATTTATTGAGCACCAGTCACACACTAGACTTTGTTATTGAGGTTGGGGATGCAGTGGTAAACAATGTTTCTACAGAGCTTGGGAAGGAGGACAGTAATTACACAATAAGTGAACAAGACAGTTTCTGGCAGATATAATACACGATGATGTGACAGAATGATTAGGAGGAGTTGGATAATATTTTAATTATTAAATCATATTAAAAGCCAAGGCTTTTACATTAAAAAGGATGATTATTCAGAGCATTAAATATTTAATTATAATATTTTAGAGGAATTTTTCCATCATGGCAGCAGAGTTCCTTTCATTGTCTCTCAAATCATCAAATATGCTACATGTCTTGCCCATGGGAATGAGGGAGAGTGCAGGTAGGTGATAAAGGAAAAGAAAGGAGAAAGCAAAATGTTAGAGAAAGAAAGGTGAGGAAGAGCATGGTAGAAAGAGTGACTAGAAAGACCAAGGTACTGTGGTGGAGTGGATTAATAATAATACTTGCTAGCAGTTTCTGAGTACTCATCATTGGCACAGCCCTGTGCTGAGTGATTCAGTTATATTAACTTACTTTATCTTCACTCTAACCCTGTGAGGTAGTTTCTTTTTTCACTTTCACACATAAGAAAATTCAGGAAGAGAGAGGTTTGATGACTCAACCAAAAACATAAAACCAAAAGTAAGACTCAATCCTAGACAGCCTTTCTCTGCTAATTATAAGACTTATTGCTGCTACCCATAGCCTTGGGGATGACTCTGTGGTTCCTTGGTCTTGCACTCATTTTCTAGGCACATGGGACTGGAGGCTCACTCTGGCTTCTGGAGCTCACTCAAGCCTGTGATTTTACAAAAACAAGTTCAGCTTTCTTACTGTCATAGCTTTGTGCTTAATTCCGTTGCCTCTTTGGTCTGTCACCTCAGTAGGCTTTAAGAATTCTGAGAAAAAGTGAAATCTAATACAGGATATTATCAGAATCTCTGTTCCACTGCCCAAAAGATAAAGCTTTCAGTGGGTTGCAAGATGCTCCTCCCCATATATTTTTCAGGACATCCCTGAACCCCTAGGGTGGCCTCTGAAGTCCTGGTGTCTCAGAATCATGGAAGGCTAGAAAGGAAATGACAAGACTCCCTCAGTAATGTCACACTGATGAAAATCTAGAGACAAAGTATAATGGCCTTCAGGAAAGGTGATTTCACAGCATGATTGGGACATTCATTGCTGTGTTTAACCACCCTATGATCAGCACATTCTTTTCTTCCTAAGTCTTATACTTACTTTGACTTTATTGTAAGTAAAAATCCTCATTCTCATTCTTAATTTACTTGAACTCTCTCCAGAATTTTCAGTGATGTAGGCTAAATACTCTTCCTCTTCAAACACAGAGCTTATTTCCAGATTGCCCATGGGAATTTAATATTGTTATCTCAAATCTAAGCAGACCAGGGAGGATTATGTGGTGGGCATCATTTTTCTTTGTCTTGCTCAATTCATAAAATATTTCTAGAATTGCAATTTGATGTTTGTAAAATTAATTACTACAAAACTGCTTTTTTGGGTAAGGAAATGAGAATTTGGATGATGAGTGACAATTAAAACCATATTAATATTACTGATAAAATGCTACATGGAAGACAGAGCTGTTTTTGAGCCAAGAGCCCTGTGTGCTGGCTCCATTCCTCATCAGCCACCTTGGGTTTGTCCCTTAAATAGTCCATATCTCAGTTTACCCAGATGAGAAGGGAAAGTTGGTGTAGATGGATTTTGGAGTCCTTTCCAGCTTTAAAAGTTAGGAATCCTTAACTTTTAGAAAGTAGGATAATGCTTCCTATGTAGTTTCCAGGGTCTGGAGAGAGAGGGAAAGGTGAGTTGTTCAAATAGTAGTAGAGTTTCAGGTTGCAGGATTAAAAAGTCCTAGAGATCCATTGTAAAGCAATATGTGTATAATTTCTACTGTTACATTATATGCTTAAAATGATCAAGATGCTACATTTTATTATGCTTTTAATCACAAAAATGAAAGTCAAGGACTCCAGTGCACTTCCATATTTTTTGTTTTTCCGTGAGAATGCTCCTAAAGATATATTAAAATTGTAAGTTGTTTATCTTGAGGTCCACTTGAACTACTGGACACAACTGTAATTAAACCCTCTCCAATACATAGCCAGACAGTTTATTTTTTCTGGAGAATCTCTATTGAATTGTTCTTTTCCAGTGCATTTTAATGGTTAGGCAGTAGTTTTAGTGCTTCTAAAGTGAAGATTGCTTGGCTGGATTCATTTATCTTTAAGAACGTTCCTTCACAATAGCCTGGAAGTATAGTTTATCACCAATAGGGGAGATATTATCCAGCAATGGTCTTTCTTAAAGCATATCCTCAAAGGCAGGAGTTGACAAGGGCTCACATTTGGTTTCTGAGCAAAGAGAATAGAGGTTATGGCTGACTGTTCACAGCGTGTGCCTGAAGGAGGACCTCCACATTGATTTTCAACGTTTGCTTGGGTCCAGTGTCAACATGGTGACTTGGATGAGACCTGAGCTGCTTTGTGAACATCACAGAGCATCAAGATCCAGCAGGGGTGAGGGGCCCTTCGAGGCGGGCTGAACTGAATGCTATGAGCAGGAGCAGATGTCAGCTTCTTTCTCTGCACCCCCACTCCTTTTCTTAAACATTCTCTATTTACTTATTCCGTGCCAGTAATATTTCTACACTGCACACATCGATACAGAATACATTAGAATCACTGAGATCCAGAAACCTTTAGAAAAAAATCTAAACATTTTTTCTAATGAACGTTTAGAAAATTAAGACCTGGCCAAAAGAAAAGTAGATATTCTACAAAATGACAAATGCCCTTAATAAAGGTGAACTTCATTGGCCTGCTGTTCCTTTTATGATGTTGCTATCCCCACCTTATCTCTTGTAGATTGTGGAAAGCTGTGGACTAACTTCAGGCACAAATTGATTCCACGTGTTTTCCCTGGGTGGACTCTTGCTTTCTGATCACTTCAGGGTAGGAGGAGAGAGGCAGTCCTTGGTGGGCATGTGGCTTTGTGCTAGTGGGGTGGGATGGATTCTCCAGCTGAACTCAATAAATTTTACCTCAGAAGAATTCTTCACAAAGTTAGATGAGGGGTTGACAGTCCCCAAATGCTCACACAATTGCTGCAGCTGTGCAGTCCTTAAAAAAAATAAGACAAATTTCATGGAAAAAATAGACAATGGTTTTGAATTCATTCCTCTTTCCACCCCAACTCCATGTCTGCTCTGGGCACATGATCAGAGAGCTCATCTATTAAAAGTGATGTTAATTCATCAATCACTGCATATACCCTTGTTCAATCATGTCTGAAATTGCCCATAACATTGCATTATTTCTTGGCAGAAGTGTGGTCCGTCAGTTTTATCTCCATTAGTTTTATCTGGGTGAGTGGACTTCCTGTTAAGTATGTTCAAGTGCCAACATCAGCCCCTAGAGTCCCAGTTTGATATGTGGCTGAGAAACATTCAGATTTTCTCCTTTACTTTATTTGGGCTATCTTCCAAGTTTGTGCTACTGGACACTTTGCAACATGTAGAAGCAGGGATGATGAGTTGCTACTTTAAGAATGCTATTCCTCTTCTTTTGCAGGTACCAATAAATGGTGCTCTGACTGCTCAGAAACTTGTATACATGTGTTCATAGTAGTATTGTACATAAGGGCCAAAAGGTAGAAATACTTCAAGTGTCAATAGGTAAATGGATAAACAACAAATACTACATATATAAAATATAGTAACTTTTTAGCCATTCAAAAAGGAATGAAGTACTGATACCATATATAATTCAGATGAACTTTGAAAAGATGATACTAAATCATTGTGAAAACATTAAATCAAAGAAACAAGACACAAAAGGTAACTATTGTGTGGTCCCTTTTATGTGGTAAATCCAGGCAAATCTGTAGGTTCAGAAAACAAATTAGTGGCTGTGTGGGAGGTGGTAGATGGGAAAGGAGAATAATGAATGATTATCAATAGGTACAGAATGTTCTTTTGGTACAATTAAACAGTTTCAGAAGTAGAGGAGGTGGTGGTTGCATAACATTGTGAGTTTGCTGAAATGTACACTGTAAAATGGTTGGTTGTATGTTTTATGTCACCTCAATTAAAAAGTTTAAAAAAGTAATTTTTATTCATTTTCCTTTCAGCAGTATTGAGAATTGAACCCAGATCCTCCACACTAAGCTACATCCTCAGTTCTTTTTATTTTGAGACAAGACCTTGCTAAATTGCTAAATTGTCCAGGTTGGGCTTGAATTTGTAATCTTTATGCTTTAGTCTCCCAGAGTACTGGAATTACAGGTGTGTGCCTGTAATTTTCCGTATTTTTGTTTGGATATATGCTTTTCCTTACATTCCAGCCCAGAGAGCTTCATTGTTCAAATTTCATCTAAATGAACCATTTCAAGGCCTTGAACTAGGTACAGCTACTATTCAGCTCTTCTGTTCATATTCTACCCTAAAACTTTACTCTCAGTTTACCTCTTTGTCTTGGTGACAGACATTCTCTTTTAAGATTTTGTACATCCATCTTCAGGGCTAACCTTGATTACAAATGACGAAATCACTGGAAAACTGTTGGAATTGCTGAATCTGGCATCTGGAGATGAATCAGGTGCTAGCTTTTCAAAGCCAAGGGGATCAGAGCACAGCAAGTGCAACTGAAAAAAAAAAAAAAAAAAGGACAAACCAAAACAAAACAAAACCAAAAATCAAAAACCAAAACCAAACACCTCCTTTGCTTCTGGTCTTTTACGCAGTTTCCTTGGCTGGTTTCCTCTCTGGAATGTTTTAATAAAAGGAGTTTTTCTCTGCTTATTTTTCTACTGGAGGCTCAAAGTAGATTGTAAAATGAGTCTATTTGTGGAAGTAGAATCTTATAAACCTGGTGTTGTTGGATAAAGGTCATTCATATTTTGGGTTTCGAGGAGAATGTGACTGAGAAGAGGTAGCAGAGAAAGATAGAGAGGCTAAGCTGGGTGACAAGTCAAGGAGGGTAATTAGAAGCAAAGGAAAAAGAAGTGGATTTAAAACACCAGCACACACATCTATGTAGTGTGAGGATCTGTAATGTACTTTCCATTTGTGATGTTACAAGAATCCCTGGATAGAATTATTCCTTGGTTTTGTGACCCTTCATATCTCTTATCTGCATGAGACGCAGAAAGCAGTTTATCTTACTTAAAGTAAGGACAGCTGACTAAATTTAGTGTTGAATTACTTGGGGACCATTTTGATCAACCAAGCTCAAGATGAAGAACAACTGGGTTGAAGTTCTACATATGGAGGGTAGAAATTAGCCCTTTTGTCTAAACAGAAAGGGCTGTGATAGCTTCATAAAAGGTAACTGGACTTCAGATAACTTGTTCAATATTCAGATGAGCTAAATGAAAATTAATTAGAAACACATGTTTATGAAATTTAAGATGATGGATATTAACTATAATAAAAGTTTGAGGAGATTGAGCAAAAGCTTTTAGGTTGAGTTTGTAGATACAGAAATTCTTTGTTTTGTTTTGTACCAGGGATCAAACTCAGGACCTTGAGCTTGTGAAGCAGGTGGGTGGCACCACTGAGCTAAATCCTAAGCCTCAGAAATTCTTTGGTTAAGAGGCAGGTAACTCAGAATGATCCATGATGGACCAATCAGATTATATCACTTGGGGAATGTGAAATTGGAGCATGGAGATTGCATCAGTTCACTGTATCTATTTAGTCAGGTTCATTTAGAAGGTAAGATTGCCATTGCTATTGGGATGATTAAGTTGTGAAGCTAGTCTCTGTTTCTCTCTCTGCGTCTCTGCCTCTGTCTCTGTCTCTGCCTCTGCCTCTGTCTCTGTCTCTGTCTCTGTCTCTCCTCCCCCTTAAAGAGAGAAAAGGTAGGGGCTAAGGTACCTTGAGACTTTCTAGTTTCTCGTTTCCCTAAGTTCCAACTTTGACTCCTCTTTTGGCTTCTTTGAGATTTTCTCGGGTCTTACAATAAACTTTTCAATCATGCTAGTTTGAGTGGCTTTTATTTTCTCATAATCCCCAAATGATAGATCCCCAAATAATTCAATCCTTTGCCTGCTGCCCAAGACTCTTCTAGGGCAAATGGTGATCTCCATTAAAAAGTTTTTAAGATATGGAGAGTCCAACTCTCATAAAAGCTTATTTCAATGTTTAGAAACCTTTAGAGTCTTATTCTGCACCAAATTTTACAGAAAGGAGAGTCCGTTTATTCAGTTTTTTGTTGTTGTTGTTCAGTGTGATAGGCTACAATTTATGTTTTACTCAATGCAGACTTCAGATCCTTAGTGTTTCAACTTTCTTCACTATAAGAATTACTGAAAAGGTGTATGTTAAAAATTCAGATTCCCTGCCTCCCCCTCTGTATCTGATCCAGAGGTCTGGGTGGATCTAGGAATCTGTATTTTAAACAAGTACGCTCATTAATTCCTATAATCAGGAAAGTTGAGAAACATTATATTTAAGTATAGTTAAATGTTACCCCTGTGGTTTACTGTCTCCAAAAAATGTCCTTACCTCTAATTGCCTCCCCACCTAAATATACAAGTTCAAATTTGTCCTTCTCTTCAAGGATCAGAACAAATGCCAGTATCTTCATAATCCCTGCTTATTTATGGGAGAAATATCCTCCTCCATTTCAAATATAAGAAAATGATTACCAAGCAGTTCTTGGTATGGTACAATCTATCCTTAACTTTTATCTATTCAAATTTTTCATTATGGTTATGCAATTATCTGCCTAATATCCCTTCTCAGAGTGGATGAGTGATGTTCAGTTATCTTTTTCCCAGGAATTCTTTTTTTTTTTTTGGTACTGGGGATCAAACTTGGGACCTTGTGCTTACGATACAGGTAGTGGCATCACTGAGCTAAATCCCAGTTGGTCAGGAATTCTTTGGAGAATCTGGCAGAGCATTTGAAAATATAAACTTAATGTGGGATATATAT
>NW_022900926.1:50815226-50829665 GCF_012274545.1 Fukomys damarensis | reverse complement strand
TACCAGCAGAAATCTACCTAGAGGCCATTCAACAGTAGCTAGAGGGTTATGACGTGTTTGCCTGGATGGGAAAATTTTCTGAATTCTCTAGGCTGAAGACCACAGAGGTTTTGCTCTTATGATGAGTTTCCCCCACCCTACCTCCTGGGGAGAGTCTCAAGAATTTTGAGACATTTATCAAGAAACGATATAAGAGAGTTACTGGAAGAAGAAGTTGATTTGGGGAAAATTCACTTTGTTGATTAGCAATGGTATTCTACTTCTCCTTTAGGAGAGAGTATTTGATATGTTTCTTACAGTTCTAAAGACTGGGGTGTTTGGACTACTTTCTCTGTATAGGTAGGAACAGATGATAGTCTAGTATCTGAATTTTTGCTTTAGCCCTAAACCTGAACCCATCAGAATGTGTGCCACTGCCTGCAAGGGCAAGGAGCAAGACATAGAGGGTGGAAGTGAGGAGGGGCTTTGGGCTGGCGTTGGGGGCAGTATGCATTCTTATTATTTGACTTGATGAGGTGGTACAGGGGTTCTCTGTAGTCAAGAGAAGATCGCCAGTGGGGGCAAGGCTTATCTTGCGGGGAGCATCCAAGAGCAACGTCTATTTAGATGAGGGGTTCAGAGCAAAAAAAAAAAAATGTGTGGATCATTCCACTCATTTTAGTGAATGGAGGAGGAAGGAAGAGATAGAGCCTCATACCTGTATTGGATTTTCACATTGCAGGCTTGATGCAGGGAGAGGTTCCTGAATGTTCTCTGTAGAACAAATGTGCCCCACGAGACAGAGGTAATATTTGAATATTTGTCATGGGGAGGGAAGCAGCGACCAAGAACAAAAAAAGGGACAGTGGATTTCCTACCCATTACTTATAACCACTTATGCAAGACTTCACCCAATGCTTGTTGCTGAAACAGCCTAGGGGTAAAACAGGGAGAAGAAAGGACAAGAATAAGGGAAGTGTGGGAGGACAGATCACTCCTCACATCCTAGCCCTGGCAGATTGGGGATCAATAGCTCAGTTTTAAGTAAAAGAAAAAGAAAGCCTTACAAAAATACAGAAACATTTAAATTGCCAAACATACCTGAAGAAATTGTGGTCCCAAGCTGGGATTTGTACTAAGGGGGGTGGCTTAACAAAAGACAAAGGGATTTCTAAAAATTCTCATTGAGTTTATTGGTACATTTTAAGTATACAATACAGTTACATGCATTACTGGGATCTTGTACCTTTATGTGACAGGTCTTGGTTCTCATTTTTTCCCCTTGTCCCTGCCCTCCCTTCACTCCCTCCTCCCTCCCCTATTTACAAAGACTTTGTTTCTATTTTTTCCTTTTCTCATATTTTTTCTTGTCCCTTATTTCCCAAGAAAGGGAATTTTGAGAGGGTAAAATTACTAGCTATTATTTAGAAAATTAAAGTGATTTAATGCTTGTACTGTTTAGTCAGGCCAAGTACATATGCAATGAATTGATTCTATGTTTAATTTCATTATATCATTTTTCAAATATGGACTCCAGATTAACATCTGTACTTGAATAAGGATAAGACCGTGGCAGTTATAATGGAAAAATTATTTTCCACCTCTTACATGACAGTAGCGTGTTGCTGTTCTAACAAAAATATTATAAAGATAATGTATAAGCACACTGTTATCTGCTATTATGCCAATACCTTTTATCATTTTTACTTTTCTACTGAATTTTTTGTTTTTGTAGTTTTATTATAATATAAACAACATATAGTAAATGACATATTTTTAATATGCCTATTTAAAAAATTCCAGCAAATGTATAAAACAGTGAAACCTGCAACATAATAAAAATAATGAACATATCTATCACTTCCAAAGTTTCCTTGTGCTCTTTTATAAATTCTTCCCTCCTACTGTTCCTTCCTAGCCACATCATATCCCACCTTCTAAATCCTCAGGCCATTTCTGATTTGTGCTGAGTCATTTTGGGATCAGTTTTCATTTTCTAGATTTTATAAAAATAAAACTATTTAATACAAATTCTTGTTCGGCCTCTTTCACTTGGTATAATTATTTTATAATTCATCTATGTTGTAGTCTGTGTCAGTGGTTCACTCCTTTTCATTTCTAAGCAGTATACTGTTGTATGTGTTTACCACAGTTTCTTTATCAATTCACCTGTTAATGGACAGTTGGACACTTTGGTTATTAAAAACAAGGTTATTGTAAATAGTTGTGCACAAATATTTGCATGGATGTATACTTTTATTTCTCCTCGTAAGCACCTGGGAGGTAGAAAGAATGACTAGATAATGTCCTTACCTACACCTTCACCTATATCCTTGCCAACACCTTCTGTGGTCAGTCTTTTTAGCTTTAGACATTCTAATCAATATGCAGTGGCATCTCTTGGTGGTCTTACTTTGGATCTCCTTAACTAAATCATTTAATATTTTTTCAGGTGCTTATTTGCCATCATTGGTGAAATATTTGTTCATATATTTTGCCCATTCAAATTTAGATCATTGTTTCTTTGTTGAGTTCTTTTGAGAGTCTTTATATATCCTAAATGCAGGTTATTTTCTCAGCCACATGATTCACCAATATTTCCTCCCAATCTATGGCTTTTCTTTACATTCTCTTAGCAGTGTTTTTTGAAGAGCAGATTTTTTCTTTTCAAAAAAATATTTTGACAAATTATAATTTATTTTATCCTATGTAATTTTAAAAAGAAGTTGTGCATTTGATGCTATATTTAAATCTTTGGTAGCCCAATTATGTAATTGTTTCAGGTGCACATATGTTCCTAAAGAACATAATTTTGAGTTGCTACTTGGGTTATACTGAAGCTAACAAATTCTGCTCCCCTTTTACAATGCTCCCTTTCTGTCCAGTTTGTCACTGAATATTCAGTGATATTGGGTTGCTTTCTACTGGCTAGATTTATGATAGATCCATTGATTGATATGAATCGTGTCATTTGATGATAACTCTTTGATTGATGCCGTACATGGCCTGATCTTAGATTTAGTCGTCTGGTCGGCTATGTTCTCACACACGAGAAGGAGGGTCTAGACCATGTATTCCTCATTTATTAATAAGAATGTCAGATTTGGGGGAACTGTATTTGCTGGAGTTACTGATATCACCATTGAAGAAGACGAAACTGACACGGTGATTCTTCCTCTTGGCTCCTCAAT
The DNA here is from genome assembly GCF_012274545.1 of Fukomys damarensis. NCBI lineage: Eukaryota > Metazoa > Chordata > Mammalia > Rodentia > Bathyergidae > Fukomys > Fukomys damarensis. Next base: position 50,826,495 of record NW_022900926.1, on the reverse strand, counting down.
CACTCTGCATACACTTCTGTGACCTTACCTATTTTTTAGGCTCCCTGATGTAGACACTGATCTGAAACTAAGCACAGATAAATACTGGCATGAATGAGTATATTTTCAGATATAGTGAATATTAAATACTTTTGAACTTCTTTTAGATTTTACTCAAATTAATTTCATTTTTTTGGTGGCTTTTATTTTCATTGAGTGAAACACTTCATTACTTTTTTCACTCATCACTCTCCAGGGGCCACTGCTGAATTCACAGCTTTTCTGCACCTCCTCTAGCTGCCTCTTAGCAGGTTTTAAAAGGGCTCAATTCTATCATGAGGAGTTCACCACCCTACTCACCCTTCAGGTTGTCCTAGGTCCCTTATTTATGGCTCATAATCAGTCTTCCAGGTGTCTTGCTTCCAGCTCCACATATGTCTGAGAACAAAGTTTGCCCGTATTATTTTCAACCACAATTTAATATGCTTCCCTTTATGTTTCCTGCCTAGCTGTTTTCCATCAGATTTCCAATTCTTATCTCTCTTCTCTGATGTGTTAGCTCTGCTAAAGAGGCTCAGCCTTATTGACTTTGTAGAACAATCAGAGCTCTTCTTCTGTGCATCTGTCCAGCATCTTGCTACAAAGATGCTCATTTTCTTAACATGCCACTTTGTCAACATAAAATTGGAAACTATTTTATGCAAGTCCTCTCTGTGTCCCTTTTGTATGACTTAGATATTTGAAAGTATATTCTTGCATTCAGCTTCAACATGATCTTGAGGGTACTGGAAGATTCTTATAATAAAAAAGAATACCTTCACCCTGTAATGGGTTCATAGAAGAAATATCTTTAGCCGAGTCATTAATATTCACTGGCTTCATTCAATGATGAATAAATCTGATGTTTGACAACTGATAAGACAGCTTGCTTTGGACTCTTCCTCTACTTCCTTTTACTGGGGTCACTGTTATGGTAGCTTTGAAGTGAGGATTTTGGATTGATTTGAAGTAACATATGAAAATGTGGTTGAAGGTTTCCTTACAGTCAGTCTCCAGTAGAAATTTGTCCACATCAGAGACCTTCTACATGAGGGGCATGATTGGTTTTGTGTTCCAGGGAGGCCTAGTATTTGACAAGCTGGGGATGTTTTAGATTAAAATAGAAGCATATTGGCAGAATGATGTAGGGAAGCTTGCATAATGTATAATGCCTGTCAGCACCCTGCCTTGATGGAGCCAGTGCTTATGAGTACCCCACTTTAATGAGTCCAATATACACCTATAAGTTTTTATAAGCTAACACCAAAGCAAGTTAGAAAAAGTTGAAACACATATGTTTTTGCCCAATTGTGAAATTTTTCAGGTACTCACCCACGAGACGTTTAAATGCCTATAAAATTTCTACTGGAGGCAGTTTCTGGAGGCAATAGCAAGCTTGAGGTTTAAATTTACACAGCCTCATAAGGTGTTATTACTTTCATGATCTGAAGATCTGCCTTATAGCAATTTTTTCTTCCTTATTCTCTGTAGTCTTTAATTCATATGTTTTGGCCATGGACTAAAGCTTCTTGCTTAATCTTATGCCCCTTGATTCATACCGTTATTCAAACAAAAAAGTCTTGGAGCTACCAAAAGTGTTAGCAAATGATAGAGTTGGGAGAGGAAAGAAGTACTTATAGTGGAATTATCTGATTAAGTAAGATTTGATAATAAAATCCATTTTTATTTCCTATTTCTTTATTGATGAAAATCTTTGGAACATTTTTCTAATCTTAGTAAGTTTGATATATAGAAGCATAATCTCATTTTAATCACTGAGGATATTGTTCCTGAGGTTTATATTTCTAAATATTGATTCTCACTTGAAATCGTTCCTAGCATACAATAAATACTTGCTGAAAAAATAAATGAATTGTGTAGAATTGACCTATAAGAAGATGCAAGAGAAGACAAGGTTTTCATCGATCACTGCATGTATTGTCTATGTCCTATAAAATTATCTTCTATCTTTTCCTTTTAAACTACTTTTGTAAAACTAGGATGCAGAAGGAATCATTGGTTAGGTAATGTTCTCATTAACTGAACTTTAACAATTTCTTTTGTTGTTGTTCTTTGTAGAGAAAATACTGGAATACACTGATAGTATTATTAAGAAACAGGTTTGTTCAGATGTAGCTTCAGACATTGTGAAGCTGTGTTGAGCATTCAGGAATGTAGTGGGCTCTGTGTGTGACAAAATCTTTTAGCTTATACCATCCAAAACCAAGATCAGAAAGTTCAATGATTCACAGAGTCAAAAGAAGCACAGCTCAAGCCAAAAACAGTGACAGGATGCACAGTATATATTGTATGTTGCCCTCTTTTAAGAGACGCTTTTCAAAGAAGACATGAAATGAGAATTCCCTAGCCAGACTCTACTCTCATCATTACAGCATAATTGGCACAATGGCTTCCCTGACATCTGTACCAAAGATGTTCCTGATTGCTGAGTGCATGATATTGGCAGTGGTTGTCAGCTGTTCTGGGTTAGTGCAGCTGATGTAATCACCAAAGTTTCATTCATAACAAGCACTCATCTTATACGGCCCTTTAACCACTTGAATATGGATTTGTGCTGCACAGGTCAAAGTTTGAGCACGTATGCAGTACAAAGCAGTCCAGAATGTTCTGGTGGATATTTTATTTGCCAACAATGTTTCTTTCAGTTGTATCCAATAAAAATAGTTTGAGTGGATGGATGGTGTGGAAGGACAAGGTTCTTATACCTACAGTTCTCTCTGATCTTTCATCTTCCCCCTTGAGATCCCTACTACACTTTTCATCAAAGTACCAGAGACATGCTTCTTTGGGATTGATTCTCATGCCCATTCTTCAGCGATTGATGATGTGTGCTTTCCTTGTGTAGCCATGTGGATAGTGTAACCGATCTTCCTTGTTCAGCAGTTAATGAGAGCTTTTCTTTGCCTGGCAGGCTCCTGTTTTTCTTTTAAGACTTGGCTTGAGGATCCTGTCTGCAAGGGTAGTATCTTGACGTCCTCCCCCACAACACCTCTGCTTCTGCTCTCGTAGCATCATGTGTTTATGTCTTTCAAAGCACTCAAAACACTGTACTGAAATTTTGTGTCATATATCAGTCATCTTTTAGAAGTATAAACTTACCTGTGACAATGACTGGATCTTACTTATCTATATACATACAACATGTCATCCAGTATTTGCTAAGAAGTAACTTCAAACCATAGCATTTTTAGCTAATTTAGGAGATTACTGTGGGTATTTCATGAATGTAGCACTTATTTACACTCAATGGTATATAAGAAAGTTCCCCTTTATAATTCTTTCACAATTCTTCGATAATGACAAGAAGACATTCTTAGTTGGTTCTAGCATGCTACTACTGTGTCCGTCTCACTTGTTTATATTGCATTTTAACGAAGAGAGAAAGAGCGACTCCAAAGCTCAGAGATTTTAAATACAACAGTATGCAGCTGAGATTTCATGATATGTTTTGGTTTTGTGGTGTTTTATATTTGGTTGTAGTGTATCTGTAGTAAGAGATATTTGTTTTCATTTATTATTATGCAATGCAATACTTGGTTAAAATAGACTTTATTTCAACAAAAACAGTCAATTTTAAAAAGAAAAATGTGACAGGATATCTGAGGGTATCTCAAAAGTCATGTATTGTGCCATTTTGAGCAGGTCAGCAAACCTCTAGGTCTTCTTGTTCTTTGAAGGTAGAGTGGAAATGATGAAAGTACCTCCTGATGAAATCATACGAAGCATAAGTGAGACACAGAAAGTGTCTCACTTACATATGGAAGTGGTTTGTGTATGTGTGTATATATATTTATATATATACTTAGTTTTTTGAGACAGGGTCTCACTATGTAGCTGAGACTGACCCAGAACTCACTATGTAGCCCAGGCTGGTCTCCAACTCACAGTGATCCTCCTGCCTCAGCCTCCCAAGTGCTGGGATTACAGATGTGTGCCACGACGTCCAGCTCAAAACCACTTCCATATTAAAACACACTTTTCTTTTTTTGGTACCAGGGATTGAACTCAGGACCTTACACTTGCAAGGTAGGCAGCAGGACCACTGAGCTAAATCTCCGACCCTGAAACACGCATATATAAAAATGGAGCTAATCATTATTCATATAAGGTATAAAAATTCTCTTCTAGAAACTTTCTCCTATTCCTTAGAGGATGATGTTTAGTTTGCTCTCTCATGAGCAGTTTTTCTGGGAATCACTGTGAAATGCTAATAAAAATAAAAGTACTGTCCTAAAAAAGCAAGGGCTGCAATGGATGAATAATCATGCAATTTACATAGTAATACATTCTAGGAGATCCACAAACATCTCTCATCCTTATAAACAAGCCTTAACAGACACTCAAAACTTCACCTCTCCAACTGGTAAAACCAGAAGTCAGTGGCTGCCTGGGATTTTTAACTCAAGTTTTCTAATACCCAAATCCTTCACACTCTGTGCCTTGACACTATGGGGGTCTAAGGTCCAGTAAGAAATAGGTAAGTACAGTATATTTAAATGGGCACACAGCATGTAACAATTGCACATGATCAAATCTTTTTAAACAGAAACTGTTCAGAATCTGAGGTTTTACAATATGTATGGATTCGTGGAGACCAAAATAAGACTTGACTGGTCAGCATGTGAACTGAAGTTGTACATTGTGAGCATGGTTTTATCATAGAGGAGAATTGGCAGAAATGACAGCTCTGTGCTCCACTTCCTTTTGTTGTCGGTCTTGTAAGTAGGTGTGCATTAAAATGCTCTTCCAAGTAGAAAGGATGTTGGCTAAGAAGGGGCAGGAGAGATCCCAGGATTTTGGAACTGAGGAAGACTTCACCTCTGTCCTGTGATAACTATCAGAGCAAAGACCACTAAGTGGCCTCAGAGAATCCACCCAAATGCTCAATTTCTCTTCTGAATAGAGGACAGCAGTTATGGAGTCCCAGGGTTAAGGGCACATCAAAAATCATCTCAACATTTTTGGTGAAGTATAAAGAGTAGATATTATAACTTTCCATAATCCACAGTGCTCAAGAATTATAGAACAAATCAACTATTAGCTCCCTTTTCAGACAAATGTTTTGTACACAAGATGGAGATACTTAGATTGATTTGCTCCCCTCCATTGATCCATTACATATACTACTTGATTCAGTATTCTTTGGTGTTATAGCTTGTGTCTAGATGTCCCCCTAAAGCCTCATGCGTCATAGGTGAGGCTTTTTCAGAGGTTGCTGGATCTAGAATGTGTGATGCTGGGATTGAGGGTGTGTGGTTACTAAATCAGTCCACTGATTGGTTTGATATAGTTCTGGGTGTGAGTGATACCCACCTGGAGGGCAGAGGGCAGGCACCTAGATAGAAAAAGCTGCTTCCTTTGCTACTTTCATCCTGATAGTCACTGTGCTCCCTTCGGCAGCACATATAGTAAAACAAGATAGTCACTGAATACAGTCAATCTGATGTAGAAGAATATAGGTAAATTCTTATGTCCTTCATCAGAAATTGCATTTAAATGCAATTATTTTAAATGTACAAATTTGTCATATATGTTGGTTTTTTGAGATGAAGCTATTTTTTTGAGGATAGGGTCAAAAGGCTTTATAGCTAGTGAAATTTAAGATTAAAGCTAAGAAATTATAATTATGAGTGTTTAGTAGATGGCTGCAGTCACCCTGGTCCCTGCATAGCAGATCCCATGAGTGCTGCGCAGAGCAGAGGCTCTGGATCAGGCTCCCTAGTTTCATAGCTTGGGTTTTCTCATAATGAGCTTCTACAGGTCCCCACTGTGCCTGAACATTATCTGTTATATGCAACAATAACTCCAACTCAGAATGTTGTGGTGGAGATTAGATAAATTAAGATATGCAGGAGTCAAGCCAGAATATCAGATCTTATCCATTAAACTTCACTTTCTATTCAAATCTAAGTGCACATTTTTTTCCTCTGGAAAATTATGTCCAAGAGACATTGTAGTGGACAGAATGATTTTGAGAACAGGTGAGAGCAGTTGTTTCAGAATTCTCTCATTGGTAGATTTTGTCTCATTACACTTCTCGGCAGTTATTAAATATTTACTGGGTGTAAAGTACTGTACTTCACAGACAGAAGGAATATGAAATGGCCTAAAACTGGCATGTCTCCCAGGAAAAATGGGCACATAAAAAGATAATTTTCAGAGCAAGGTAGTTTGTGCAAAGGATCACTTGAAACTAGTTCTTCAGGGGAGATTAGTTTAGGCTGACATGAGCTGGCTACTTATGACTTTGCGTGTGGGTTTCTATTTCTTTGGTAGAAAGTTATTTCTTTCTGACTCTATTTCCAACCTCCTTTGGGACCACTGGGCAAAGAGTAGGAGGAGGGCATTCCGTGTGGGAGGAAAAACAAAGCAAAACAAAACAAAAAAACAAATGAGGCAAAAAAGCAGCAAAAGGGCTTAAGAGTAAGGAAAGCATGTAGGTATTTGTTTCTGTGAAAATATAAACTAAGTCATGGGAAATGATGTGGATGTTGCTGAAACAGGGCAAGCAAGAGTCACCAGAAGCTTTTGGGCCAGGGATTGACATAAGTGGGTGTCATGTGTTAGGAATGACTCTGTCAGTCTGGAGGATGGAGTTCCTAGGGTCAAAACCAGAGTCTGGGAAATCAGTAAAAGTGAGAGTTGCTGTTGGCACCCATAGCTTAGTGAGATGGCAGAGAAGGTAAATTCCTGAACTATTTGGAAGGAAAAATCTGCTGTAATTAGTGATTAGAGAACAGAGGTGATTTGTGTGACACAGATCCCTGAGAAGTTCTTAAATCAAAAAAGGAGTAGGTAGGATCAGGGTGGGTAGGAATCATAAGTGTGAGGAGCCTGGGAGAAATACATATGTAGATGGTCTGTGGAGGTTGGCTGTGAGTTAGGAGCTCAACAGAATCTGGAGTGAGGTAGAGACTTGAGTCATTGGCATGTGTGGATGAGATGGCCAGGGAGGATTGGGGGCAAGTCCTGGGGAACGCTTGCACCTAAATGTTGGAAGAAGAAGAGTAACCACAAAGACACATGAGAAGGTATCAAGCTAAGGGTAGGAAGCAGAGTATAGGACAGGGAGGTTAAGGGGAAAAACCTACCACTGATTACCTTTAAAAGATTTGGCTAGTTCAGTTAGGGAAGAAAAACATCATTAGAGAATAATGGTCAGAGGCGGGGACTGCCTAGATGACCCAGACTTAAGGCTGTAATTGCACAAACCAGAGAACGGTAAGGAATAGAAAGGGAGGAAATGAAGTTGGGGAGATAGGCAGGAGGGCTTTCTGAAGATGGGAGACCGTGCAACTGATGACACATGGTCAGGACGAAGGTGACCTCTGGTCAGGTTGTTCCAGGGACAAGTTTCTAAGCTAACTATGGCATGGGAATTATGAAACAGTAGAATGTAATTCTATATATTGTTGAAAGAAAAACATTCCACTTGTATGTATTAGCAAAAAGTGTTAAAATGATGCTTTTCTTCGGCACTCACTTTTTTTTTTTTTTTTTTGGTACCAGGGATTGAACTCAGGACTTTGTGGTCCAGCACTCACTTTTTACTTACATCTGCTGAGGTTGTTCTCTAAAGTGACAAATCAAAATCATACTAGTTGTATTTCTTTGCTGGAGGATGGATAGTACCACATAATGTTTAAACATCTAGACTGTTAGTTCCCTCTGGTGTTAAAACAGGTGTGAATAGAATAACTCCTTTGATGTTGCTCTGATGATTAGATGAGTTCATCACATAGCTGGCACATAATGAACACTGAAAAAAGGTTAAGCTGTTATTCTTATTTCTATTTGGTGGTTACTCTTACAAATTATTTTTATGTGAATTGCAATTTATTGAACAGGGCTTCAGTAATTTAAAATTGATGACAAATTTATGTAAGCTTATGTTTACTCATAAGCTATTCGTAAGAAGCTTTTTTTTTTTGTTTTTGTACCAGTGATTGAACATGGGACCTTGCACTTGCAAGGCAGGAAGCAGCACCACTGAGCCAAATCCCCAGCCCAGTAAGAAGTTATTCTTAGCAATTCAGAACTTATCAAAACGATGAAAAGAAAATATTTACCTACTTAAGGTAATTATGCTTTTCACTAGGAAATCTTCTAATGTTCACATAATAGAATTCTGGATAAACTAAAGCTAACAGGCAGATACTTTGGGTACTTTACAGGTACTAGAATCAGCTTGAGAGGGTGGAACGTCTTCTAAACAGCATTTAACTTAATGTAGCCATCAAGGGACTTAACCTTCAAATTGTTTTATTTATGTATATTGTATAACATAAAAAATTACTGTGAATTCAGAAAATGTTCCTCTCTAATAGGTCAAAATTACTGTGGGGTTTACATTTTTTTTTTTTTTTTTTGGTACTGGGGATCGAACTCAGGACCTTGTGATTGTGGGGCAGGCAGTGGAACCACTGAGCTAAATCCCCAGCTACATAACCTTTTAATCAATTATTTTGTGTGTGATTATATTGCTGATACTAGGAGGAAATTACCTTATACTCCTTTTTAAGTGTAGCATTCTCTTGGACTACATTTTGTTTGTTGTAGCTATTCAGTACATGTTACTAGTATGCATTCAGTATAAACTCTTTCCTAATAACTTCTGAAGTTGCTTTATTACACAGAAATTGGAAGACTCTAGTTTTTATTTCAATTACTTTATATCCAAATGAAAAGATATCTCACTTTGCTTAATGGAGTTATTTTGTCCTGGAAATAGTTCTCTTTCTTTCTAAGAGAATAAATTCATTCATTATGGATAGGATATCTTGGAAATTTGATTTTCATCAGGCTGAGGTTACTATATTCAGGGAAACATAAGTCATATTTCTCTTCTCATGGAGGATTTAGTTTCATATCAAGGAGAATTCATTTATCAATCTCATTTCCTCCATTAAACTCTGAGAGATATTCTTCTTTAAGCTTGATCTGAAATATACTAGCATTTGTAACAATCTTGAAATAAGACTGGCTCCTAAGATGATTTTTTCAATCAGCAATTGACTTCTTTTTCCTTAAAGGTGATGTTGGCTTTCATAACAGAATGAAAAAAGAGAGACGTTTGGGCTCTCTGTGCCAATGTGCCTGTTGAAACTCACTTGTAAATGGTAAGATGCAAGTTATCCATCCTACAGAACAGACTTCAGGCTGGCTTGAGTTAAATGAAAAGAGTGAACTATCATGTATAATCTTTTAACTTTCATTCAGATAATATTTTTCATTGATCTTGAGAAAGTTTGTTTTCCTATTTGAAAATTTCTGTTTCCTTTCTTTAGAGAAAAAGGATACCTTTTCTGAAAAGGCTCAGCTGTGATTTCAGCATGGGCACCAATGGTCTCATTTGATTGGAGGCAGAGGTCTGTGCTGAGCACAGGCATCAATAAAGTACTTGGAAAAGAGAACTGCAAGATGCCAAAGTCCCAGCTACATAATGTTTCTTTTTTGAAATTCTCTCTAAAACATGAATTTCTGTGGGTTATTCTGAATTATTCGATACTCAGTCCACAGCACTTCACTTTGTCTGGTAGCTGATATATGTTTATAGCTGTACATCTAATAATTGGTGAAATTAATTAACCTCAGGGTGAAACTAGATAAACCTAGTTTTTAAAATCATTGTTTTAGTTTCTCTATTCTAAAATATGCATTGAAAAATGGGCACTTACCAAAGAATAAAACTAATAACACTTTTTGGAGCCTGATGTAGAGAGAAAAAAGAAATCCTTCAATAGGTCCTGTGGCTATAAGGAGTCAGCAAAGCTAGTATTATCAGCAGTGTACAATTAAAAGCACTTCTGGTAAATCTTTTTCTTAAACATATTGTAGATTTCCCAATGTTTTCTTCCACATATACTGCATCTGTTCACAAGGCTTCAGATTCCCCTAACCAGAAAAAACCTTGTATTTCCAAAACTGTAGGTAAGTTTTCAAAAGAAAATAGAGTGTAGGGTTTAAATATTTCAAATTCATATTAAAGTGTAAAGGACTAACACCAGAGTCTTTCCATAAGCGGGAATCCTTTGCTTCTCACTCAGGGGACTTGAAAATGGTCTGTTTTATAAGAAGGCGTAATGCAAATTTGATCTGTTGTTCACTGTTTCTTCTCTTTCTGTGTAACTCTGTTTATGTCTTGGATCAACAGATTGACTTTATATATCATCAGTAACACATCCATCACTTCTGCATGTTATCTCTTAGATTTTGGCTAATGTGTGGAATTGAAATAATTATAACAGGCTATTTTGCTATAGATTAAAAACATATGATTTGAAACTTACCTTAAAAAAGACAGCATTTGGAACTTGTTATCTTTGTATGCAGAGTTTCTTTTTAAAAAGACAACCGTATGGGATTCAAATGCTCTGACTGACCTAAGAGAGCAATAATAGGCTTAATGCTGTTCTTTCCTCACATGGCTTTCCTGGCCAGAGCTTAACTGTGTTCACAGGAAAACAAATGACTTCATAGATGGAGCAGCTCCACGTTAAGAAGTGCAACAAGAATTATGAAATGCAGTCACAGCAGGGAAAGAAATTTGTTTGCATTTGGATGACAACCTTTTGTTTCTGAGGTGCACAGGGTGGGTCAGGCTTATAAGTGCTTTTATTATGGTTCTGTGGTAAATATTGGTCTTCCTGCCATCAGCCTTGTTTGATTCTTTTTGATCGTGATTTTTTGGCAGCATCTCCAAGTCATGTGATATGCTTCAGGCTACCAGGTGAGTATACTTTTTGGCCTGTGTTTGATTCCAGGAAGCATGACTTCCTGGTTCCTGGTTTTTTTAGAGCATTTATTCCTGAAGCCTCCTCAGTGGTTTGTAGCCAGTTGTTGGTGTTGAAGAGATGTATATTGTTTCTGATATTGTTACAGGAATTCAGTAAGAGTGTAGTACAGCCTTTACATCTTCATCTTGTATATTTAGGAAGCCATAGGTAAAGGGGAGAGGCAGAAACTGTTTCTGGAGAAGGGCTTGTTCTGGGAGGGGACCCAGAACCTGGAAGAAGAAGTCTCAGTAATTCTTGCTTCAGGTTGACTAGTGCATCTGGTTATCCTGAACACATTCAGTTCTGTAATCTTGCCTGGGTGAGGGTGTTCTCCAGTTGACTTCTCTTGCTGTCCAAGGGGTTTGAAGATTCTGTTTTTATCTCTCCATTGTCAGATCCTTAAGTGCTGTCATGGACATCTCAGGCTCAGAAGATTATAAACAAAGATGACTTTT
>NW_022900926.1:50789525-50815104 GCF_012274545.1 Fukomys damarensis | reverse complement strand
ATCCTGATTCCCCCCTTTTAAAGTACATTATTATTTTAGAGCCATGTTAGATTCACAGCAACATTGAACAGAAGGAATAGCATTCCATATGTAATTATCTTTTTTCCTTTGTATTGACTTCACTATTTTATCAAAAGTTAACTATATTTATGTAGGTTTATATCTAAGCTCTCTGTTCTGTTCCATGGATCCATGTGTCTACCCTTTTGCTAATATGAAATTGTCTTGATTACCATAGCTTTAAAGATAAGACCTGAAGTTGGAAATTGTCAGTCTTCTAGCATGATGTGGCTCTTTTTCAAAATAGTGTTGATTACTCTCAATCTTTCGTCTCTAGATAAAAACTTTACAATCATTTATTTTATCCCTAACTTCAAATAACTTGAGATTTTGATTAGGTTGCACTGAATCTATACATCTAATTGGCAAGAACTGACACCTCAACAATATTGATTTTGATTAACTTTTAAATTCTGATTTGATTGAGCTGGCACACTCTCATTCATGCCTCTTATAATACTGTGAGATGAGCAAAGTGCAGAAACAGGTTCAGAGCAGCAGAGTAATTAATTTAAGTTACGGAGGTAGGAGGTGGTAGAGACAGGATTCACATACTGATCTGCCAGCACTGCTATGGAGTGCTTAAGGGAGAGAAGTCTGGAGTTAATCCAGACGGGTTTTAACTTTGACTCAGGCACGTGCTTGATGTGTAACCTGGCATATAGCTTAACTTTTCTGGCTTTAGTTTCTTTATATCTGAAATAGAGGTGATTATAATATTTGCTTTGGGTTGCTTTAGGGATTCATATAGTTTGCCACATACAATGATCTGAACAGAATCTGGTGTAGAGTAAGTGCTTATCACATGTCTATTCCCTAATGGTGATAATGCCCTCTGGAGACTGGGTCTTGGCACATGCAGACAATGAAATCTAAACACAGATAGTCTCTAATAGGATGGTTTTTAAAATAATTTTTCTTACTTACAATGGTGTAAAAGCAATACACATTTAGTAAAAACTTCTTTGAGTTTTGATCTTTTCCAGGGCCTAGATGATCATATTAGTCAGTGCATACTAGAGAAACAGATTTAATACAAAATACACAAATATGTAAGAATTTACAAGATTAGCCTACAATGGCCACCCACAGATTCGGATATGGAAGAGTGTGCACTGGGGATTTGAAGGCTCCAGTCGGAGGTCTGGAGCTCACTGGAGTGTCAGAAGGCTGAAGGGTCTGTGATGGAAGCAAGGAGACAATGTCTGTGGTGAAGAAGGCTGGAGCTCCTCTGAAGAAACAGGCAATCTTTGCTTCTTTGTTTCCCTTTTATACAATTTCGGTGATCATCCTCCCTAGAGTGGGTCTTCCACACCTAGAACTATGCTGATCCAATTTAGTTGGGTGTTTCTATTGCTTCTTGGTATTTTGACTAAGATCAAGTGTAGTTGGGTGTTTCTTACTCAAGTTGACACAATAAATTAATTATCACACTGATACTCTCTGATATTCTCTGACAATGCTAGACCAATGAGTGTACCTCCCAGACAGCCATGCATTAAAGGAGAAAGATATGATACTCTATAGTGTACTGAGTTACTAAGGAATGATGATATTTAGTCGGTTCAGCATATTAGATGCATTTTCAATTTATGATGGATTGATAGGTACTGTAAGTCAAGGAGCTTCTCTTTTTTAGAAAAGGCAGTGACTGCCTTGTGTGACTGAAAGAATGTATGCTCTTTCTTACAAAAAGTGTTTTGAACCCAAAAGGAATCAATCTATTCATTGGTATAATAATTATGAAGATTAACAATGGAGATTGTGAAGAGATTAACAATCTCTTTCCTTGATGATTAAAGCTTTACAATGTCAATATGTTGGAAAATAACACTTTTCTTAAACTTTTCCTAATGTATAAATAATTCATATGACAATTTTTTCCCTGAGTACAAAAAACTGTGTAACAGAATTTGAAACTGGGGATGCTGTGGGGAGGATAAAGAATGGTAAAATTAGGAGCCAGAGACAGTGAAGACAATCTTCATTATTAGACATGTAAATGAGGTATTAGCAAAACCAAATCTGGTGTTACATCTAGATCCAGATCAATGTTTCTCAAGCTCTTTTTATTATTGCTTCTTCAAGAGTAAAAATTAAATAAAATTTAAAGTAATGAATTAGTTAATTTAATTAAAATTACTTTTCCCTAATAAGAGAAATTAAATACTGAGAATTAATATTTTCTCATGTAGGTTGGAATTTTAGGGGGTCACAAAGTGTGGTATTGACTTTTCACAGATGCCCCTCTCCAAGATGACCATCCTCTTGAAGGTGATATAGCTCCTTCTGAGACTGCATAACTTAATGTTGAGATCATCTCTTACATGAATGACCCTGATCAACACAAAACTGGGCTTGATGCCATCAGAATTTTAAGTTGATGTGCAAGACAAGGGACTTTTGGTGGGAGTTTACTTTTAGTTTATGACTTGTAGCAAAACAATGACTTTTCATCATCCCATCCATTTCCTTGCCCTGTCATTTGTGTTGGGACCTGACATTTGGGTTGAGTGTGATCGCCACTGATCTGTCAGGAAGGTACATCTAAATTCTAGAGCCCATTTTTAAAGCCTTCTTCCTCAGAGCTTCTGTGTGCCTACTTCCTGCTGCCTCTCAGTACCTTTCCGTAGTAGCTGAGCCTGCTGCTTTGTTTCCTTCTCATCTACACCATTCTTCATGACTTTTTTTTTTTTTTTTTTTTACAATTGATACAGGGTCTCACTAGACAGTTCAGGCTGTCCTTCCTAACTTGCTATGTACCCCAGCATGGCCTTGAACTCACAGAAATCCTCCTGCTTCAGCCTCTCAAGTGCTGGGATTACAGGTGTATGACACTATGTCTGGCACTTCATGACTTTTTAAAAAAGGCTTTCCAATCTATTCAGAAAGCACCTTGTAGTTTTTTTTAGCCAAAATCAAGCACTCCCTTCAACAATCAGCTCAAAAATAATCTCTCTCACTAAGCCTCACATCAACTTTTGAGTTTCAACAGATCAGTTGCTTTAATCTGTGTACGTAATTTCACCCTTGGCAATATGTGTGAGCATGTGTGTGTGTGTGTGTGTGTGTGTGTGTGTGTGTGTGTTTTCTTTCTACACTGTGTAGGTGCTTATTGTTTTCCAAGCAGACTACATATTTTGTCTGAAGGGACTAGTTTTTTCATTCTTCACTGGGTAGTCTTAAATCTCTATTGAATACACAGAAAATGCTATGAAAGCACTTCTAGCCTTGAGCAACCAATATCCATGAGTAAATTATTCATGTTGGAGTCAAAGAAAACTTGCATTCATGTTCTATCGCCATATTTAAACTACCAGTTATGGGGAAGTTGGTGAGCTAGCTTAATGTCTCTTAGATGTTACATCCCATGGGCCAGCAGAATCTCAAAAACATAATTTTGAGTAAAGAATCAAATCGCTATTTTTTTATTTTACCAAATATTTATGGACAAAACCCTAGCAACTACAGTGATACCCCTATTCATGAACACAATTCTTTCCACGATTCTGGTTGCAAATCAAGTTGCACAAGGACCAACTCAAATTCAGTGGTTAAGCTCATTATTGACCCTGTGGATAAATTTGTTTTGGTTTTTGTCCAGTTTTGTTTGCAACAAGAATTGTGGCTAGATCTGGATTTGTGAACTGAGGTACCACTGTATTCCATATACTTATGTGTATATCATTTTGTAATACCAAAAGAATTGAGATAACATAATTAGAAATATAAAGTCTTTTAAATTGAACAAATTTAACTTCATGAAAGCCCACTGCATTTTCCTTATTTTTCCTAATTTTGGGGGCACAAGTAAAAATTGGCATGAAACTAGCATTTCTCAAGTGTGATCAGCTCTGTCTTTCTAGTTTCTCCTCCTTATTTATGAATCCCAATAATGTAAAATTAACTGAGATAATATGAAAAAAATCCTTCTCAGTGTTAAATAAAGTGACTTTGAAATAAAAAGCCAGTCTCTTGACTTTTCTTCTGTCTGTATTATTATATGTAATTCACAGTCAAAGACAGGGTACATTCTAGTCCTATGGATAGTTGACCTTTGGTCATCTGTGCCAAAGCTCCACACATTTCCTGCTGGGTCCTTTTCATGTTTTACCTACAGAGTTTGAACAATGATATGATCAATATTAATATTTACAGTAGTTGATATTTTGTTCAAAAATACAATTTATAAGATCTAAGACACTTAATTTCACTTAGAAGATTTAGATGGCAACAGCTATTTGTAACCATTGAGGCCAGATTTTTATTCAGTGATGCTGCTTGACTCTAAAATGTTCCTTTGTCATTGGTGTTGGGACACTAGAGCAGCAAGTGTCTTGGGGAATGTGGAAACTAAAGGCTGAAGCTGGAATTTTGACTTTAATGATTTTAATGGCCAGATATTACCTCTAATGTCCTTGTAGAAAATACATTTATGAAATTACTACAAAGACTTCATATGCTAATTTTGTTCAGTATGGCACAGAGGCAGGAGTCAGAACATGTGGTAAATTTTCTTTCCCACTTGCTTTCTGGAGTCATCTGAAATCTCAGACTTTAAATTCCACTTGATGTGTGAAATGTACAAGACTCTTCACGGACTATGCCATGCATACATACATTTTTGTGCTCTGCAAGTAAGTAAGAAGTTTCAGGTATAAGATATTTATTTCTCCTTTATGTCAACTCTCTTTGATTAAAACCATTGGAAACAACATCCCTTTTGTAGGAAGCCATTTTAAAGTTCTGAGAACTTGAATGGGCACTTGCAAGACTCAGTTACATGCCCTCAATTCAAAGGCTTTCCTGTCTTGGGGAGTTTTATTGGATAATGAATTAGCTCTCAGCCAACTGGACTGTCAGAATATTAAAGAGAATATTTCTAATTTGTAAATCATGCTGGTTATTTTAGGTACTACTGTGCATTACAGAAATATTTAAACACAATAATATATAACTTTCAAATGAATTTTACAGTTATATCCTCATTTATGGACTCGGTAATGTAAATATTTTACAGCAAAACTTGTAGTGGTTTTCTTTCCAAACTTCTGTAATATTTGTGTAATTATCTTTGAAATCTATTTTATCTCACTGTCAAAAATCTATCAATTAACAGGCTGGTGTTGTTTGAGAAGTAGACATAATAGCTAGAATATGACAGAGAGAGATGCACTGAACACGTTATGCCATGCACTTGCGGAGCTGATGGATCCACTAGGGGTATGGAATAAGTACAAGAAGGTACCCAGCAAATGGAATGTCTACACCAGGTTGTGAGAATGATCACCCAAAAGAGATTAGAAGCTCATGATTTAGAAGTTCTTTTAAAACTTTTGATTGATTTTTAGGAATAACATGATACCTAAATTAAGTGTGGCTCCATTTCAAATCCTAACTGCCTCTTATTACCTAAGATTAATTTCTCCATGACTCCATTGTCTCTCTTGTAAAATTGGGATAATAATAAACCTATGTGTGGAATGGTGAGAAGTCTTTGCTGTCAGTCGGGTGGAGAATGACAAGGCTCTGCAAGCATCCATGCATCTTCATGTTCCAGAGACGGTGAGCATCTCAATTAGCTGGAAGGGCCTCAGCACAGATGTTTCATGCTGGAGACCACTGGGCATTGGCTAGATCTCGTCTCAGAGCCACATCTGTCATGTGGGAGGCTGCAAAGTGCAGATTAGCTGTGTGTTCAGAGAGAAGAAAACATAGATCTGGTGAAAAGTGAGCTCACTCTATCATATGTAACAGGATTTCAGAGAGTGTTTTTGTTACTATGAACTCTCAACTTACTGAACTCTATGCTCAGAAAATATTAATTCATTCATTTATTCAAACTACATGTATTTTTAAGCACTTACTGTGTGCTATTCATTATGCTATATCTAGTAACTAAAATGGAGATGACTTTGATTTTTTTCTTTGTTTTTGGCAACAAAAGAGGAAAACTCCAAAATTTCAAAACATCTATGTGCTGCATTGCATCATAACCTGTAATTGAAAGCAGAAGTCATGTGAAACCATGTTTTATCTTCAACAATCTTATACATCTCCCAGATCTCCTTTCTGACTAGACACAGTTCTGACTGAGCACAAAGTAAATATTCAAACATATCATAACATTATATTTATTTAGTCAAGAAACAAGGTTGCCTGCAGCACATTAATAAATGTGGTCCACTCTATCCAATATGTTCCCTAAAAGGAGTTAAATTCTTAAAGAATATTCTGGTTTTTTATGAAGGATTTTGGCTAAAATTAATTGATGACTTCATTTACTACTGCGCAGACAAAACGTTTAGGTCTTGGCGTAGTAGATCTTATGTGACCGATTCAGTTTCATCCAGGAAAGCAAATTTTCCTGTTTTGAATGAGATCTGATTTTCATTAGTTGAACTTGTTGCAAGGTTACTTAGTAAGCAATACCCAGAAGCTTCTAATTCAATGTAACTTTAGTTTTTTCTTTGTGGCACCGGAGTCTAAAAGCAGGCTGGAAGCCCATCTGAGAAGCTATGTTAACACAATTTGGGCTGAAAGCCTAGCTCTCCATAGAATGAATGGAAGGATTTATTCTTTCCTCGGAAGAATAAATTAAGGATTCTTATTTTATTTCAACTAAAGCTAGCTGATGATGATTCTCTGTGCATGGCTTCTCAAATAATGTAACTGCTGAGTGAATCAGACAAATGAAAGGGAGAAAGGACTAGCTCAGGAGGGCAAGTTGCATGGGAAAATATGCTAAACTATCTAAGGCATGTTTTAACTAACCTCAGTGATATAAGCACTAAACTAACTATGCTTTGTGCTCAAGACACCTTGAAGCAGCTAGAAGGACTTGAGGGCTGAATTGCTTTAATTTTGTCCAAAGAAAATCACCGTATAACACATCTGTTGGTGGTTAACAGATCTTCAACATGTCTGAAAACTGAAAATATTGTATATTTAAGCAATATAATTTTGGATTCTCTTTTTCATGAATTCAGCGTAGAAAAGAAAACATTAGGAACAGAGCTTCCAGACTTGCTTATGAGAACTTTTAAAATTATTCTAAGAAAAAAAAAATCCATCAACATTCATAGATCCTGGACAAAACCCAACAATTTAATGACCATTTGGCATATCCCTCAGCTTAGGCACTATGTAAGTAGAGGAGTATGCTTTAATAATCATGTTGAACTTTTATGGCTCTGAATTCTGTATTATGTACTTTCTTTTCTCATATATAGCAATGGTCTTTTTAGCAAACCTTACAGGGACTGGAGCTGGGAAGAAACCTATGTATAAATGGGAAATGGGAGTGAGTGGTAACTCACGTTGTTGAAAGGCTGGCTGTTTCGGTAAAGAAGAGTCTAGAATCAGTTTTATAACCACTGGAGCTCTTGCCTCCATTTACCCTGTAAATTATTTTGTGTTCTTTTTCTCCCATTTGGGAATTCTGGACATTGGAAAGTCTCTGGAGGAGATGCCATGGTCTCTACTCTGGCTACAAAGAGATTTAAAGGAATAAAGATGTGAAGAATCACTCTCAGATACTAGATTTAATTTGTCTGGATTGGGGCCTGCCACATTTTATCTTACAGCTTTTCCTTAGATGATTATTGTGCAGCCTGCATTGTAAACCAGAGATAGATGCAGCTGTATTTAACAAGACCCTACACTAGACACATTTACATACACTAGACAATTTTCTGGAATAAGTCACAACCTCTTATCAGGGCCCGGTTAACTTTTCTCTGATGCTTTGAAATAGTCTATATTTCAACTGGTTTATTGTCAGCCAGTGATATGCTGCATAAAGTGTGCTATGTATTTTATACAGTGTACAATAGTAAAATCTGACATAGTGCTCAGTGATTCCACAGAGAAAATATCCAAACCACATCTCTACCTAATTACTTCTCAAGGAACACACCCATTTCTTTTAAACTGAATATATATACACACTTACATAATATACTTTATGAAAACTCTATTACGGAAATTAGAAATAATCCTATGCAGTGATAAATCAGTTCAGTGGTCCAATTTTGTATCTGTCTTTTAAGCAATAGTCTGAGGTGGCACTTAGTTCTCTATAGAGCCACTTCTTCACTAGATCTGAAGTTGCAGAAATATTAAGAAAAGCCAGTAAGGAAACAGAAATAACAAGTAATAAATTGAATAAATTGAGATCTTGTTATTGGCTTTGTTAATGACATTATGATAGGTTTTCTTTAGAGAATACAACTTATCTAGATATTGAGAGTGGATCACACTTACTCAGAGCAATATGGTAGCTTGTGGATTCTATTCTACAAGTAACACCGGTGTGGCTATCCATGAAAATCTTTCACGAATTTTTACATAAAGCAAAAGCAGATTCACATGTGTACTTATCATGATTGATGGGTAAAATGTTTGGCTGGTTTGTATCTTTTTGAAGATAGCTGGACTCGGGAGGCTAAGGATAGCAGAAAGAATACCTATGGAGTATTCAAGATGTGACTAAGATGAGGAAACAAACCTGGGGATGATTTTACTGTTTACTCCATCTGAACAATGACCCGGTTGAGCTAGGTAATGCCTCAGATTCTCTTCAGTCCTAAGAGCCTAAGTAATTTTTATTTGTCAGGTGATCACTTTACAATGCTCAAGATCAGCATTTATGTCATCTTAAGCGTCCATGGCATTTAAGGCAACACTTCTCATGTCCTCATTAAACTCCTTGATGGTCTCTAAAGGATTATGATTTTTTTTTTTTTTTTTACAAAACATGCTTCTTTTAGTCTTCTTAGGACACCATAGAAAGGCTGGTTACTGATTGATTTAGAGGAAGCAGTTGTGAATCAGGGGAATTTTAAAGGAAGGAGGGAATTAGTGAGAAGTAGGGGTGGATTGGAGGTTTCCAGGAAAGAACATGGGGATATGTATAGAGGAAGCAAGGAGTGGGGCTGACTTTATTTAAAGGTTTCTTTCCTTGTCTTTGTTTGCAATTGAAATCTGCACAGGTCAGCACAGATGCCAAATCTGTATTTTTTTTTCAGAAAAATTTCATGCATTGTAGATGTTACTTTGAAGTATTTTTTAAACATTTAAAAATAAAGATCACCAAGAACAAATCTCCTAGAAGTTAATCTACCTGATTCCAAGTGCCAGCTTGTGCCAACTGTCCAGGCCATAATTCTGGGCTGATGTCAAGTTAGAGAAGAGCATGAATAGACTTCTGTTTTCCCTAATTCCTTACTGGTCCTCTGGAGACCTAACAAAGCCAAATGCAAGGAGATCTTAGGGGATGTGGCTCCGGGGCTGGCCTGACTGAAGAATCCTTTGAAATTTCTGTGGGCATCCTGTTGTTTCCACTCTGTGGAGGTCCAGGCTGAGACCTTGTCCCTCATAAAGAAGCGGGTAAGAAGAGAAGATAGCTTAACTTAGAACATGACTGATGAGCCTTTACCAAGACAGCCATTCGAACTTGTATAGATGTCGAGCTGAATTTTAAAATTTTTACAAAGTTGGAGAATACTGTCCTGAGTTAAAATGAGATGTTGGCCCTTTGGATTTCTTTTTAAAAATACTTCTCTGCACGTGACTTTTCTTATCAGTTTGTTTGCTTTAATGAAATATTAAAACCTCTGGATATGTTTACAGTTTGATGGAGTTGGGCCCAATTCAAGGAATACTTAAATCTTGTTTTCCATCCCCTCCCCATTTTTTTTTCACTGACCACTTCTGTACCAGGCACCTTTCTCCCAGTTCTCTGAGACATTTCACTGTCACACAATCCCTGTTCTCATTCAGGTCTCGTGCAGACTGTCGTCATCGGAGGTTGGTGAGGTATGTACTAGGAGAGATGTCTTTGCTCCATTCAGTTCCTTGGACCCCAGGCTCTTTCAGTTGGTGGCTTATCATTTGCCATGACCTTGGTGTATTCCATTGGATCCTCTGCGTCTGAATAGGAGACAGCAGAGTACCTGGAGGGGTTTGTGGGATCTGTTTTAGAGGCCAGGCAGGGAGCTCTTGCCAGGAGTGTTGGCCAGAAGTCCTCTCCACATGAACAGAGCTCTGCATGCTGCTGATCAGACTTCCTCAGATTATGGCAGCTGGATTTCAAGAACAAGGATTCAACAAAAAAGAAAGAAGAAAGCAAAAAAGAATAAAGGAAAGAGCAAACAAAAGAAAGAGCAAGCCTAGGTCTGGAAACCAGAAAGATTGAGTATCAAGCAATCAGTTAGCTTCCACATTCCAGAGGAAATACTATAGGTTTTACTTCTTTCATGAGAAGCATTTCAGGGAACTTGTAGCCACTGTCAAACCACTACCAAGATGATGAGGTTGAGAGTTGATGTGTGTGTGTATGTGCACAAGAGGTCAATTCAAAAGTTTTCTGGTCACACCTACTGGAAACTATGGATCAGAAATTCCAGGGGCAAGTTGGAGCTGATTTTCCAAAGCAGGCTTTGGAAAACTACAACCTGTAGTCTTATGTGGCCAGCTGTCTGTTCTTGCAAGTAAAGGTTTATTTGAAACACAACCACTTTCAGGCAGGTGTACTATTAGGTGGCTCTTTTCTGCTACAACAGCAGAGTTGAGAAATTGTGATAAAGATGTTATGGCTGATACAACCTAAAATACTTTCTTATACCTTACACAAAGGTTTGCTGATCTCTGCTCTTTAAAAGCCTCAGTGATACAGCCATCATTAGGACGAAGTGCAATCAATTTATAATCAAATCCAGTATTGTGATCGACACAAGAGAAATAGAATCACTGACAGTCATGAGTTGTTCTGGCTTTGATAACACTACCCTTAAGAAATATGCAGGTTGTGGATTCCGCCATCAGATCTCCCAACTCTCTGGCAGGATGAAATTTTCTAATATTTGAGTGTGCTTCTTTTAGCAATGCCTGCCTGGATCTGGGCAGCAAGCAATACTTGCCTTTGACCTTCTTCCTTTATATCCTCTAACTCCATTGCTGAAACTGTGGCTCACTTGGTAGGACATGGGCTACATTTGTCTAGCCTGGGTACTCTGGATGGTGTTATGATAGGAGCTGACAGGACTGTCTGGGTCTTCTCAGATGTTGCTTGCATTTTCTCCTTTAGGGAGAAAGATTTTACACTTTACATCGCTTCTTTTAGTGCAAAGTTCCAAGCACTAGTCTTAGATCTCCATTTTATTTTTTAAGTCAACTTTAGATTATCTGTGACTGTAAACATGCTATAGGATAATTAAAAAATGAAGAACAAGAAACTAGAGACATTTATAGCTAAATGGGTATATATTGAGACCATATTCTTAAGTGAAATAAATAGGACACACATGTATATACACAATAGTTTCTCTGGTGTGAAAAGTTGAAAGAATAAATAAGGTTCAAATTGTATAATTGATAATGTGAAATAGGACAAAAGGGCTAAAGGTGTAGGGGAAGTAGGAGGGGTAGGGGAAAGGAAAGAAGGGAAAGGAAAAAATAGAAACAAAGTCTTTGTAAATAGGAAGAGGTGGAGGGGTTGAAGGGAGGAAAGGTGAATGGGGAAAAAATAAGAACCAAGATATATCGTTAAAGGTACAAGTTCCCAATGATGAATGTAATTGTATTGTATACCTAAAATGTACCAATAAGTTTAATGAGAAAGATCCAAGGCTTGTTATGTAAAGGTACAAGAGCCCAATAATGAATGTAACTGTAGAGTATACCTAAAATGTACTAATAAATTCAATAAAAGAAAAAAATAATGAGAAAGAAATGAAGGATAATGATCATTCATTTGAAATTGAAATTTGAAATTCTCTCTCTTCCTCCTTGAAGGAGTACTTTAGTCTAGTAAATGTGCACACTTAGCTCATTTCAAAAATTCCTGTGTAAAAAGTCTTGCTGGGGAAGTATTGGTCAAAGGGCACAACATTTTAGTTATGCTCACTGCAAGATAAGTTAGGTAGAACTCTCGAAGATATTGGCATAGGAAAAGACTTTATGATCAAATCCTCAGTAGCACAGGAACTAATACAAAGAATCAAGAACTGGGATCTCATCTTATTAAAAAGCTTCTGCACTGCAAGAGAAACCACCAACAGAGATAAGAGAGAGCTGACAATGTGGGAAAAATTTTTACCAGCTGTTCCTCAGAAAAAGATGTAGTATCTAGAATATATAAAGAACTAAAAAACAAAAAACAGAGCCCCAAAATATAAAGAACCAATACAAAATTGGGCATCTGAAATGAACAGATATTTCTCAAAGAAGCAAAAGCAGGAAATAAATATATGAAAAAAATGTTCAACATAACTGTTCATCTGAGAGATGGAGATAAACAACACTGAGATTCCACCTCACCCCAGAAAGAAGGACTGCTATCAAGAAATCAACCAATAACAAATGCTGGCCAGGCTGTGGGGAGAAAGGAACCCTTTTCCATTGTTGGTAGGAGTGCAGACTGGTGCAATCACTGTGTAAATCAATATGGAGATACCTCAAACAACTAGGATTAGAAGGTCCATTTGACCCAGGTATTCCACTGCTGGGTATCTTCCCAAAAGAATTAAAAGAATCATACCACAAAGATATATGCTCACCCATATCTATATTGTCACAGTTTGTAATAGCTAAAATTTGGAAATGGCCCAGTTGCCCATCTGTTGGAGACTGGATAAAGAGGATATGGTTTTTCTATAAAACTGAGTACTACTCAGCCATAAAGAATGAGAAACTAGTCATTCATAGGAAAATGGATACATATTGAGGCCATACTCTTATGTGAAATAAATAGGACATACATGTGTAAATACTGAATAGCTTCTCTGGTGTGAAAAACTAAAAGAGTTAGTAAGGTTCGAATTGTGTAATTGATAATGTGAAATAGGAAGAAAAAGTCTAAAGGAGTAGAGGAAGTAGAATGTGTAGTGGAAAGGAAAGAAGGGAAAGGAAAGAATATGAGAAAAGGAAAAAATAGAAATAAAGTGTTTGTAAATAGGGAAAGGTGGAGTGGGTGAAAGGAGGGCAGGGGTATGGGGAAAAAATAAGAACCAAGGCACTTCATAAAGGTACGAGTTTCCAATTATGAACATAACTGTACCTAAAAAGTACTGATAAACACATGTGTAAATACTGAATAGTTTCTCTGGTGTGAATAATCTGCAATAATACATAAGATCCTAATAAGATTACTGACATTTAGAAATGGGAAGAAAGGAGCTGAAGGTGTAGGGAAGGTGAGATGGGTAGGGGAAGGGTAATAAGGGAAAAGAAAAAAATGTGAGATAATGAAAAGATGGAAATAAAGTGTTTGTAGATGGGGAGGGGAGGAGGGGGTGAAGGGAGGGCAGGGACAGGGGGAAAAAATGAGAATCAAGACTTGTCATGTACAGGGACAAGATCCCAACAATGAATTTAACTGTACTGTATCCCTAAAATGTACCAATAAACTCAATTAAAGCTGAAAAAAAAGTACCAATAAACAATGAGAAAAGAAAAAAAATTCAGTTATGGAAGATAAATCCTGGAAAGCTACTGTACTATACTGAACTGAAGTGCCCATAGTTAGCAAAACTGTTTTAATATACTTAAATTTGCTACAAAGGTAAATTTTATGTTAAATAAAATAATAAAGAAAGTGGGAAGAGACTTTTTAAGACAATGGATGTGTGTATGTTCACTCCAAGATGTGCCAGACTGTAAGACTATGTTGGGAGGTTCTTATTAGCATAGGTTCTTACCTATGCTCATAGTCAGCGTGTATCCTCCCTTACATATGAAGCCACCTTGACCAACTTGAACTATCACTGAGTCAGGCTATATCCAAACTACCCTGGCATTAACTCTCAGGGGTACTTTTTGCTACATGAGCCTTGTTAAGTTGGACTAATTTGTACCTTAGTGTCTATAAAAATTTCAATGCCCCCCTTAAAATACTAAATTTATTACAGAAAATACCTTTGCCTTGGAGGAACTCTGTCCTTAACCCTTGGTATCTTTATCAAGGATGTGAAGATTCGGTACATCCCAAGCATAACATTTTGTAGAAAAAGATACTACAGCAGAAAAATGGCATATGCCTTGCCTCAGGTCTTTGAAGCCTTACAGCCTATGGTCACAATGTTCCTTTACACCTTCCTTGTTCTTACTCTATCCTCCCGCCATTGGCTGCATTTTCTCCACTTGTCACTGTCACTCTCTAGACCAACACCTGTGATAAACCTATGGTTTTTCAACTCTATGCACTAAAGCAATTTTCTGTTCTCCCCTTACACAAAATCCCCTATGCTACATGGTTCTATACACATTAGGAGAATATTTGCTTCTTAACAGTTGTCAGCAGTCATTTCTCATTGAGGTTTATTTTTGGTGTTCTTTTGCTGGATAGCATCAAGGCCTCAAATTATAGATAAAGCTACTCTGTATGAGACAGAAAGAGAGATCTGTGGACTGTTGGAAATTGTGGAGGACTGAGAACAAAGGTCCATGGTCTAGTGGGAATGTTGCACAGCAGTGATGGTTCACACCCATCACTGTGCACATGGTCAGAGAATTGCTAAACTCACATTATTTTTCAGGAATAGATTTCCTTGTATCAAGTAAAGAAGAAACTGAGTTTCTTCCACCTGGTGGAAGCAAGAACTGGTTGAAATTTTAGAAACCCTAAAAGGGTTTCAACTGATACTGAGGGCTCAGATCAAGTGTATACAGGGCTCTGAGGATTGAAAAAGTCTGAAACAACGTCACCTGGGATTCCTAGGTCAATCTGTGAAGTATTATGATTTTTTTGTTAACTATTGAACAAATCACACTGGAAGCCCTTCATTCCTTTAATAGACTTTAAAAATGACAAGGAGAGGGGCTTAAGTTTTCAAGCACTTCTTTCTTTTCTATTAGGAGTGAAGTTAGCAGAGTGGGACTTCTCTATCACTGAGTCCTTAAAGGAGGATGCAGAGAACAAGGCCAGTGAATCTAGCATCCTGAGATAACAGAATTTCGATCCTCTCTGAAACATGATGTTAACTAGACCAACATTTTCTCTGAGGGAAGGTACCTTCTGATCATCTGTCCTACCTTTTTCTCTCCCAAACTTGAAAGGCCTTGCTCAGGTATCAAAGAATTCTATTTGCCAGTTAGAAATTCAGCCATAAAATAAGGACTCTTGAAAGAATTTACTCCTTGGTTTAAAATCCCACTATATTTCACTGGCCAGAACAGGGAAGAAGCAGAGTGTGTGAAGGAGTGGAATGTAGGAGAGGCTATAATAACTTCAGAATATCTACAGCTTAGGTTACTTCTTGTATATTTTAAGTGCTGCAACAACTCACATGAAGACAGTATTATATCCTTAATTTTATAAATGTAAAGAATAAGTTTTTTTTGTATAAATCAAGGTGTAAAATGATTAGGTCACTTGATATTATGGTTTATATCTAGATATGCCCCAAGAGACTCATGCACTCACAGAAGGAGCTTGGATTATGGCAGTATATAGCTGACTTGTTAGGAAGTGCAGTCTGGTTGGGAGAGGTGGGTTATTGGGAGCCTCCCCTAGGAGTGTTTATTTTCCTATCTAGCTCCACCCTTCACTCTCTGCTTCCTGTCTGCTATGCTCCTTCTTTAAATTGTGGGTGTAGGATATTTTGTCCCAACAATGAGGGAAGTGACTAAGCCTCATGACTAGTGGCAGATAAGGATGCAGATATTTATCAGATTTCATTACACATTATTAGGCACCTAAGACTGTGAAGTGAGAGGACGAAAGATGCATCATGATGTGCTGAATAAAAGATTCATGTCATGATTGTTCTTGTGTTTTCCATGTGGTCATTGTGGGTAGAAGGTGGGATGGAGAGGGAAGGGGAGAGAGAGAGAAAGAGAGAGAGAGAGAGAGAGAGAGAGAGAGAGAGAGAGAGAGAGAGCGAGAGAGAGAGAGGGAGAGGGAGAGAGAGAGAGAGAGAGCGAGAGAGAGAGAGGGAGAGGGAGAGAGAGAGAGAAAGAGAGATCAGATTACTGAGAAGGGCCAAACCTAAGACAGAAGGGAGAGGGAAATACACACACACACGCGCACACACACACACACACACACACATGCACACACACACAAACAGAGCAGGTGTGAGACTTGCAGAAAGAAGAAAAGAGAACAAAGGATCTGCATCCATCTGATTCCTATGCTTCCTTAGAGAACATAAGGAAAATGGTCAGAAATAAAAAAAGATCTCAGCTTTAGAGCAACAGCTATTACCACTGAGAATGAATTTCCCTGTAAGTTCATCTGAACAAAATAAATTCAATAGGATGTCATAACTGAATTTCAACCAGAATATTGTATATGGTCTGGAATTGGTTTTAAAAAACAGAAACAGTCTAGGAGAGACTATATTTTTCTGACTTTAAAAAGGCTGCAGATAAATGTGCTTATGATCAGAGAGGAAGCAAGGAGAGGGAACTGAGCCAAACATGTGTAGGCAGGTGCTGTACAACTTCTCCACACAGCTCTGCCAAAGCACTTGTGGGTGACCTTGGCATTTAATGGAAAAATGTGTGTGTGTTTTTTTTTGTGTGTGCACATATCAGAAGGAAGATGAGACCTCCCAGCTTATCTGGATTTGATATTGAGGTGTTATTTGAACACATCAGTGAGTGTGCCAGAATAGGCAATTCCCTGTTTATTTCTGGTCCTACCTCCATCCAAACTCATTCCTTTTTATCTCCTAGAATAATGAAGTTACTGAGGACCAATGGTAACATCATCTGCAAAGCTGGCAGATTTTGAAAACGTAACAGAAAATAATTCTGTCTCCTGGCCTACTTCTTTATCCTTAGAGTGAGTAGGATTTCAGGCTTTGCCTCTTAACTTTCTGTGGTTAGCAAATATAAGTCAGAGAAATGAAGGATAGGGAGATGGAGTGGATTGATATCATCACAGAACAGGTATGGTGGAGGGTCCTGGCTTCAGCCAAAGTAGGCATAATAGTTTTCTAGGGTTTTCTAACAAATTACTCTAAATTTGATGGCTTAAAATAATAGTTTTTTTTGTTTTGTTTTTAGAATTCTGTCGTCAAGAAGTCCAAAATCCAGGTGTGATCAGAGCCATTCTGTCTACGAGACTGGATGGAATACTTCCTTGCTTCTTTCTAGATTCTAGTGGTGGCCATCAATTCATAGTGTTTCCTGGCTTGCAGCTATATCACTCCAATCTCTGCCTCTGTCATCACATGGCCTTCTCCTCATATGTCTCTGCCTTCACATTTTTTTTTGTCTCTTACGACCTTCATCATATTGGACTAGAGTCTACCCTAATGATCTCATTTTAACTTGAATCCAGTTATAGACTCTATTTTCAAATAAAATCACACTCAAAGCTACCATGTGTCAACTATATTTTTAACAAAATTGAATTTATAAAATAGATGTGGAAGGTCTGATTGTGGTGGTGCAGGGTATAATGGAATCTACTTACACTAGCTGACTGGGATAGCAGTGGGGAGCAGGAGCCTGGGCAGGAGAGAACAGGAAGCAGGGATTACAGGGTTGGTGTGTCTCTTGTATCCTCTGGTTCATGCCACAGAAGCAATCTGAGGCCTGCAGAGAAGGGCTAGAGACTATTGTCAGCTAACTTTGGGAGACAAAAGCCACAGGTAGCCTGTTGTGGGGCCCAAGTATTAAAGTATGCAGATATGGAGAAGAAGGAAGACTTTCTTTGTCATTTCAAGGAAGACAGAGGCCCTTGGTAGATAGGGTCCCAGGCATGCAGAGCTGCATGGTGCCTGCAGAGGTGGCAGCTTTAAGGGTGCTGGGACAAAGCAGAGATACTATGGACAAGTGGCAAGGAAAGTATCAGGCCTATTCAGGATGGTTTCAAATAAGAGTGAAAAAATATTATGGTTTAGATCTAAAATGTTCCCCCCAAGTCTCATGTGTTCAGAGGTGGAGCTTCTAGAAAGTGATTTGATCATAGGAGCACTACATTCATTAGTAAATTAACCTATTGATGAGCTCATAGCTGAATGTACTGTTGAAAGTTGGGGCTCGGCTGGAGGAGGTTGGTCACTAGGGATATGACCTGGAAGGAGTACTTTTGTTTCCATTTCAGTCTCTCCCTCTCTCCCTCTCTCCCCTCCCCTCCCGCTCTCCCTCTCCTTCCCTTCCCCTCCCCCCTCTCTATTCCCCTTCCTCTCCTGTGTTTCTTGGCTGGCATAGATTGAACAAGTGTTCCCTGCCATGCCCCTCCACCATGCCATTTTTGCCTTGGAGCCAGCCAACTGCCAACCATGGGCTGAAACCCTTGAAACCACAAGCCAAAGTGAACCTTTCCTCTCCTCCTCTAAGTTGTGGGTGTTGGATATATTTTCCCAGCAATAGGAATGTGCCTAAAACAAGAGCAGGCCTGATATTGTGATAACCCTGACCATGTGGTTCATAAGCCGTTAGAACTGTTTTGCAGGAGAAGTTTGGAGCTATGGGCTAGAGAAGACCTCAAGTGCTGTAAGCAGAATCTGCTGTTTCTGGCCAGAGTTCAGAAGACCAGAATACTGACAGGAATGCAAACAACAAAGGCCATATTCAGGAGGTTTCATCTGGGAGCTGTGACTCTATTGAAAAAACGGACTAGATGCTTTGCATGTTATACTCTTGGGAAAAAATTCTGTCCATATCTACACTTTGCCCATGTCTTGGTCTGGTGGAGGAAATTTCAAGGCAGCCTAATATTCAGGGTACTATTGCTTTTAGGTAGATGTACAATGAGAATCGGGAGCAAAAAGCAGACCTGAAGTATTTGAGAAACTTAAACTTTGGCCAGGAAGATACTATATGTAAAGTTGGTGCAATATGTGGCTGCTGAAAATATTAGTGTCATTAAAAGATGTCAAGTATTTTGCACAGGAAATATGGCTTGAATCAGTCAGATCCTACCCATTTCAGAATCAAGGGCATAAAAAGGTGAACTCCTTTGAAACATGTTGTTTTGAGATGAGATCCCCAGGATACCCTGCTTACTCAGGGCTACCTAGGAAAGAATATTCCAAGTTCACCCATCCAGGTGCTCAGAGGCTGCTGGAGATGGAGTGGCTGGGAGAGACCAGCCAACCAATTTGGCGTTCACATCTCATCACAAGCTTCTCTGGGTGTTGGACCTGGAATTACAAGGATTTAATGTTTGCTCTACCAGTTTTGGCCTTCAGTTGGATTCCTTTTTATTTTTTTATTTCTTCCTTTTCAGATGGGAAAGTTTACCCTGCATCATTGTGTGTTGGAACTTTCATTTTGATTTTTATATGGGACTACAGGTAAGCTTTTCTTGATTCTCAGAGGAGACTTTGGGCTTGGACTGTTCAGCAATGCTGAAATTGTCAAGTTTGGTAACTGTTACAGGAGGACTAAGTGCATTTTGCATAATGAGGTGGGCATGAACCTTTTGGGGGTGAGGGACAGAAAGTTTCAGTTTAGATTTATTTTATTTTATTTTTTTATTTTCCATTAAATTTATTGGTATATTTAAAGCAAACAATACAGTTACATTTATCATTGGGAAATTGTACCTTTACATGATATATCTTGGTTCTTGTTTTTTTCCCATACTCCTGCCTTCCCTTCACCTGTTTCACCCTTCCCTATTTACAAAGACTTTGTTTCCATTTTTTCAAAATTTTTCTTTTCCTTTCCCTTCTGCTCCCCTTACCACTTCTCCTTTAGCCATTTTCTTCCTATTTCACACTCTCAATTATACTATTTGAACCTTATTTATACTGTTAGTTTTACGCACCATAGAAACTATTCGGTATTTATTAAAGTGTGTCCTATTTATTTCACTTAAGAGCATAGCTTCAATATGCATCCATTTATCTATAAATGTTTCTAGTTTTTCATTCTTCTTTTTTCTCATTGAGTTTATTGGTACATTTTAGGTATACAGTACATTTACATTCATCATTGGGATCTTGTACCTTTACATGACAGGTCTTGGTTCTCATTTTTCCCCATACCCCTGCTCTCCCTTCACCCTCTCCTCCCTTCCCTATTTACAAATACTTTATTTCCATTTTTTTCATTTTCTCAGATTTTTTCTTTTCCCCCATTTCCTTTCCCCTACCCTTCCCAATTCCTCTACACCTTTAGGCCATTTCTTCCCAATACACATTGTCAATTGTACCATTAAGATCTTATTTACAATTATAGTTTTTCACACCAGAGTAGTTTCTCAATCTTTATGGCTGAGTAGTACTCCACTTTATAGCAAAACCACATCTTCTTTATCCAGTCTCCAGGTGATGAGAATTTGGGTTGTTTCCAAGTTCTAGCTATTATGAACTGTGCTGCTATAAACATGCGTGCACATATATCACTGTGGTATGATACTTTTATTTCTTTTGGAAAGATACCCAGCAGAGGGATAGTTGGGTTAAATGGAACCTATAATCCTAATTGTTTGAGGTATCTCCATATTGATTTCCATAGTGGTTGCACCAGTCTGCACTCCCACCAACAATGGAGAAGGGTTCCTTTCTTCCCACAGCCCTGCCAGTATTTGTTATTGGTTGATTTCGTGATAGCAGTCAGTTTTTGTGGGGTGAGGTGAAATCTCAGTGTTGTTTTCATCTGCATCTCTCGAATGACCACTGATGACCATTTTTTCACATATTTATTTCCTGCTTTTACTTCTTTGTCTAAGAAATGTTTGTTCATTTCAGATGCTCATTTTTGAGTTGGGTCTTTGTATTTGGAGGGGGGGGGTTCTGATTTCTTTGAATTCTTTATATATTCTAGATAGTAGTCCTTTGTTTTAGGAGTAGCTGGTAAAAATTTTCCCCCACATTGTAGGTTGTTTCTTAGCTCTGTTGGTGATTTCTCTTGCATTGCAAAACTTTTTAATACAATGAGATCCCAGTTGTTTATTCTTTGTGCAAGTTGTTGTGCTGATGAGGATTTGTTCATAAAGTCTTCTTCTATGCCAATGTCTTTGAGAGTTCTACCTAATTTACTTTCCAGTAAGTTTAGTGTAATCACTTTCTTTTAAAACCAATGGCAATTGAGAGAAGGAAAAAGAGAAGGGAGAAGAAATAAAACAAATTCAAATTAGGATAGGAACAGGAATAAAAAGGGAGAGTAATGGAAATCTAGGTGGGGGGAAGAGAGAGAAGGAGGGAGAGAGGGGGGGAGAAAGATAAGAAAAATAACATTAAAAAGAAAAACAATTGAGAAAAGAGAAAGATAGTTAAAATATTTTTAAATGATTAAAGATAAGTGAAAAATATTACTTTGAAAATAAAAAAAATACGAATAGAAATAGAGGGCCTCCTTCAGACATGCCTCTGTTGATATAAAAGACAGTGTGGGCAGGAGTGTGCAGGTCTAAGCTACTTAATCTCAGAAAGCCAGCAACTTTCCTCTGAGGTTCAGGCTGATTTCTGGCTGGAAGGCCCAAGTTGAGATCTCTGTCCTCCTGCTGGGTTGGACTCTGCAAGGTTCTACTGCAGGTTCCAGCTGCCTTTCATCTGAAGTTAGACCAAGTTCTGATGTGAGGTGCTGGTCCCTCCAGCTTACCAGCTATGGCAATGTGGAGTGTTTCTATCACAGATTTTGTTCACTTTTCCAGTGAGCCTCAGAGAGGCCCTCTTTCCCTTGTTCACGGGTGGGCATGAGCACTGCTGTACTGGCACCTGCGTGGCTGGGCTCCTCTGTGGCGCCTGGTTGAAGGGGCATGCCTACCCTCAGTTCAGATTTAGAATATCCCCCAAATGTCTCATGTATTCATAAAATGGTGATTAGATCATGGGGGCACTACACTCATCAGATCAATTCACTATGTGTTCATAGCTGAATAGTCTCATAAAAGGTGGAGTTTGATCAGAAGACATGGGGCACTGGTGGCTTGACTTGAAAGAGTATATTCTTTTCCCCTCCCACTATTCTAGCTGCCATGGTTTAAGCAGCTTTCTTCTGCACCTTCCATTACACAATTTTTTCTTGGAGCCAGTCATGGACTGAACCCTTTGAAATCATGAGCCAAAATAAGCCTCTTCCCCTTGAAGTTGTAAGTATTGGAAATTTTGTCTGAGTAGTGAAAAATGACTAATACAAAGATCAAGAGAAAAGACAAATCCCAAGGGCCAGCAGAATTATTGGTTAATTAGTAAAGTGTCCATATAGAAAGTTGTCTGATCAGGCAGAGTATGAGAGTGGAAGGGGTACCATCAATAGTTATCCTAAGACATTTGGGACTTCCCAGGTCATACTTCTCAGGCAGACTAATGGATACTCTAATCTTTTAAAAATTATAGAAATTGCCTATATTTATCACATACATTATGTTTTTTTGTGATGCTGGGGACAATATATTTTGATATACAAATATATAGTGAACTGATTATTACAGTCAAGATAGTTAACATACATACATTACTCACATAGTTAAAATTTTTGTGTAGTATAATGAGAACACTTAAGATTTATCCTTTTAGCATTTCAAATGCATAATCATTAATATTAACTATAATCATATGCTGTTCATTAGATTTCTAGAACTTATTTGTGCTGTTTGACTAAAACTTTGTACCCTTTTCCTAATTCCTTCCCATTTCCTGACTTTGCCAGCCACTAGCAATTACTAGCAATCTACTTTCTGCTTCTATGAGCTGGATAGTTTTAAAATTCACATATGAGTGATATTGTAGTATTTGTCCTTTTGCTGTCATCTATTTGATTATCATTTGGTAGTTATATTTGAAAGAATTCCAAATTTATTTTCCAGACATGCCAATATTTTCAGCTTCTTGAATGTGTGAGTTAATGTTTTCATCCATTATTTCTTTAAACATATTTCCACTCTTTCATCTCCTATTAGGAGTCTTAGTGAGAATCATAATGATGTCTCACAGGCCTGTCTCACAGGCTCATTTCTGTGAGGCACAATTTTGTCCCCAAGTCAACATTGTCTCAAAAATGTAAACTTCTAGTCTGACCCCTTCTTACATCAGTTCTGTTGGGTATAGTAGAACAAACAAAAATAACAGGAGAAAATATTTGCATATCTTTCTAAATTTAAAAGGCTGGATCTTTTGCCTTGCACATTCATCCATTTGCAAGGCTACCCCGTCTCCAGCCTCTTAAGGGCTCCTATTTTATGTCATTGTAATGACTTGTGTGCTATTGGATGCAGTTCCCAGCCAACCTTTTAGCCTCCCTGTTTGGCTCCATCATTCATTTTCCCTAAGGTTGTTCAGAATCCCTGCTTATAATAGTTTGCTTCTGGTAGAGTAGGTTTGTTGCTGATGTGGTGCAAAAAGAAGGGATATTCAGAATCCCTGCTTATTATAGTTATATTCACAATGCAGATACCAATACACAGAAAATTTTAAATGTGATCTTTATCCCCTCTAAACTTCAATTAACATAATTTAATGGGCTGTTACCATCTCACAGGACAATTGAGTGGAGATATGTGTAGCAACTCTGGGTGGTCACCTATGAACAAGTGCTTATATCCTGGTGAAGCTTTTAACACAAAGATTAGCCCTCAGCAGTCTGTGGGGGAATGTTAGAGATGATAGTGATAATGAGGAAATCAGAAGAGTTGACTGGCATCCTCTCTGTTCTTTTTTTTTTTTTTTTTTTTTTTTTTTTTTTTTTTTTTTTTTTTTTTTTTTTTGATACAGGGTCTCACTGTATAGTTGAGACTGACCTGGAACTCACTATGTAGCCCAGGCTGGTCTTGAACTCAGAGCGATCCTCCTGCCTCAGCCTCTCTGTTCTTTCTTGGGCATAAACACAGCCCTGAGCTTGTGTACGTTCTTCTAGATACTCAGGATTATGTTAGAGTTTTCAATCCTTCTTACACCCATGGAACTCTTATTCTCCAGATCTTTCTGCCCCCCCTCTTTATTTTTTTGCCAAACTTATTTGTCTGCACTGGTATTATATCTTTAGTCACATGGAAGGTTAAGCAATTGAATAGATTAATTTCATCAGTGCCTGTGGCAGGGCTTCTCCTGTAGAGCTGAGCTCTAGTAAAGAGATTAAACAGATGACAGCACTCAGAAGATGAGGCTATTCTAGAGAGCTGCTACCATACTGAGGTCAAATAGTGATTATGACTGGGGGAAAGGGCTCTTTGAACAGCTCCAAAATCTCTGTGCCCCTCTGCTGATTGTAATACTGGTGATTTAAAGACTACTGTCATGGACATAGGGAGAGGGCAGACAAGGGAGTAACCCAAGTTAAAACTTCATAGTTCCTATTCTTATCAAGGTTCAGAAAATTTTCTTTAATAGAATCTCTTCAGATTGTTTTAAATCTTTGACAATTTTTAGAGGTCTAAAAAAGTAGATTTTGATAATTTTGCCAATATTCTCATGGCTTTTATGGTGACACCCATGTTGCTATATCAGAAGCACTGCTTCTTCTTAGTTTTTAAAAATGTTTTAATTGTTTTTCTTTTCATGGGAAAAATGACCAGGAAGCATCATTTCTCAGTCTAATAAATTTAAGTTATAAATAAGTCACACATGTGTAAATTCTGAATAGTTTCTCTGGTATGAAAAACTATAATGGTACATAAGATCCTAATGGTATAATTGACAATGTGAAATAAGAAGAAAAGAGCTAACGGTGTAGGGGAAATGGAAAAGGTAGGGGAAAGGAAGTAAGGGAAAAGAAAAAAATATGAGAAAATGAAAAAATGGAAATAAAGTATTTGTAAATAGGGAAGGGAGGAGGGGGTGAAGGGAGGGAAGGGATAAGGGGAAAAAAATGAGAACCAAGGCCTGTCATGTAAAGGTACAAGATCCCAATGATGAATGTAACTGTACTGTGTACCTAAAATGTACCAATAAACTCAATGAGAAAAGAAAAAAGAATTTTCATGTAATTCTGGTGAAGTAATCTATTTATTTGCACTAAAATGATTATAACTCCATGTCATTAAAAGAAACTATCCATAGTGTGTATGATTGTGATCAGAGGTCCTTATTTTCTATATCTACAGTTTCAGAGTGGGTATAAACATTCCAAACATTCTGGATACTATTGAGAAATATCAGGTTAAACAGAAAGAATTTAAAACAAATATTAGTGGGAGAGAATCTGACATTTTATTGAGCATTTAGTACATGCCATTTCCTGGAAAAATATTATTTTAGTTATCTAATGTCTAGCATTTAAACAGTGAATTTTTCTTTTGGATTCTTTTACCAACAGAAGGGAGAGTTAAGGAAGAATTTCCAGGCAAGAAGCAACTTAGAGACCACTTTAAGATACTGCTCCCCTCTGTATAATTCTTGTTTATCTCTATGTGTAATGGATACTACTGTGTACATATGAATGTCAAATATTAAATAATGCAAAAAATGTTAATACATACTAACAGTTAAGTTTTGCTTTCTTTTTTTCTTCTTTTGTAGATTCTAGAAATTCACTTTTTTTTTTTATTTATTTTTTTTTATTTTTATTGAGTTTATTGGTACATTTAGGGATACAGTACAGTTACATTCATTGTTGGGATCATGTACCTTTACATGGCAAGTCTTGATTCTCATTTTTTTCCCCTTACCTCTGCCCT
>NW_022900926.1:50715527-50787158 GCF_012274545.1 Fukomys damarensis | reverse complement strand
AAAAAAATGAAGTATCTAGGAATCAATCTAACAAAAGAAACAAAAGATCTCTACACTGAAAACTACAGCACTCTGAAAAAAGAAATCGAAGAGGATATAAAAAAATGGAAAGATATCCCCTGCTCCTGGGTAGGAAGAATCAACATAGTGAAAATGGCCATACTACCGAAACTGCTATATACATTCAATGCAATGCCAATTGAAATTCCAACACTATATTTCACAGAACTAGAAAAAAGAATCCAAAAATTCATTTGGAACCACAAGAGACCTAGAATAGCAAAAGCCATTATAGGCAACAGTCACATGGCACCAGGTGTAACAATTCCCAATTTGAAACTATACTAGAAATTCACTTTTAATCCTCCTTTCCTATTAGATTCTAAGTTACTTGCCTATTTATTTTCATGCTATATGCTGCTGTAGTTCATCCATATGTACAAGGCATATTCAGAAAGCTGCTGACTTACTGATAGTCTACTTTGAAATCCAATTTGAAACTGGGACATGACACGCTATTCTCATGAAAAAGTTCCATTCTAGTTGGCAGGATGTAAAATTTCTATCATTCTTGTCTTCAAAAATTGACTTTGCATAATAAACAAGATCAGTATCTAAACTAAGAAATGAAGTCAAGATGAAGCAAAAATGTTATTTTTTGTTATTTATAACAATCAAAATTGCGTATGAAAACTTAAGCATGTGTAATTACCCAGCAGGAGGGCCAACTTTTATTTTACGCCAAACAGCCTTTGTATTTCTCTTTCTTATCCTTTGACTTAGTTCCTGTCGCACTTCATCTCAACCTGAGGAATTGATGCATCTCACTGAGACCAGACGTGGGAAGGAGGTGTGTGAGTGGGAAGCAAAGACATCCCGGGGCATAATATCTTGAGGAAAACAGGTGCCCAAGAGAGGCAGAGGATGCAGGGAGTTTTAGGGTTGCTTATTTTCCCAGTTACTCTAAGAATGTGTGATCACCTTTACTACATACTTAGCAATACCAGGAAACTTTGAAGAAAAGTGGAGAGATGCTAAAGGCTTTTCCTGATTCTGTTCTGCCCTTCTTACTAACTCAGAGTCACTTTAGGGATGGCAGTGAGTTTACTTCTCTCACTGTCAATAGATTGCTGCTATGTGAGCTAAAGGTTATTTTCATACTCAATATCCTGGGAGATGTGCCCATGTTCAAAAGTGAACCTCATGCTCTAGTAGGTTTTGGAACTTCTTTGGCTGACTTTGGTCATACTCATCTTCTCCAGGTTGAACTTTGGACAGACTCTAGTTTGGAGCTATTACAGATCTGGTTTGGATTTATGCTGCAGCCTATTACATAATCTAATTCTAGTTATCCTTATAAGCATAGGTGATAGTAAGCCTTTAAAATAATTTATTAAATCAAATAATCTCATGTGAACATTTGCATTTAAAGTTTAACTGGTAGAATTAGAAGCAAAGAATACAACCGTCTTAGAATCTCTGCAACAGCTTGTCTCTTGTGCATATAGGAATAAATGCTAGGTTAAGCACAAAATTGTATTAGATGTATCAAAACTATTTATAGCAGTAATACACATTAGAAGACAAATTGTTTTTCAAATTTGTACTTTTAATGTTTTATTTTTGCTTGTTGCATTATGTGGAAAATGAGTGAAATATGAAGATGTAAATTAAGAATTTAAAGTTAATATTTTTTCTGCACAAAAATCATAGGTCTGACTTTTCATAATTTAGCTTCAAGATCTATTTTGAATGGTATACATTTTTCCCTACCCCAGGTCCTGTTAAAAGTGTTTTGTGTGTGCATTCAGTATCTTCTAGTTTAATTTTTTTTTGGATTTTATTTATTTTTAAGTAAGTATCATAAAAATTGAAGAAAAGGAAGGTATAACTTGATTGCTAATTCAAAACACCTCAGCCAGAGTAAAGGAATTCATTTTGTATAATCTGAAGCCAGGACAGCTGAAGTTCATACTTAGGGTCTAGGTAGTTTTCCTCATTATGTAGAAAAATGTGAGAAATGTGAAAATGAATATGAGCTGAAAAGTGAACCTTCTGTCTTGAGAGAGTCATGGTTTTGACTATTTATTATTTAATCTTATGACCTCTGCTAATCTTTGTTAATGGCTTAGTCTTTTCTCTTTGCTTCCAAAGCACTTTTTTATCATCTTATCAGCTTTGTAACATACTTTATGACATCTTACCTGCCTGTAGGATGTTCTCTCCACTTAATTTTTTAAAAAATTAATTTTATTTGTACATTTAAGGTATATAATACAATAGATAATGTGAAATAGGAAGAAAAGGGACAAAGGGGAAGGGGAAATGGGAGGGGTAGAAAAGGAAAGAAGGGAATGGAATTAATATGAGAAAATGAGTAATAATGGATACAAAGTCTCCACTTCATTTTTAACTGAACCCCGGAGTTAGCTAACATAAAGGCAGGTCTGAGGAAGTGCTTGAAAATATTTAGTGACCAGAGTAGAATAGTGCCCCCCACATAAACAAATCCTGTCATCTCATCTGGCTTTTTCTGTTTCATTCCTTCTACTGCCTAACTGTTCTAATTACTCCTTCACAAATGTATTTGCAATCATTGCTTCTCTTGCTGACTTTTAGTTGTTGTTTTTATTTATATTGAAATGACAAGATTAGAGCAGGAGAGCATTTATAAGTGTCGAAATATTTCTTGTTTTGCATAGTTACCCATCAGAAGCTCCTCCTTTAGATTTAAAATGTTTATTGAAGTTGTATTTCCCTTGTGCTTTCTGTCCAATCAGAACCAAGGGTAGTATATGACAAAACCATATCTTCACAATCCCCAGTGAAGGACTGTGATTTCTTATTTTGCCATAGATGCCATAGAACTTAGGAAAAGTAGCTGCTAGCTACTAGTAAAGCCAACAAAATGAATAGACTTTTCAATTCTAAGGTTATTATACTACATGAGGCCTCTAATGACCCTCAATTTATCATTAGAAAGCTACCAGGTAGAAAGAAAAGAAGTCATGCCATGACCTAGTGCCTGGGGTTTTCAAAGTAACAGTAGTTTCATTTTCCTCTAAGATGTCTCTAAAGCCTAGAGTTGGAAACCAGAGGGAAAGCATGTTTGATGCTTCCTGACCCTGGCAAATCTAGTTGCTTCATTTTTTTTTTCAGATATCTAGAAGTTTTGCTTCTGGAATCAAATACTTCCTAGAATCATATTTCACCATATTTCTTTTCTGTAAGCATGAAACTATTATGTATAAGTGTTGAAGTAGTACAGTGTTAACATTTTGTATTTTATTTTTTCATTGAGTGTATTTTATATCTAACAAAAATGCTACCAGATGAAGTTTCTTTTTCATTCTTAGCAGAAGCATTAATTGCAATTCTTATTTTTATACAGTTAGTTGGATGAAATATTTTAATAGCTAACTTCACATTTAAATAGCTTTTATTATAAAAGTGAATTTACTCACTGGGCTATTCATAGACAGACTGTACACTTTATAACAGAGAAGTTTTCTTTACACTTAGGGAAAAAATGTGTCAGTGCTGACTACATAGGCTTTTAACTATCACATCATCTGGGAATTTGCAATGCCACATATATTTCAGCAAGGCATTCAAATAGTCTCTCAAGATTTTAAACACTCCTGCTTATGAAACAAATTTTCATCTTTATTTTTCAAGGCTGTCTCCTTACATATAGCACTTTAGAAAAATCACCATTAATGGTTTTACTGGCTGATTGCTTAAAGTTAATTGTTTCAGCACCTGGGAAGAAAGCTATTTTGGCAGGAACTCTGTTTTCTTCAAGTTCTAACCATAATATTCTGTATAGTGAATTGTAATCAGGCATTTAAAAAAAGTATAGAATTCACAAGAATATTGTGTTAGCTGAAGAAATTACAATGAACTCTTGAAATATGGAAAAAGTTTCTTAGCTGTAATTTGGCATTAAAAGTACATATTTCTTCTTGGTTTTGGGTATATATTTCCAATACTCATTTAAAACAAATCAGTTAATCTTATTAATGTTCTTCTTACTACAAATTCCCCTCAGTGAATTATTTAATATCTTTAGATAAGGTGGGGGTTGATCTCTTAACTTTTGTCTCTAAGTTTCCTGTTAATTTGGAGAAGGGAAGATAAGAAATTTGAGTAGTGTATTTTAAATAAGGCTACACATGACCAGTTTCATACCCACAGTGCTCAGGATAAGTGTTTGACATGGATGTGGTCATATCTCATGAATGCTGTGGTCACATCTTTTATATAATTTCTATTAAATTGTGACAATAATTTATAGGATGGTAGTGTTCGAGCAGACTTCTTCCTGCCCTCGATCTGACAAAAAGAAGCCTAATTGTTAGCCCAATAGTTGGTGTGGTAGGAGCTTCAGGAACTGGTCAGAAAGGAATGGAGATTTAAGAAGTTATCCAACACTCTGTGTTGGACTTATCATTATGGTTTTCTAGAAATAGAAAGAATGGACAGAAAAGAATTCTTCTTTTCTAGGAGAATGGAATGAATTCCTTTAAATTACTTTTGATTCCTGGGCTATGCTTCTTGAATATATTACATTGCTCAGACTGAACTCTATAGGGCCAAGTTTC
This sequence comes from Fukomys damarensis, assembly GCF_012274545.1. Lineage (NCBI taxonomy): Eukaryota > Metazoa > Chordata > Mammalia > Rodentia > Bathyergidae > Fukomys > Fukomys damarensis. Next base: position 50,782,554 of record NW_022900926.1, on the reverse strand, counting down.
AGGAGGTTTACATGTTTGTTCTAACAAAAGATAGCATCTGAACTGTACTTAGCTTTTTATGATTATTTGTCCACTCAACTCTTCTATTGTTCTATGAAAGACCAGAGCACCGACAGGCTGCAGTACAAGAAATCATCAAAGCTCTATGTGTTTAACTCAGCTCCAGCAGGAGCACTGTTCTATGCAATATGAAGTAATATTACTCTCACCTTTGAAATTCCCTGTATGATGCTTTTTAAACTCATTAATCCCTGTCAAGAGTGAACATAATTCTAAAGTGTATGTTTTCTAGTCTTTGCTTTTAAAATAATTTTACTGTATTCTGTATTTCTAAACAATATATTTAATATTGCATATTTTAGAACTTTATATCAACTAATGTATATATATTTATATATATCCTTTTGGGTCTTAGTTTTTCTTTTTTATTTATTTTTATAATTAATTTAAGCTATTAAGGCATTCTATGTGTTGTTTGCTATACAAGGCATAGTGAAATGATTATTGCATGGAAACAAATTAACAAATTATCTCCTCACATAATTAACATTGCTTGAGAACATCAAAATCTATTTTATTAGCATATTTTCAGAATAAATTGTAGTACCACCAATGGTAGTTATCATACTATATATTTGGTCTCTAGATTTATTTGTTTTACAAAACTGAAACTTTATACTGTGACTTGTTTTCTCCACTCAATCTTATGTTCCTGCAATTCTTCCATACTGTACCTTGTAGCTGAAATAAGTTTGTTTTCATTAAAGTGTATTTCTCTATAAGAATGTTCCAGAATTTATTTGTCATTTTTACTGTTATCATGCCTGAGAAAGTATCCTAACAACTTCACACTGTCTAGAACTGTCATTTAAAGGAACTTTTATGCCTGATTAAAGAAAAAAAAAAAAAAACCTCTCCCACTTGATTGTATTTGACTGGAGATAGAATTTTAGGTTGGGAATAATTACCCTAGTGCCTTAAGCTTCCAGTGATAGAACAGAGAGTTCTGATAACTGTCAGCTTCTTCATCTGTTGTAGGAACCTATATTGCTTGGAAGCTTGCTATTCCCTTTGATCACAGGATTCTGAACTGCCCACAATGATGCACTTTGGTGGGTTTATTTTCACCTACTGTGATGAACACTGGCGGACTTTTCAAATTTTGAAACTTATTTTTTATTTCTGCTTTTATTAGATATTGAATTTCCTAGGACATTCTTTAAATTGTCTTATCTCTTCTTTGTTATTTCCATTTTTCAACATTTCTGATAAACTTTTTGAGAAAAGTTTCTCAAATTTTCCTACCAACATTTTAGTGGAGATTTTCATATTATGTTGTTGATTTCCAGGAGGTGTTTTCTTATCCTTTGAGTGTTTCTTTTTAAGTTTAAAAAGAACAAGGTCCTTGTTTTTTTTATAATTGTAATATGTTTTCTTATCTTTTGATAATACTTATACTAGTACAGTGGCACCTTTGTTCTTGAACTCAAATTGTTCCATGATTCTGGGGAAGATGGCTGCAGTTGTGTTAATCACCTATTCTGAGTTAGTGAACAGAAACAAAATTTTGCCAAATGCTTATGTTTGTGAACTGAATTGTTTTTGAACAGAAGTGCTCATGAACCAAGGTATTACTGTTTTCAAAGTCTTTATTTCTTTCTAGTTGACTTTTCTCATTTGTTTTTTGAGGGGGAGATGTATTTTAAAGCTAGAGGTCTTCCCCAGGTGTTAGCTGATCTGTCTGCCTAGTCAAATAAAACAAAAGCCCGTGAAAAGCTAACTGGGATCTTTGTGTTCGTGGGTGCCTCTTTTTGACAGACTTCACTGACAAGCAGCTGTCTGGGTTGTTTTGTTGGGGAATCTCAGATGGGTTTCTTATTGGATACCTATAGGTCTTGTCTTTCTAGATGTGTAGGTTCTCCAGGGAGGTATTCCAGTCTGCAGTGTAGTACTTTATATTTCTGACTGCCAGCATTTTGTGGGCCAAGTAAAAACAGAGGGTTGGGAGTTTCACCTCTCAAAATGTAAGATTTTACGTAGGCTCCCTGTTTGATTTCAGTGTTACCTGCTCTTAATTGTAGCTGGTATTCTTCAGTCTAGATTTAAAAAACTTTTTCATAAGATGAAATTCCTGGTTATTGTTATGAAGGAGGAAATGGAGGTTTATCACTTCTTAAATGACATTCAACTAATCTTTCGTTTTTGTTCCCTATCCCTGATGTCACCTTCCTGAAACACCGATGCCACCAGTTCTTGATACTTTGGGTGTTCTACTGTGTACATTGGACTGAGTTAGGAATCTTCCATCTGACTTAGCCCTTTCATAGGTCTTCTATCCACCACAAATCTGCTCTCTAAATTGCATATTTTTGTTGGTTTTATCTGTTGTCTTCCCCTCTTCCTTCTATTCTACCTCTTCCTTCTGACCCTGTTTCTCCTTCTCACCCTTCATTTCATATTTAACGACAAAAGAATCTTTAAAAAGGGAGGTAGGAGAGTGTTGGTATTTGTTTACAGTAGACACAGGAATGCACTCATATTGCTTTGGAGTTTTGAGGTAGAGGATCAAATGATGATACTTAACATGATAGTTGGTAATTTTGTTTCTTTTACCTTTGTATTGATTAGAAAATATTAGAAAAAGGAAGGGATTAACCCTAATTTTATAAATATACAAAACCAAAATTTATTGTATAATGTTTTGACATGGAGAATAAAACAGATGAAACAAAGATTCCATCTTAGACATTAGTATAAAGAACGGTATCCACTTTTCAAATTTTAAAGGAGGAAATTTAATGAAAGAACATGTCCCAAGAGTAAAAGTGACAAAACCTGCAAAATTTCAATGGAAGGAACAAGTGAGGGTGGAAGGAGAGCAAATCTGTAATTGGACAAACAGTTTTGAATACAAGAATAAGAAAGTTCTCTTGGGGTCACATCAATTGTGAGCCAAAATTCAATCTCTGCTCTTTTCCAAGTTGAGAAATGCCTTGTTACATGTGCTTTGGATGCTATAATTGAAAGCCTTTCTTTGCCTGAAAACTCACTGGCTGCTTGATTTTAATGATCAAACCATAGAGAAGGTCCAGTTACTATTGGTTGAAAGGGAAAGATGGAAAATGGGTAAGAAGATTTGCTAAAAGAAGAAAGAACCAGGAAGGGAAATTTATTTTGACTTAAAATAATCTAAATGTTTTGGTTTTCTGGCTAGTTTAAAGCTGGTAAAAGGATTGTTGAGTCATGAGAAGTTTGAGGAAGCTTATGCAGCATGTGTGGTACTAAAAAACTTGGGGTCTTTCTCATAATTTGCTTCTCGGGTTCTTGCTAGGGTAGAGATGTAGCCTTTACTTTTACCTTACTCAAGAACCTGTACTACCAAGGCAAAGCAACTGAACATAGGTACCCCAGGCTGTCCATCCATTATTCACGAATGGAAAGAATTGAACAATTCAGAAGTCAGTACCTTAAATGAGAAATTGGGTTTAGAATCTCATGTACATGGCTTTTATTGTCCCCTAACTCTGAATGGCTTGCCGTATATTTTAGCCTTCCTTCCTTATGGAGATAAAAGCTTGGGACAAAGTCACATTCATTGTTCATTCACACATCAACTTGAGAATCTGTGATATTGTATTCAATTTATTAGTGCTGAAGAATTTGATGACTAAAGGAACTTAGACTCTATTTTTTAATATTTTTTTTGTTTACAAATGAATACTATACATTAACTATTAAATGACTTAATGTTCAATTATTTGCAAACTTGTATACTTGCTAAAACTTACTTGTAACCCCCAAATAAATTTTTTGCCGTGCATTTGTGGTCATTTATGGATATATGGATGCTCAGAGCAAGGAAGAACTTGAGTGGGTCATTGTCAGCTGTGTTAGAACAATGTGATGCTTTATGTGTATTTGGCGGGGATAAGGAGAGGGAGAGGGAGAGACAGGCTACTTATATGTGACACTGTATCTAGTTTTCACTTTATTCTTTAAAAAACAAAAAGAGAAATCATCTCTGAAGATCTTTTTGGTGGACAGGAAAATGATAGCTTAATCATCAAGGGTACTACTTTTTGAAGATCAAAATGCATTCCCAAGATGATATTTTACCTTCAAGTGTTCCTTTTGATACTTGGGTAATTTCTTCAGTGTGAGCTGCATGAAGCTGTGACAGAAAAAGACCTCTTCACTAGAATGCTGAGTTTTGTGAAAAGCCATAATCCATGGAGTTTTTCATACACATAGTTACTTACAACAGCATTGAGAACTTTAGGTTGGAGTCTGAAATGTCAAAGAAAATAGCTTAGCATGTAAAAGTAGATTTATGACTCAAATGAACTAGGTTGTCATGGTTCCTCCTTCTAAAATTAGCCAGCATGTTGTAAATTTCTTATTAAAAGTTTCACTTGGTTTTCCTTACATGTGGAGATATGAGACTTTAGTTTCTAGAATAAGAAACTTTTCTTTAGCAAAAGGATTATTGAGGTTGACTAGAAAATCACAACTAGGACTCCTAGGTATTATATTCAGCAGAGGCACTGTGTTGGGGGTGATGGTGAGCTACCTGGCCTCAGGCCATGTGATGATTCTTACATGAGTGACTATGCTTGTACTGGATGAGTCACCTGTTTACAAATCACAGTTCACTATATTTCCTTAATGTGCTTTATCTATTATTTAAGATTTGTACATATTAAATATATTTATTAAAAACAATCCTTGAATATAAAAGATTATGAGGTGATTAAAAAATGTCCATGGCCACTTCACTTTTACTGTACAGTAGAAAGTTTTTTAGTAATGAAGAAAGAGAGATTAAGTTAAAATAAACATGCTCTCAATTAGTTACAGGTGGTTAATATGGCAAGTTACTTATATTTTTAACTTTGGTTTAGCACTACTAGCAAGGTAAAGAGTATTTTTAAAAGCTTCATATTTGGGGATTTGTGTGTTTGCAGAGGTAAGGACAGTGATATTCCTGATATTCTCTTGTGCCATTTGATCCAATAAGCTCTACTCAGAAGTCCCCAGTTCCGCTTCACTTGCAGTATGAAACAGCTGGTGTAGCCACAGTTCCTAGAGACTTAAGACACCTGGGAATCTCACATGATGATGATCTTCCATGACATGTGAGGAGGGAGGAACATTCAGGGAGCCACCAGTCACTCTCAGCCTTTAATTCTGGGCAGCAAATATGATCAGTTATCATAAAGTCTAGAATCAGAGTAAGCCTACAATTCTCAGTTTACATTTGTGTGACTATTTTACTTAGTTTCTTACTTTTCATTGATTGCAGTCTTGGAATTCCAGAAGATTTTGGGATTAATCTAAATGAATGAGTTTCTGGCACATGGTAGACTGTCAATGGATGCTAGTTAATATTTTTTTCCCAGCTAAAATTGATGAGCTTGAAAATGTGCATCTTAGTTGCAAGAGTAATTGATGAAAATGGTGCAACCTTCACTGACAACTTTAATAAATGATGTATCCTCTCTATCATCATTCCAGGGTAGGTAAGGTGCTGTTGAACCTAATACTGATGATGGTGGTGGGGACTGGTGGCAGAGTCAGCTATAAGACCATTTGTGGTCCCTTTCAGTTTACTAAACTGATGACTCCTATGTACACTTGTCCTAATAACCCATTCCTCCCTTGTGCATGCCTCCATTCACTAGTTACTTTTCTTGGAGTAAAATGCCGAATTTGAAGGAAGTATATAAACTTTTCAATTTAACTCTTCCAGCCTCCATAGTTGATCTAACTCAGACAGTTGTTAGCTATTTACAGACTTTAATAATGGTTATAGAACAATTTGATTTACTTGGATATAATATATTTTAAGAATAAACTGTATTCTAAAAGTTTATGTACAGGGCTGGCGATTTAGCTCAGCGGTTCGGTGGCTTGCCTCGCAAATGCAGGGACCAGAGTTCAAAAAAAAAAAAAAGTTCATGTACAAATTATGACTGAAACCTTTACTTATTTCTGCTATAAATTACATTTCAGTTTTTGGAGACTCCCAGGGAAAGATACTTAACACCAGCCTCTAGTGAACTCAAAATGCATATTGTATTATTATGTGTTTTAGTTTGTAGATATTGGAAGCATGTAATATAGAAAGAGAGGTAAATAGAAAATTTCTTTGTCCTCTATAGGGTACACAACTGACTCCAAATAGAATTCCCAAATGGATTTTTTTTGGGGATCACCATCACATTACACTTTTTATACCTTGTTTACCCACCAGGACTCTTATCCTTGGGGCTCTTGGGCTGCAGTAATTTTATTCTTTTCTTTCTCTGAAGTCACAAGTTAGCACTGAATATTCTAAGGGTGATTTAGGTTATGTAGACACTAATAATCTGAATTTCTTCACATCAATGTTTCAGTAATTGGTATTAACTCTCCTAGGTATAATTTAAAGGAGGGTCAAATATATTTTTAATTAGCAGGTTAAGAAAGTAAAATGATACATTTAAGCAGGGGTGTGAGAGAGTATGTATCATTTGAAGAGAGGAAACATCTTTCTGTTCTTTAGAGCAAATGTTGAAATCTTGTTTCTAATACACATGCTTTGGGGCCCCTGCTTCTAAGCCTGGTCAGAGAATGTGGTATCTTCCTAGAGTGTCAACTTTTCTTGTGGTAGTTAATTTAAATTATATTATGATACAAATATAAAACTAAATTGGTGCCTTGGTTTACAAACTTAATTTGTTTTTACAGTTTTTGGGAAGATGGCTGCCTTTATATATGTATGGGGAAAATGGCCAGGGCTGTGTTTGTCACCTGATGTGGAGTTTGTGAATGGAAGCAAAATTTTGCCTAGTGCTTTTGTTTGTGAATCAAATTGTTAGCAAACAGAAGCACGTGTGAACTGAGGCATTACTGTATAAGTTATAGACTATAGACCTTAAATGAAACTCTAAATTCAGCTATATTTTCCGCTTACATTGCACCACCTCAGACTATGCCAGCAACCGATAGAGCAAAAATATGCAATAAGACAGGCCCTTGCCTTGCTCTTTCCTTACCTCCATGTTTTGTTTTTTCTTTTTTGCACAAAATGTTTTGTTCCAGAAATGTAACAGTTTTTGCTGTGCACTGCTCCTGCCCAAAGTGTCAGACTGTTTTGTAACTATTTGAACTGGGTGACTTCTCAAGAGTGTTTTGTTAGCTCCACACTTTACAGGAGTGTTCTGTTAACTCTGCCCCTCTGCTCCTGTGAATATGCTTGCCTACCCTGTAGATCCTTATATAAGGAGAATCCCAGTTCTAGTCAGGCATTCAGACTTTGGATTATGAACTCCTCAGAGTCCACTGGCATAATAAAAGGTTTTTCTTCACCTCTTTGAGTGACTTTCAAATCCATGGATCTTCACACTGCTGTAGCTTTGACCCAGAGTTATAACTCTGAACTGTAACATTCTGTGTCTCAGAGATATGGCACTTGGCTGCAACACTGAGCTGTTCTGTTTTGCCACAGCACAATTTCTCCTGAGGACTAGTTTGTAGCTTCTACTCTTCTTGATCCTTACTGAGAAAGTGAGGAATACTAGGCTGAACTACTTTTATATTACACGATTTCTTTGTTATATGATCCAGAGTTTCTCTAAGAGTTCAAGATTTCCCCAGCTTGGGGACGGAGAGGAAAGAATTCAAGTGGTGGGTCATTCTAAACTGTGTTTGCAAATTGTAAACTTTAAAAAAATTTGCATCCTATTAAAGTTGTAAAGTCCTGAAATAAAAATAGCATGGTCTTTTTGAGCTGCCAGCATTTCAATCAAATTAACTCTAGGTTTGCCTTGAAGAAACCAAATTAAAGAGGAGGGCAAATCATGTTATTGTTCATAATACATTTGAAGGGCTTTTAGAAATATGAGTAAGAGAGAGAGAGAGAGAGAGATACAGAGAGAGAGGACAGTCAAGTTTTTATTTTTTTCTTCTCATTTCTATAACTCAAGTAAGTATAAGAAGATTCTAAGTATAAATAATTTTGGTCAGTAGATTGTTAGATTAAGTATTTGACCTTTGACTAAAGTTTAAGAAATATGCGGCTGGCTTGTAAATGTTTTAAATGTGCTGTGGTAGGAAAAGGTGTATAATTTTGTTTTTTCTCTAAAATTATTAAATATCTTAATCTAGGTTTTGGGTAGAACCCAAGACATACCATGTAATCAAGAACAGGAAATCTGCCCATGCGGACCATCTCTGAATCCTCTGTTTCTGTATTAAAATAGAACTGCTCTCAATGAGTCTGTAGTGGACATTTATTAAGCCAGATACTTCCAGAGCCCCACCCCTCCAAGCCATGGCAAAGGAATGGTGACAGGTTCTGCAGCAAAGGTGCCTTCAATCCCTCACACATGCCTCTGACCTCTTGGCTGGGCTGGTACCTGGATTCATACCACAGAGGCACAGTGGGTCATAAAGACCATTGTTCTGAGCTCTAGCCTCAGTTATGATTTAATTTACACAGTTAAAAGTGGTAGATTAATAACTACCACAAATTGTCATTTTTCTAAGCTGTGCTTGTTGCCATTGTGTTGTTGATCATATTACTTGGGCTAAGGTGTTGTGATTGATTTAAGCAGTTGTCCTTCCCGGTATATTGAAAATGAGATTTTCTCAGAGGCATTAGAGACTCAAAAACAAAGACAAGCTATAAAAGGAAGATCAAAGTATTAACCCAGGAATTAAACCAAGGACAATACCAACAACAAAAATAGAAATGAGACATTCACGCAAGGCACAAGCACAAACAAAGGTTGCCTATTCATCAAAGGCAAATTCTGAAGGAAATGAGGTGGAAAAGTCTGATAATGAACCACCTCAACATCCTGAACTGGAAGTAATGGGGAGTAATAAAACACAGGAAGTAACAAAACAAATGAATGAGGCCCTAGAAAAAAAACATTTCCAAGATAACTACAGAGAAGGTAAGCAGAATGAAAGACATGACTAGAGAGACTCTAGAACAGAAACAGATAAAAAACATGCATTAGTGCAGGACCATGATGGAAGCCATGAATGCCCAACATAGGAAATAAATGGAATCCATGAAACAGATTCAAACAGATATTGAGGAGATTAAAAGCTCTATTGGAAGTATACAAAACAGAGTCAATCTGAAGACAGGATCAGATATAAAAGACAGGATGGTGGTCAGGGACCATAAAGAGAGTGACCTCTTAAAAAAAGTAAGGAACATAAGAGATTAACCCAATAACTCATGGATAATGCAAAGAAGAATAAGACTGATAGGAGTCCACAAAAAAGCAAGAGAAAGTACAAATGACAAAAAAACTGTTCACAGAATTCATGACACAAAACTTCCCAAAGAGAACAAAAGAATTTGACATACAGATAAATAAGGCATATAGGACTCCAAATAGCCCTGATCACAAAAACATCTACACCTAGGCATGTGACAATCAAGATCCCAGAAACTCAACAGAAGAACTAATTACTATAAGCAATTAGAGAAAAGAAACAAATCACATGCAAGGGAAAGCCCATCAGAATCACAGCAGACATTCCAACACAAACCCTCAAATCAAAGAGCGCCTGTAGTAAAGTATTTCAAGCCCTAAAAGAGAATAACCTCCAACCTAGAATGATGTATCCTACAAAATTCTCTTTCAGAATTGATGGGGAAATAAGATACTTTGTCATGACAAAGAACACCTGAGAAACTTCATGAATACCAGCATTACAAACAATTCTAAATAATATCCTAGAAAAAGACAATGAAGGTCACAACTTCATGAGGCCCAACAGAGCAAATCCAGCAGTCAAGGCAACAAATTAAAGAGTGAGGGGGAAGAAATTAAAGAGCCAACAACAGGAAAATAACATGATGAAAATATTTGAAAATATCCTGGCTCCTCAAACACAGTAAAAGATCCAACTGTTTGCATTAACTAAGAGACGCTCCAGACTGTCTAATTCAATGGCTAAAGTATGCAAACTCCCCTCACTGTGCCACTAGTAGAAAACCCAGACATTTAAAAGAATTTGGGTGTCACTTTAAAGTCTTTATGTACAACCAACTTTAGTGAAGAACCTAGAAAGCTACAGACTATCCTTTTATAAAACCCGAGGACCTAATTATCATTTAGCAAGTGGAAAATTTCCTCCCTTCAAAAAAGTTAATTCTGAAAATATGGTTTAAGTTTAAAAAGTCACAATGTGCATACAGCAGTTCAGTGGGATGTGAAAAGATTATAGTTACTTTCATTAAAAAACTACATGTCAGAAAAATGTAGTAAAGCCTGTACAAAAAGCCATTTAACACTGATAAAAATAAAATATTTTGGAATTATGCACAAGTATGGAAGCTACATTTTAAATTTTCATTGTCATTTTTAAAACATGCACAATTACCTTTACATTCATATCACTTGTCAATTTGTTAAAAATAAAACTGCAACATGCTAGGAGAGGTCCATCACAGTAACAGTGACATACCTCTGTTCTGTCAGATCTCGCTAGCTTGGTCACAAAAGCAAGATACTATGAAAGTCCCACCCAACAGGTAAGACTTACAAGTTGAAGAAACCCTAAAGGTCCAGTCTATCAACTGAGGAACGTTTCTTGAATTTGTTTGATTTTTATTTCATCCCGCGGTGGGCAAGGGGAGGGCGGTCCCCCTTCTGGCCCAGAGGCCGTGGAAGATGAACCCCGGTGTGTGGAGGCGCAGTGGGTGCATCTTGACACAGTCCACAAGGGGTTCTCTCTCACTCTGGGAAGAGGTTGAGTTTAAAACAAAACGTGAAAGGCGGGTGTTTAGAGCAGGGCTGCAGGGCAGCAACGTTCCCGGTCGTTTTCATAGGTTACAGACGCAAGTATCAGGCTCTGACTGGAATCCTGCCACAGATGCAAACCCCACATGTGAGTTCAAGCAGCTCCCACAGACTTCTCCCTAGTGGTCTGGAACTCGGCACGCCTACGGGCCAGTCTTCTCATTTGGAGGGCTGGGCTAAATATTTTGTGTATGGAGTTGAGAATAAGTCTTTATTTCAAGCTCAGTTTCCCCTGGATGGGGCTAATTTCACTTGCTCTTGGGTATACATCAGAGCAGAACTGGCTCTGTATCCTGTCCTTTACTCAGAAAGAGGCAAAGTGCCCACAGGTGTAAACAAGGAGAGGGAGGCTGGAGACAGGGGAATAGCAAGTTTTTGATGCATTAATTCCTTGTATTTTAAAATCTCAATTTCATTAATTTCCACTCTGATCTTTATACTTTCCTTGCTTTCACTAATTTATGATTTAGAATCTTTCTTTTTTATCTAAGACCTTGAGTTGCATCATTGGGTTGCTTATTTGGGCTTACTCTGTTTTTCTAATATGGGCATTAACAGCTATACAGTTTCCTTTTATGACTGCTTTCATTGTGTCCCACTGATCCTAGAATAAAGTATTGTTATTATTGCTTGACTGTAGGAGCTATATACTTTCTTCCTTGATTTCTCTGTAATGCATTGCATTGATTATTCAAGAGTGTATTGTTTGTCTTCCATGTGTTTGCATAGTTTTTGTGGTTTCTTCTTCCACTGATTTCTAGTTACATCGCACTGTGATCTGATAATATGCATCAGAAATTTAAATTATTCTGTATTTATTTAAGCACGTTTTATGGGTTAGTATGGAGAAAGTTGTATGTGCTGCTGAGAAGAATGTGTATTCTGTTTGTTGGGTGGAACACTCTGTAGATACCTATTAAAACCATTTTTCGAAGATCAGGTTCAACTGTGGCATTTATTTCCTGATTTTTAAAATCTGGTTTAACTATTTGTGATAGTGGGGTACTGAGCTCCCTCACTATAATTGTGTTGATGTTTATCTGATCTTTTGAATTTGGCTGCACTGATATTTGTTGTGTATATATTTATATATTTAAGTTTATATTTTATTAGTACGTATTTGTCATACACATTGACCACATTCATCATAGGGAATTTGAACCTGTACATAATATATTTTCTACTATTTCCTTCCCCTCCCTGCAGCCCTTCTTCCTCTCCCCACTTACACTTGTTTCAATTTTATCTTTCATTCTTATTTTTTCTTTTCCCTTTCTTCCCTTCCCCGGTTTCTCTTCCCATTTAAACATTTTCTTCCTACATCCAGTATTTACCATCCATTTTGGTCCTTATTTTTGCTTTTGGTTTCTCACACAAGAGAAACAATACAATATTTAAACATGTCTGACTTATTTCACTTATAAGTATGATCTCAAGCTGCACCCGTTTACCTAAAAGCTATGCATATAAATTTTTAATTGTTATTTTTTCTCATTGAAGAGTTTGAATATGAAGTTTATTTTGTCTGAAAGTATGATAGCTATTTTTGCCTGTTTTCAGATTCTTGTTGCATGCAATATTTTCCATCCTTTGATTTTTAGTCTCTCTCTCTCTCTTTTGAACAAATGAGTTTCTTGCCATATATCATACTATTGAGTTTTATTTTTTTATTTAATCTGCCATTCTGTGTTTTTTAATTGGGGAGTTGAGACCATTTACATTGAGAATTTTTAAAAAATAAGGCAAATTTCCAAACAATATAATAAGAGAAAAACAATAGTTACTGCATTATTTTAAAAGTATATTTTGAGTAGAAGACATAAATTCAAAAGATTCTTACAAAAAAGGATGAAAAATAATAATACAAACTTTTCAATCAACTAAGATAAACTAGTAGTATAAATGAAAACAATTATATATGTATTGAAATATTTTTAAAACAATAGGATTTGTAACTTGAGGAAGTAGTTGTAATTTTCCCTACTTCCTATGTATCTCTCTTATGTTTTGCTGTTTTTTTGCCTGTATATATAATTTGGTTTACAAACTTAAGTTGTTTCATGATTCTGGGGAATACAGCTGCATTTGTGTTTATATGCAGAAGATGGCCAAGGTCATGTTCCTCACTCAATGTGGACTTGGTGAACGGAAACAAAATTTTGCCAAATGCTTCTGTTTGGGAAGTAAAATATTTGTAAACAGAAGCATTTGTGAATACATATACAAACATATATTCACATATATATTCAATATATATATTCTTATGTGATATAGTCAACTAAATGTCTAAAGATTAATAAAGCTTAATATTAATGCTAATAAAAATGGAAGTTGGAGAAGGGAAAAATGAAAGGAATAAAATTTGAAAAACAAAGAAAAAGAAGGTGAAGAAGAGAGAGAATGAGATGAATCCAATTAAATAGTAAAAGAAAATTAATAGATATAAGTGACAGAAAAGACTAAAGAAGAAAAAATAAATTTTAAAAGTTTAAAGGCAAAGATACAAAACCACCCCCCCATGAAGAAAAAGAGAAATAAGTATAAAAACTTCTTCCAAATGTTTGAATGAATGGTTTCTTTTCAGGGTCTGCAGTATTGGAAGCCACTAAATATGGCAGAGGGCTATTTAGTCATGAAGTCCTGTTTCATTTTCACACTCTTGTGTTTTGTGTGTGAATACTAAATGTCACCTTTCTTTCCTGCTGTTCATGGCTGGTTAATGGTATACTCTTCAGGGCTGTATTCACTCCAGCTGCTCCCAGTTTCCATGTCCCCTGGGTAACCCAAGTCACTACTTTCTCTGCCTAGTTTTATCGACTGTAGGTTTGTGAGGTATTCACCCTGCTCCAGAAGCTGCTCTGTCCATACACCCCTGGGTGCAGTAACTGTTCAAACTCAGGCATATCCTTTATCATGTTGGCAGGTGGGAAAGCTAGCAGACCACACAGATTTTTGTGCCTAGATATAAGCAGCAGAGTGGGAGACAAGAAAGCAGTTTGCTGAACTTCATTCTAGTGCTTTTAGACTCAGCCCCCTCTGTGATGAACTTGACTTCTCACCATGGATGGCAACATTCCAGTGTCCTTCTTAAACTAAGCTTAAACTTCTCAAGGGGCCTGACTGGTAGAAGTCACTGGTTAAGTCAAATAACTTGTTTTTCCCATCAAACCCTTGGTACTATTATTTCAGAAGATCTCAAGTTAATATTGTAAATTGTTACTGGTACATTATTGGACTACTGATGTTCCTAGAAACAATTTATATCAAGTACTAAAAAAAATCCACGAATGGGGAATTCTCCAAAGTAGCACACAATACTCTGTGCCGTTGAAATGTGGACACTTTTCTTCCTTTAGGTTTGCTATGAAATCATAGACTTTAATAAGTGAATGTAAGTGGTGCTAGATTAGACACTAATGATTTCACCAATCACTGTCTTCAGATGGAGTTGTTTGATACTGAATGTCTCCACTGCAAATGGCAAGGTGACAGTCATCTGCATCGAAAATTTCCTCAGGAGGATTTAACATGGCTGAATAGGGAAGGAGCCATGTTGGCGCTACTCAGAGAAAATCAGCTAAAAACAGATAATTGGGAGAAAGGGCAAGACATACATCTTGAAGCATCAGTCTGAAATAAGAGACTTACAGGTCAAACAAAACATAGGCATAGTACCTTATAAAATGAAGAACCCGACCACAGGGCTGCCAGTGGTGCTGCCACAGGCATGCAGAGCAGGAACAACCATTTTTGGAAGTTTCCAAAAACTGATGAACTACAAAAGTGTGACAAACAATCCACACAGGGTAGATCTGGCATATAAAGCCCCTTCCCCACTCTGCCTTCCTGCAACAGAAGACACTGCAGCCTGGAAACAAATTTCACCAGACAGAAAGGGGAAAGTGAAAGGAAACTGCTCTCTCCCTGAGGGGCTGTCAATTTATTTTTTGTTTTTTTGGTCATGCACCATACAGGCTAACTGGAACCTCTAGAAAACATGTTCATATCCTCAGTCAAAGGGGAGGAGATAAACTAACTGACACGAATTTTGCTTTTAGACAGAGAAGATACTATAATCTCTCACAAGTAGCATAAAATGTGTGGCTTTTTCCTAGTTAGTCCCAGTGTTTCCCAAAGGAAAAAGAAGAACCAAGATTATATTTCTTGAAAAGAATAATAATGTTTGAATCTCCCCAGTATGATGCTCCCTGGGACTTGTATCTCTGGCTCTTTTATGCAGTTACTGTTGTAATGCTCTATTTTGCAACAAAAAGATGTTGAAAATATCTCACAGAAAAGTGAGAACCAAGACCTGTCATGTAAATACAAGATCTCAGTAATGAATGTAACTGTATTGTGTACCTAGAATGTACCAATAAACTCAATAAAAAGAAAAAAAAAAGAAAATATCTCACAGGATATTTGGAATTTTGATCACAAATTTCTGATGGGTCTTATTCTATTCTTTTTTATGTTATTTTAATATAATTATGTTTTCCATCCAGCACTAGACAAGTTGAAATCCAAAAATTTATCCTGAAAGAACAACACCAAAGAGATTCAGTACAGTTTTCACTGTGTCGAATGGATGGACAGTCTTCAAGCCATAGAACAATTTAGTTCATTTTCCCAGGTCTCAGTTTCACCTTCCTGTATGTTTAGGTAAGTACTGAATAACCAAGACTGTATTAACCATATCTCAGAAGATTGCCCTCAACCAGTGAAAGGACAGGCTGCTTACATCTGCCTTGATGTGTTGGTGAGTCTGGGACATGCTGCCGACCCATCTTCACACAGATAACATTGATCACTGCAAGAAACACATTACCAACTCTTTTTTTCTTTCAATGCAGTGCTGTTTGCGAAATGCATTTGGAATTGTCTTTCAGATGTGAACTGACAGTAAAGTAGAATTTACATGGTATGTATGCTCAAATTGAGTCTCTTTCTACACTTCCATATCCTGCCCAAAGTATGAGTCACTGTCTCCAGTTCCAGGCAAAGAACTCTTTTCCTGAGATTTGAATCGGACTCTTGGGTTCATTTTCTCCATTAAATTTATGTCCTGCTTGTTTTCTTCCTTCTACTCAAATACCCAAAATATAGGAGTGCTTAAGAAATATCCTTTCAGAAGAGATGCTGGTTTTATGCTAAATGTGTGTGCCAAAGGAATGTTGCTTTTCTCAGTCATTTGCCTGTCTAATGCTCCAAACCAGATTCTTTTTTGAATGTTAATGAGATGTTATTCTTTTTTAAACATTGAAGGGCAAGAGAATGCATAGCAACACCAAAAACTTTGGAAATTCTCTGTCAAGTTGCTGATTTCTGAATCTATAAGGAGTAACGACAAGAACAGAGATGTCTGGAATATGAGAGGATGAAATAAGTGGTCTTGCCTAATACGTCTCCTAGTCCTTCTGTTGGACATAATTCATATTATCTTCTGCTTCTTTCCACTGTTCTGTAGCCTGTGTTCTGCCCTTATTAGACCTGAGTGTACTGAAATGATTGGCTTTAGAGTCTTCTGGCTCCCTTTGGATTCAACCGTGGAGAGCCTTCCCAGGAGATTGGAGGGAGGAGAGGGCCTTGTCTCACATTGTTCTAGACTGATTGATATTTCTTGATTTAATTTCTCCTGTCAAGAAAGCCAACTGTATGTGACTCTAATTCTATGTTCTAATTATTTCTTCCTCCCTTTGGTTCCATGGGCTGAGGGACTTTGGCTGCTGTGATGCTACTTGTCCGTTTGTGACTTTGTAATTAGTCCTTGGGTTATTTTAATTTGAACATATTTTGTGCTCTCAGATAGAACCTTAAGTAATATCACCCCTTTGAACTTACTAGTAAATGACTTACTTGTTTGATATGTTCCTCATTTACAAAGTATGTACATCCTGGAAAGTTAAGCCTGTACTCACAACAAATTTTAAATGACCAAACAGGTCTTAAAGAATCTGGGATTTTTAAAGTTGCAGGTTAGAAGGGATGAACAGGAAGGAAGGATTTTTTTGGGGGGTGGGATTAAAAGGAGGGAATAAAAGCTACAGAAATGAAACATGGGCTACTTTAAATATTTTAAAATGTTGACATTTATTTATGTCATGATGAAGGGGAATGAAGGAAGAATGTCTGTTGTTTCTCTACCTAGAAGTTTTTCTCAATGAGTATTGTTTCCCTGGAACATACATCATCAGAAATATATGTGCCATGCCCTGAGTAAGGGGATTATGCAGCTTCTCCAAGGGCACACAGTTAGGAAGCAGCAAAGCCAGGCTGTGAACCCAGAGTATCTGACTTCAGAGTTCAGGCTTTTAACCATTAAATGTACGCCTTTTAACTGTGAATGGCCTTTGGTGGCCTCTATGTGTCCAGACCACAATAGAAATGGAGAAGCCATTCCTTTGGTTACAATCTTGGGAATTCAAACATTTAAACCTAGCTGGGCCAAAAAGTTTAGCAGTCCATGAAAACTATAGAGACTTACAAGAAAGTAGAACAAAATCCATTTGGAGTTTGTGACCAATATTCAAATGTTCCTCAGAGACATTTTTATTATTTTGCAGTTGTGAGACTTCTTGTAAAGGGATTTAGGGAAGGAGCCATGAGCCATGGGGAATGACCAGGCAAAAGAAGACCTGTAAGGAAGTAATAATGACTTTCACACTCACCATCAACCAGGATTTTCACTTACTATCAAGCAAATTTGTCACTGACTCAGACACCTAGAGCCAAGAAAACTCTTTATGCAACTAGTAATCCTTTAAGCCACTTAAACTCTGGATTTAAATATTTTCAGCAGCTTTCCAGCCAGGCTGTGCCAAAAAGATGTTTTGAAATGAAGGTGGTAGGTGTTAATATATAGGGGAAGCAGCACTCTTGGGGAGATTGTCTGCATAAACCCGAGCTCATGATCTTAGGGTGGTGTTGTGCTTTAAGCCATCAGTCAGGGAGAATCAGCACACTGGGGGATGTCTGGGAAATCATTGATGGAAAAGCAGTGCTCATCCTAGTGTGTAGGTGCTGCCTACAGCATCCATGTATGTCTGCTTAGCATACAGATCATGCTGAGGTGAGGGGAGCACAGTTCTCTCGTGCTTCCCACACACCAGAATATTAATGCTGCAAAGAACAAGTGTTATCAGTGAAGAAGTATCTGGGTTAGATTTAAACAAGCAGTGTTCAAAAGGTGATGCACAAAATGTGTTTAGACTGACAATTGTGAATTTGATATTTAATTTTAACTCAAATTTGATGAAACATGAGCTTGAAAATGGATTAGCTATAAGAAAATGCAACTCTTCCACTCTGCTGAAGTCTCTGACATGCTTTAAAGACTATAGCTAGTTTATTAATTTAGTCAACCTACTTGAATTTTAATATCTCAGCCCTCCAAAACAAAACAAATAAACAAAAACCAAAAAATACTTAAAACTAGATGCACAAAAATAAGGAACAAGTACAGCGATCACTGTTTCTTAATGGAATTTTGGTGAATGTGTTGAATGGATGTCAAAGATAATGCACAGTTTTTGGTTTTCAAAAGACAAAGAACAGACAAAAGTAAAACCTTGCTATATTTGATTATGTTACTCCTCAGCAGTTAGACCTGAATGTTCTTTTTTTGTTTCATTTTTGGTACCAGGGATCAAACTCAGGACCTTGCTCTTGCTAGGCAGGCGGTGGCACCACTGAGCTAAACTCTGCCCCAAGACTGAAAGCTCTTAAGCAAAGGCCTGAATTTAGTTTTATTTGTGTTTAAAAATATTCTTTTTAAAAATTTAAATATGTTTTCTATACATAATATTATAGTTTGTGTCTAAATGTCCCTCCAAAGCCTCATGTGATCATAGGTGGGGCTTTTGCAGAGATGGCTGAACCTAGAGGGTGTGATGCTGGGATTAAGGGTGTGTGATTGCTAAATCAATGCATTGATTTGTTTGGTATCACCCTACTCCCAATAGCCTAGATAGACCATAAAAGGGGCAGAAAGAAGCTGCTAAGGTCTCTGTTTGCTTTGCTACCTTCTGTCTACTATGAACTGTTTCTCCTTGGCAATGCCAGTCTTCCATGCCACCCTGCCTTGGAGCCAGTTGATTATGGACTGTGAGTTAAATAAACCTTTCCCCCTTTAAATTCAGGTGACAGGTATTTTGTCTTAGCAATAAAAGAAAAGTACATAAGACACATAATAAATACATTCATCATAGGGAATTGGTATGCATACATAACACATCTTGGTCCTTTTCACATGCTAGTTTTTTTTTTTAATATAAGAATTTAAGGGCAAAAAATCATTCATTAACAAATTTTCTAGGTCTGGGCCAAAATTTAGCATAGTTCAAAAGTGGCTGAGGAAGAATGTTGGAAGAAAAAGTCTTTAAACCATAGCTGTTATTTTTTCCTTTCTCTCTTTCCTAACTGATTTTTAAACCATTAAATCTATGTTTCATCTTACTGTCTTCCTTTATAAAATGAATTATATTTAATTTAGTCTTTTTTAGATTAGACATTGTGGTATGTCAGATTCAGCAATTCTGATACATTCTTCTTATATGCATTAAAGGGTCATTAAAAGAATAAAGAGTAAAAATATAATTTCAAAGGGGAGTTTTAACATTAATAAAGATAAAAATCCCCTGCAGACTTTTCTGTATTAACTATACACTACTATGGACAATTGAATCTTTCTGGGCAGTAAAATGTTGAACTACCTGGAAAGCTTTGCTGTGTGATCCCATTTGACTTCTTGGGTGCTATTTGTTAGTACTGGTATATTTTAAGAATGTTTCACACATGTTGAGCCCTGTGATTAAAATGTTCTGTTTTTTTTATTGAGTTTATTGGTACATTTTAGGTATACAGTACAGTTACATTGATTATTGGGATCTTGTACCTTTACATGACAGGTCTTGGTTCTCATTTTTTCCCCTTGTCCCTGCCCTCCCTTCACACGCTCCTCCCTCCCTATTTACAAACACTTTACTTCCATCTTTTCATTTTCTCACATTTTTTCTTTTCCCTTATTACCTTGCCCCTACCCTTCCCACTTTCCCTACACCTTTAGCCCTTTTCTTCCGATTTCACAATGTGAGTTGTCTCATTAGGATCTTATGTACTATTACAGTTTATTCACACCAGAGAAACTATTCAGTATTTATTCTTCTTTGCATCATGTAGGAGTTGTTGGATCAATTTCTCATGATCTCCTACTGTTTTTAAGAGACCTCTCTTTTCACAATCACTGACTGCAATCCTATCTTCTATATCTGAGATTCTATCTTTGCATTCTTTTATTCTGTTACATACACTTTCAATGGAGTGTTTAATCTCCTGGATATCTGTTTGAATCTGTTTTATGGATTCCATTACTTTCCTATGTTGGGTGTTTATTGTTTCCATTTGTTTCTTATGCTGGGCCTTCATGGTTTCTATTGTGGTCCTGAGCCCATCTACTTTTTTGTCAGTTTCTGTTGTAGAGTCTCAAATCGTGACTTCCACTTTGCTCACCATCTCTATGCTTATCTGGGAAATTATTTCTGTTCTGAATTTTTCTAGAGCCAGATTGATCTGTTTTGTTACTTCCTGTGCTTTGAGTTCAGGGTGTCCCTGTGGTTCACTATCAGCCTTTTCATCCTCATTTTCCCTACTATTTACCATTGGTGAACTGGAAGTCTGTGTTTGTGTATTGCTTAAGTGTTTTCTCATTTTTATTTTTGTTGTCAGGCTGTCCTTGGTTTAATCTCTGGGTTATCACCCAAATCTTCCTGATATAGTTGAGCCCTGGCTTCTGGGTCTCTAATGACCTACAGACATTCTTATCTTCATGACATCAGAGAAAACAGCTCATCAAATCAACCACAATCCTTTGTCCCAACTGATACAATCAGCAACACAATATGATCAAGCACAACTTGGAAACTGACCACCTGTGGTAGTCACTAGTCTATCACCCTTAAAACATTTGAATTAAATTGAAATCAAGAAGCAGTCCAAAACATGTCTGCAGTGAACAAACTTTTCAATATAATATATTTACCATTTAGGATGGGGGCGCAGAGAGAGCTAGGATGCAAGACCCCTGATCTCAGTTAGCTGATGGTTGAACCCCATAACTCAGACTGACCTCGGGCTGCAAAGCCCAGATTGAGTTTCCCAACCTTCTGAACAGGTGAACTCCACACTGTTCTACTACATATTTCCCACACCCTTTCATTAAAGATGTTCAAAGTTGGGAACTCAGAAAAATACCCTTTATGACCACCTCTGCCTCTGCAGAGTGGGTCCAAAGACTGGCACAATCAGGAGGTCTGAGAGCAAATGCAGGGGGGCAATGGGAGTTAGGGGAGTTGTAGGGGCTCAGGGGCTCCCTCACCACTATCTTCCTGGCACTGGAGCAATGGCAGCTCCTGGTGGGAGAGGGTGTGGCTCTGATATGATTCCTTTAATTCTTTTGGAAAGATACCCAGCAGAGGGATGGCTGGGTCAAATGGAACCTCTAGTCCCAGCTCTTTGAGGTATCTCCATATTGATTTCCATAGTGGTTGCACCAGTCTGCACTCCCACCAACAATGGAGAAGGGTTCCTTTCTCCCCACAACCCTGCCTACATTTATTATTGTGTGATTTCTTGATAGCAGCCATTCTTTGTGGGGTGAGGTGGAATCTCAGTATTGTTTTCATCTGCATCTCTCAAATGACCAGTGATGTGGCACATTTTTTCATATATTTACTTGCTGCTTTTACTTCTTTGTCTGAGAAATGTCTGTTCATTTCAGATGCCCATTTTTGAATTGGGTCTTTATATTTGGGGGTGCTGATTGTTTTGAGTTCTTTATATATGCTAGATAATAGTCCTTTGTCTGAGGAGCAGATAGTAAAATTTTTTTCCCACATTGTAGGTTGTCTCTTAATTCTGTTGATGGTTTCTTTTATGGTGCAGAAACTTTTTAATAATGTGAGTTCCCAGTTGTTGATTCATTCTGCTAGTTCCTGTACTACTGAGGATTTGTTCATAAAGTCTTTTCCTATGCTAATGTCTTCCAGAGTTCTGACTAACTTATCTTCCAGCAAGTTTAGTGTTTCTGTTTTAATATTTAGATCTTTAATCCACTTGGATTTTAATTTAGTGCATGGTGAAAGATAAGGGCCCAGTTCTAATCTTTGGCAGGTTGAAATCCAGTTTTTCCAACACTATTTATTAAAGAGGCTATCTTTCCTCCACTGAGGATGGTCAGCTCCTTTGTCAAAGATGAGGTAGCTGAGTATATCTGGATTTGTTTTTGTATCTTCCAATCTGTTCCACTGATCCTCAGATCTGTTTCTTTGCCAGTACTATGCTGTTTTTATCACAGTGGCTTTGTAGTATACTTTCAAATTGGGAATTGTTATACCTGCTACCATGTCTCTGTTGCCTAGGATGGCTTTTGCTATTCTAGGTCTGTTATGGTTCCAAATGAATTTTTGGATTCTTTTTTCTAGTTCTGTGAAATATAGTGTTGGAGTTTCAATTGACATTGCATTGAATCTGTATAGCAATTTTGGTAGTATGGCCATTTTCACTATGTTGATTCTTCCTATTCAGGAGCAGGGGATATCTTTCCATTTTCTTATATCCTCTTCAATCTCCTTTTTCAGAGTGCTATAGTTTTCAGTGTAGAGGTCTTTTGCTTCTTTTGTTAGGTTGATTCCCAGATATTTCATTTTTTTTGATGCTATTGTGAAAGAAATTGTTTCCCTAATTTCTCTCTCAGTGAGTTTGTTATTTTTGTACAAGAAAGCTATTGAATTTTGGGTGTTCACCTTGTATCCACCTACCCTACTGAATCTATCAATTAAGTTTAGAAGTCTTTTGGTGGAGTTTTTTGAGTCTTCAATGTAGAGTATCATATCATCAGCAAATAATGAGAGTTTAACTTCTTCCTTTCCTATCTTCATTGCTTTAATTTCTTTCTCTTGTCTAATTGCTGTGGCTAATGTTTCCAGAACTATATCGAAGAGGAGTGGTGATAGTGGGCATTCTTGTTTTGTTCCTGATTTTAACATGAAAGTTTTCAGTTTTTGGCATTTAATATGATGTTGGCTGTTGGTTTTTCATAGATAGCCTTTATTAAATTGAGATATAGACAATCTCTTCCAATTTTTTGCAGGGTTTTTAATAATGAATGGATGTTGAATTTTGTGAAATGCTTTTTCTGCATCTATCAAGAAGATCATATGGTTTTTGTTCTTGACTTTGTTAATATAGTGTATTGCCTTCATTAACTTAGATATATTGAACCATCCTTGCATCCCTGGAATAAATCCGACTTGGTCAGGATGTATGATCTTCTTGATGATCCTCTGTATTATGTTTGCTAGCATCTTATTAAGGATTTTTGCATCTATATTCATTAAGGAAATTGGCCTATAATTATCTTTGTTAGTTGTATCTTTCCCTGGTTTGGGAATCAAAGTGATACTTGCTTCCAGGAATGAATTTGGAAATATAGCTTCCCTTTCAATTTCACTGAAGAGTTTGAAGAGTAAAGGCAGTAGTTCTTCTCTAAATGTCTTGTAAAATTCAGCAGTGATTCCATCAGGACCTGGGCTTTTCTTTGTTGGTAAATTTTTAATTACATTTTCAATTTCACTGTCGGTAATCAGGGTGTTTAAATATTTTCATGTTCTTTGTTCAACTTTGGTAATTCATAAGTATCTAGAAATCTGTCCATTTCTTCTGTGTTGTCCAATTTATTAGAGTACAGGTTCTCAAAGTAGGTACTAATGATCCTCTGGCTTTCTGTTGGATCTGTTGTGACTTCACCTTTTTCATTCCTCATTGCATGGATCTGAGCCTTTTCTTTCCTTTTTTTGATAAGGTTTGCTAAGGGTTTATCAATTTTATTTATTCTTTAAAAAAACCAACTGATTCATTTATTTTTTGTATTGTTTTCTTAGTTACCATTGCATTGATTTCTGCTCTAATCTTTATAATTTCCTCTCTTGTTCGAGCTTTGGGTTTTTCTTGCTCTTGTTTTTCTGCTAGTCTAAGATCATCATTAGGTTGTTTATTTGAGCTCACTCTGTTTACCTAGTGTGGGCCTTCACTGCTATGAATTTTCCAGGTAGAACTACTTTCATTGTGTCCCATAGATTCCTGTATGTGTTATTGGCATTTTCATTTATTTGTAAAAAACTGTCTAATTTCTTCGTTAATTTCCTCTGTGATCCACTGATTGTTAAGGAGAGTGTTGTTCAATTTCCATGTGTTTGTAAAGTTCCTACGGTTTCTTATGCTATTGATCTCCAGCTTGATTGCACTATGATCTGATAATATAGAGGGGATACCTTCGATTCTTTTGCGTTTATTGATACCTGTTCTGTGAGCTAGTATTTGATCTATCTTGGAGAATGACCAATGTGCAGCCAAAAAGAATGTATATTCTAATTTTCTGAGGTGGAACACACTATAGACATCTATTAAGTGGATGTGTTCAAAAGCTTGGTTGAGTTCTATTATTTCATTGTTAATTTTCTGCCTAGATGATCTGTCTATTTGTGATAGTGGTGTATTTAGATCCCCCACTACAATTGTATTAGTGCTTATTTCATTTTTCATGTTACTTAAAATGTTCTGTTTGATAGATGGAGACCAAATGGCTTATTAACACTCACAGATAATCTGAAGTTCCATTCAACAATTATTTTTACCCTTTTTATTTTTCTGGGACCTGCAATTGAACTCAGGACCTTGGACTTGCCAGGGAGGCATGGTACCACTGAGCCACATCCTCAGCCCTCCTCCCTCATTCAACAATTCAAATCCCCTGTTCAATGCCTATTGGTATCTTAGGTGCCAACTCTGTTGTTAGAGTGACAGAACAATATATAGTGAGTAGAGTCAGAAACCAAAGGACAGTCACTACATAATAGTGTGGGTTCCAATGGAGGGAAATCCAAAATGCTCAACCAGTCTGGCGTGAGGGCTCAGGAGGGTCTGAGAGAGTTTTACAGCAGTGCTGTCAGACTGAGTCTTGAAGAATCAAACAGGAAGAATCTAAAAATGGGTTCCTTTAAATACTGTGTTGCTGTAAAGTAACATGTTGCACCTGAGTTCTCAGAAGATTCCCAGATTCCCTACCTCTTTAGCATTACAGCTGTGCAGCAGCTTTGTCATGATGGAGGTGGGCATATGAATAATTTTTAAACTTAAGGTGGAGAAAAAGGAAAAAATGCTTTCTGCAATACCCTGTTCTCCTGAGTACCTGTTTTGTTTTTAGCTTTGTCAATTTCATTACACATTTATACATATTAGTACATCTTATTTGAATATACATTCTTAGTTTTGATGATAAAATATCATCTATTTATAAAATAAATTTGAACATTCCAATCTTTACTATTTATTTATTGATTGATTATTGTTTCCTTAAATTCTTTTCCTGAGTACTGGGTTTTATACAGCTCTAAATCCTCGGCGATTATCCAGCAGGGTTCCTAACCTGACACGGGAGTTTGGTGGTTGACTTACATTAGTCAGACATCCACTGGGGCTGTACCTCTGTGGGGTGAATAGATTCAGGGGTGCATAGGCAGGGTTTCCACTGTGTGTGCTGAAGCACTCCAGAGGAGGACCTGCCAACTGCACGGTGTTACTCAATCTGAAGTCTGGAAGATTCACAGATGTGCAAATCAAAAAGTTCATTTCCATCTGAGAACACTTTTAATTCTTTGCAGCTCTTGAATAAAGAGAGCCTATGAGTAACTTGATCAAATAGTAAAAAAACAAACAAACAAAAAAACAAAAACAAAACAAAACAAAAACTGTAGCAGCAATTCTCATGGGGTTAAGGGTACATAAAAATAGAATGAGACACTGTCCTTGTGTAAAATCATTTATTTGATTGTTTTAAATTATATAGCTTTTCTTATAGAAATGCTCCAGCAATATTTTCTTTAGTTTATGCCAGGTATAGCATAATTTGTTATTGACATCCCAGTATATTATAAAGTTTTTTTATTTGACAGCAGACTATGATGTGATCAAATACTATCTGCTCTTTTAGTCCAGGCATTGCTCTTAAGTCACCACCCAGTTTTCCCTATTTTACTGGGTACTTGGCCAACATTAACTCATTTTTTTCCTGCTTAAGCCTTATACGATTGCAATCCCACTTACCCCTTTTGGTGACTCAACTATCTTATGTGTAAAATAGAATAATATTAATACCTACTTCTAGGGCTTTATAGGGATTAAAATATTAATCTAGGATAAGGCTTTAGAGTCTATTAGTTGTTCTCCATTGATACTAGTTGTTATTGTTATCATCATGGTTAACTTTTCTTGAATAATTTGTTTTTGTAAGTAATCAGAACAGACTTTGTCAACGGTGGTACGTGAGAGGAAAGAGCAGCCCCTGCCTTGTGCAGTTACGGTTTATCAAGAAAAAAAAAATCTATGTACAGGTTCCTCCTGAACAGCCACAGCATGAGGAGGGCAGAGGAAAGGAGAAGCTGATGATCTCCCTCTCAGGACCCCACAGCTTCCCTAGAGATAAGAGTGGCCCAAAAGCAAAAATTTTCATTAATTGTTATCTTGTTTTATGTAAAATTACCCAGTAAAAAATGATTAGAGCCTGGGTTCATGTCCTGAAAGTTATAAATGACAAGTGATCCACATAGTGAGACTGACAGGCAATTTCTAGTCTCCTGGGGAGTCTGTACTACAGACACCTAAGCTATAAGTATGTAGTTCACTTTCAAGATCCTCTTGCCTCAGTAAGGGCTGTTCTGAATTCAGCTGGCAATTTTAATCATGAGACTTTCTCAAGATTATTTTACCAAGATTATTTAGCAAAAATAATACTTTGAGTGAAATCATAGAATAGCTTTACAAACAACAGGATATGTACTTAATGTCACATGTAACTGTACTTCACTGGAACTGTGGCCTGGTGGGGTGTCACCTTCCCTGGCTCCTTCCTGTTCTTTCTGCTTTCTGGATTCCATGGGCAGAACAGCTTTCTTAGGTCCAACCCTTCCACTATGTCTTCCTGCCTCGTATTGAGCCAATTGTGGAACAAAATAAACTTCTTCACTTAAAAGTTAACCTCTTAACTTAAAAGTTGTGGGTATCCCAGGGACAAGGAATGTGACTAAGAAATAGACCACCATAAATATATAATGTATTATAAATCTCACTGATTTGTCACTATTAGTATCTTGTGCTTTAGCATATCGTAGCTAGATGCTAAAATTGTTCCTTTCTTGACTCGAGCCTTAAAAACGATAAAGGATTAAATTTCTTGAATTTCCATACAAGGAAAAAAACAGTAAAAAGAGATTGCTTGGTTTATATGAGTGTCCCTCAAAGGTTTGTCCATATGTTTTTTTTTTTAATTGAATTTATTGGTACATTCTAGGTAGACAGTACAGTTGCATTCATTACTGGGATCTTGTACCTTTACATGACAGGTCTTGGTTCTCATTTTTTTCCCCTTGTCCCCACCCTCCCTTCACCCCCTCGGTTTGTCCATATGTTAAAGGCTTGGTCCCAGGTGGCTCTATTGGGTGAGGGTGGAACCTTTGAGAAATGAGACTTACTGCCTGACCTATTAGGTCACTAGGACCCTTGAAGCACCCTTGAAAAGGCTTGAGGAATCCCATTATCTCAGTCTCACTCAGATCCTGGCTCTGGATGTGAGGGGTTCACTTCACCATGTGCTTCTGCCTTGTGCTCCCTTTAACAGAGGCCCTAAGCAGTAGTGATGCCTGATCTCAGTGTGGGATCTCCAGAACTGTGAAATGAAACAATTATTTTCTCTGTACACATTAATTGTCGCAGGTATTTTTTATGGTAACATGAAGCTAATTAGCACAGGGACAATATCCTTTCAACTTTCTGTTTCTCACTTTGACTTGAAACTTACAGACAGCTCATTTGGGAACTATCTTATACTAAAATAGAAGACTTGTTAAGAAATGAATGATAAACAGTCTTTATGTGAATCATTATGAACTCAGTCAGACAAATGGAATTTCTCTTTTTCTAATCAAGTTATGATTGGAAAGAATGCACTTAAAAATCCCTGAATGACTCCTATGTAATCAGCCAGAATATTATGAAAATATGTAATAATGTTTAGGGTTGATTCTCTTGGAAATGGGGCCATGAGAAAGCAGTCTCTTCCTGTCTCATATTTTAGGCAGGTAAAATTTAGCTAAAATGAACCAACACCTTGACTGTCTAAGAAAGTTCTTGGCAGGAGTCATTATAGAAGAAGATAGGACTTTTGTCATTAAATATTGTATGAGCATGTTTTGTGGTCCTTTAAAGAACAAGTTAATTGAAAAAATAAAAGTTTTCTGTTTTTTCTCAGTCACCCTATTGTATAATTCTCACAGGGGACTAGATTTCCATATGTATGATTCCCAGGAAAGATACTTCATTTGCAGTACTATTTGGAGGCATTGATGATGATGTGGTAACTCTAAATATTCATTGAAACAGATATTACTAATACATCACAGTGTCAAGGGCATTAAAATATATTTGTTTATTCATTACTGCATGCCATGACTATAAAAAAAATATATATAGTAAGTGATATCTGTGTACAGCTGTGGGGATGGGTTCCAGGATTTCTGTGGATGCTGAAATCTACAAATGTGCGTTTCTTATATAAAATTGTATAGTGTTTGCTTATAACCTCCTGTATGTGGAAATAATTTCTAGATTAATAATAGATAATACTAATACAATATAAATCAATGTAAATAGCTCTTATACTGCGTTGTTTAGGAAATAATGCCAAAATATTTGCATATTTTCAGAATAGGTGCATTTTTTAAAAATTAAAATTTTGATTTGTGGTTGATTGAATCTTTGGACAGAAAACTTGCAGGGACAGAACCCATAGGTACAGAGGCAGGTAAGGCAGTGAGAGTGGGCTTGAAACAAAAAGTAAAAGTAAAAGTTTGATGTTCAGTAAGTAAATGAACACATCAATAAATGTATTTATTAAAAATAACCAGCTATGTAGGAGTTTGTCTGAAATATTTTCCCCTGTAAGACATGCTGGGATGTGTATCTTCTGCATCTTTTTTATTTTAGTCCCATATTTTATTTTTCTGGAATTTTTCCCATTCAAAGAAACATAGGAATATATTGTGTGTTATAGTGGTCATGTATTACAGGAAATACCAGGACAACTAGGGATGCATAAAAAATCTCTAACATAAAATTATAGAATGACTTGAAACACATTCTGGCCTCTAGGGTTTTATTGAAATCAAAAGGAGAGGCACAAGATAACACTGTGGAATGAGCTATGTACAGTTTAGCATATGAAGGCTCTTGAGAAAAAGTAACTATGATCTTTCCCAAATTGTAATGCATTTTAGGAGGCATTTAAAAAATCTGGGAAGAATAGATATATTGTAATCCAGCTAATATATAGGCTGGCCTCAGCAAGAGTTTCCTCCAAATCATTAAACTCACAAACATATGCAGGAATCTCTCCCACACTTATCAGTGTTATGTTTGTTATTTTTAAGGATTTTGCCATAGGAAGATAAAAAAGTCTCCTTCCAAATGACAATCATAGTTTTCACATAAACATAATTTACATGCTCAAACTAAACTCCAGAAAGAAGAGAAAGGGATGGTTTCTATCATATCAATGCTGTTTTTATGAGTATATGGACTGTGCTAAAGTTTAGAACTAAAGTATACCCCCCAAATTCTCATGTGGGAGGTGATTGGGTCATGAGAGTGCTATATTTGTCAGTGGATTAACCCATTGATGAGTTCATAGCTAACTGTGCTGTTAGGACTGGGGCCTAGTTGCAGGTAGGTCACTGGGGGTGTGATCTGAAAAGCTGTACTTTTGTCCTTTGCTCCTTCCTTTCTTTGGCCTCTTTCTCTGGCTGTCATATGTTGAGCACTTTTTGCTCCAGCATGCTTCTCTGTCATTGTGATCCTGCCTTAGAGCCAGGCAATCACAGACTAAATCCATACACCAAAATAAACCTGTTCTTTAAGTTGAGAGTGTTGGGAATTATGTCTTAGTAATGAGAAAGTGACTAGGAGAGGCAGGTTTGCTTTTTTTCTGTGATGGCCCAACTAGAGACAAGATTCTTAAAAATACTCATCTTCCCTTTAAATTGCATTATTCACAGAGCCTATGTTGGGCTCACTGCCAGAAACTGACACGTCAGGGGTTTTGACATCATGGGGTTTGGTGACTTTTCTGAGGAAAGACTATATCACATCTGTCTACTGCTCCACTCTGGTTCAGATGAGGTCTTCACTTTTCCTCCATTTAGTTTCCTTTGGTTTCAGATCTCATCTAGGAGTTACTGCCAAACTGTAACTCCATCAACAGGTAGTAAGAGTTTTCTGTCTTCAGAATGGAAGTTTTGTTCTGCACAGAAGTACAACTGGGTAACTTTAGGATATTTAGCTATTTGTTGGAACTGAAATTCTCACTTGCCTAGTTTTTTTCATGTTGATGATTTGGATGGCTACCTAAAATCACCGAGATTGTAAATGATTCTCAGTGAATAGTACCTAATGAAAATAGCCAAAGAGCTTCACTTTCTTTTTAAAGAAAAAAACAAACCAAATAAACGGTAACAAAAATTTTGTAAAATTGATAAAGTGAAACATCACATGCTTAAACATACAAATAGCTTAAAGTTTAGTAAGTCAAAACTGAAGGTGACTATATTAAAAAGTAATATTTGAGCAGTCTCATAGATTTTTTTTTTTGGGGGGTGGTTACTGGGGATTGAACTCGGGTCCTTGTGCTTGCAAGGCAGGCCACCGAACCGCTGAGCTAAATCCCCGGCCCTCTCATAGATTTCTGACACAGCTTTCAGAAAAGTTTATATAATTGTCCTTTTAATTGTCTTTTCTTTTTAAATTTGATTTTATTGCTATAATTTGATATACATAATGATCACATTCATCATAGGGAGTTTTTACCTGTACATGACAGATCTTGATTCCTCTTTTTTCCCATTCTCTTCCCCTCCCTTCAACCCCTCTTCCCTTCCTTACTTATGAAAGCTTTGTTACCATTTTTTCCTTCTTTTCTCATTTTTTCTTTCCTTTTTTCCTCATTGAGTTTGTTGTTACTTTTTAGGTACACAGTACAGTTACTTTCATCATTGGTATCTTGTACCTTTACATGCAAGGTCTTGGTTCTCATTTTTTCCCCCATACCCCTGCCCTCCCTTCACCCCCTCCACCCTTCCCTATTTACAAACCTTTGTTTCCATTTTTTTATTTTCTCATATCTTTCCTTTTCCCTCATTTGGCAGGGTTGTGGGGAGAAAGGATCACGTCTCCATTGCTGGTGGGAGTTCAGACTGTGCAACCACTGTGGAAATCAATATGGAGATGCCACAAAGAGCTGGGATTAGAGGTTCCATTTGACCCAACTATCCCTCTGCTTTTAATTTTAATCTTTCCAAAAGAATTAAAAGAATCATACCACAGTGACATATGCACTCCCATGTGTATGGTGGCACAGTTTCTAATAGCTAAAACTTGGAAACAGCCCACTTGCCAGTTGGAGACTGGATAAAGATGTCGTTTTTCTATAAAATGAAATACTACTCAGCCACAAAGAATGAAAAACTAAAGTTGTTCATAGGAAAATCAATGCATATTAAGGCCATATTCTTAGATGAAATAAATAATTCACACATGTGTAAATACCAAAGTTTCTCATTTTTTTCTTTTCACCCCCCTCCAGTATCATTTCCTTTTGAATAATTTCTTCTTATTTCACAAAAACAATTCTGCATTTTGGTCCCTATTTATACTTTCAGTTTCTTACACCAGAGAGACCATGCAATATTTATACATGTGTTTCTGATTTATTTCACTTAAGATTATGTTCTAAAGTGGGTCCATTTAGCTATAAATGTCTCAAATTTATCATTCTTTATGACTGAATAGTACTACATTGGATAAAAAAGCCACATCTTTTTTTCCGCTCTTTGGTCAATGGGCATTTGGGCTGTTTCCAAGATGTAGCAATTATAAACTGTCATTATAAACATGGATGTGGAGATATCACTATGGGATGGTGCTTTTGATTCTTTCAGGAAGATACCCAGTAGAGGGATAGCTAGGTTAAATCGGACTTCTAGTTCTAGTTTTTGAGGAATCTCCACACTGATTTCCACAGTTGTTGCACCAGTCTGCACTTCCACCAACAGTGGAAAAGGGTTCCTTTCCCCTCACATCCTCACCAGCATTTATTGTTGGTTGATTTCTTTATAACAGTCATTCTTTCTGGAGTAAGATGGAATCTCAGTATTGTTTTTTTTTTCATTGAGTTTATTGGTACATTTTAGGTATACAGTACAATTACATTCATCATTGGGATCTTGTACCTTTACATGACAGGTCTTGGTTCTCATTTTTCCCCCTTACCCCTGACCTCCTTCACCCCCTCCTCCCTTCCCTATTTATAAAGACTTTATTTCCATTTTCTCATTTTTTTTCTTTTCCC
Organism: Fukomys damarensis; assembly: GCF_012274545.1. Classification (NCBI taxonomy): domain Eukaryota; kingdom Metazoa; phylum Chordata; class Mammalia; order Rodentia; family Bathyergidae; genus Fukomys; species Fukomys damarensis. Next base: position 50,750,241 of record NW_022900926.1, on the reverse strand, counting down.
TATTTTCTTTCCGCTACCCTTCCCACTTCCCCTACATCTTTAGCCCTTTTCTTCCTATTTCACATTGTCAATTATACCATTAGGAACTTATGTACCATTATAGTTTTTCACACCAGAGAAATTATTCGGTATTTATACATGTGTGCCTTATTTATTTCATTTAGGTGTATATCCTCAATACGTATCCATTTTCCTATGAATAGCTCTAATTTCTCATTCTTTATGGCTAAGTAGTATTCCACATTGTTTTAATTTACATCTCTCAAATGATCAGTGATGTTGAATATTTATTCATATATTTATTTGCTATTTGCACTTCATCTGAGAAGTGTCTGTTCATTTCAGCCACCCATTTTTGAATTGGGTTTTTTAATGGGGGGTGATTTTTTTCAATTCTTTGTATGTTCTAGATATTAGTCCTCTGTCTGAAGTACAACAAGCTACAATTTTTTCCAATGCTATGTGTTGTCTCTTCACTCTTTTGGAGATTTCCTATTTAATTGAATTAAGATCCCAGTTGTTGATATTTTGTATTATTTCCCATGTGATTAGGGTTTTGTTCATGAAGTGTTTGCCACATCTATGTCCTCAAGAGTTCTGTCTATTCTCTCCCCCTTTTATTTAATGTTTCTGTTTTAATATTTAGATATCTGATCTATTTTGATTTTAGTTTAGTGCATAGTGAGAGACATGGGTCTAGTTTGACTTTAGCATGTAGAAAGCCAGTTTTTCCAGCAACATTTATTAATGAGACTGTGTTTCTTCTAATGGATGTGTTCGGCCCCTTTGTCAGAGGTAAGGTGGCTGAGTGTGTTGAGGCTTCCATATCTTCCAGTCTGTTCTGTTGATCCTTAGGCAGGCGGCAGGCAGGTGGCGGAACCACTGAGCTAAATCCCTGGCCCTTGTTGATTCTTAGGTCTATTTTTTTTTTTTTTTTTGCCAGTAACCTGCTTGCTTTTAATCACAGTAGCTCTGTAGTATAATTTCAAGTCAGGGATTGTGATACCCCCTGCCTTGCCTTTATTGTCCAGAATTGTTTTTGCTATTCTAGGTCTCCTAAAATGAATTTTAGCATTATTTTCTCTAGTTCTGTGGGGAATGCTAATGATATTTTAATTGAAATTGCATTAAATCTGTATAACAATTTTGGGAGTATGACTGTCCTTTTTATTGTAAGGAACATGTTCATTAGTTAAAAATTAAAAAATAGCTTACATATGGGAACACATTTTTACTGGTCAAAAGAAGCAATTGGTTCAGAATTGAGATAATTAAATATGGGAAAAAGTAATATATGCTAATAAAATTAGCTTTAATATTTTCCAAGGAAACTTACCAAAATTCTCCCTTAATTATTTTTTTATGGTTATCTTGGTCACAAGAATTTTTCCTTTTATTTTTAGGGGAAACAGAAAAAGAGGCATTTTATTTGAATAAGAAGATTAAATAAAGAGTTGTGATACTTTTTTATCTTTTTAGATTTATTTTATCTATTATGAAAATGAATTAATTTTAACATACATTAACATGCCTGTTTGGAACATACACACATTTCTGGACTAATCCAAATTTCAAGACTTTCATTGAATTCAAATGATTTGAGCCTTCTCATGGAATCTAGAATGCAGGGTAAACAAGCTATGCAAAAGGAAAATGTTCTTTTCACTACTTCCTATCACATAATGAGTAGATGTGTGTATTGAGTGCATTTTCCAAGGTGACTTTGCTAGGTAAACCTGTGGGGAGATGCAACCCCTCCATAATGTTGGCAAAAGAGCCCTTGCAGGTAATGTTACTTACCAAAAAAATCCTATCTTCCTTGATGTGAGAGGAGGTCTTCTCCAGATATGGGAGCTCTTGAAACTGATACAGACACTTGGAAATATATTTACTGCCTCTGTGGGAACCATAGATCCTTGCCCAGGTACTTAGTGTTGGCTACTAAGGCATCCACAGTTGTGTTCATTGTGACAGGCATCTTCATTGGTACCCTGCTTTGTAAAGCTGATCAGTACCACTGAATAACTAGTGGTTGCTTTTGATTCTGTGCAGATGTTCCTGGAGGTGTTGTGTAAAATAGGTACCAACTCTTCCTCCCTCTTTGTCTTTTGTTCTTGGTATGCATGCCCAGAAATGGTTGCTCAGGCAGAGTCAATGTGTAATCCATAATTTCTTCTTGCAGTATTGTTGCAGTGTGCTACCATGGCTGGGTAAAGGATGAAAATGATTACTCAGAAACAGAGCTATTTGTTCAGTTACCAAGAGGGTTATTAATTTGTATCTCAAGGACATGAGAACAAAGATGTAGAAGAAAAGCATTTGTAACATATTGTATAGGAATTATGGTCAATGGACAGGGTCAAAATGGGATGGTTTGTTACATGGCACATATTAACCCAATTTGAGCAATCTTATCAGGCACAATGACCAAAGCAAACATCTCTGAGATCAAATTGCTTTTAATTGTGTTGACTGCTGTTCTACAGATTCTTCTCTAAACTCTAACCATGCATTCCAGGAGTCCTGACCATTTGTCCAGAAAGCCCCTTCCTTTTTCAAATATATTTCAATTGCTCCTTTGGCTAGAGTTTCCATAACTCCCCCTTTTTTGTTTTATAATCTAGATTGAGCAAAGAGAGGAGAGTACAGGTTAGGGGGTATCAGGTTTGATACAGGAAGGCTGTCACGGCTTCCTCACAAAGGGTCTGTTGGAATGGCATACAGAGAATACTTACAGTTGCATGACCAAGCAATATAAAGATTATTCCAATAGCTATGGGAATCCAAATGTGAATGTTGAGTGCAGAGAACCACTGTTTAGGATTGAGTGAGTGAGCAATATCATTGCAATGATCTAAAGTAATGTGAGCCTCCATTTGAAGTTTAGGAAGTTAGGCCTGAAGTTGGCCTTGGAGTTTGGTAATATCTCTGACCTCTTCTCATGATTCAGAATTATTGAAAGAGCACATCAAGTGAGACCCCTTGTCACAACTAAGATGACTGTGGTAGCATTAATAAAGACTTGATGGCAGGTTCCCTAGGTATGGTTGGGTCCAACGAAAATACAATTCATATACAATTCATATATAACTCATTGGGAATGAAAGAGAACTCAATAAGAGCTATTGGTGATGTTAGAAACCAAACAGAAAGGAAATTCTGTCAGAAAGCACCATTCATGAGATAATTAATGCCAGCTATTAGGGCATCCAGACAAAATATTCACCACAATCAGTTAAAGGGCCAGAAAGGGCACAGTTAGGCTCTGCCAGTAAAAGAGGAGACACTGGAAGAGAGGGAAGGCCCTATGTGAAAAACAGGAACTGTAAGTGTATGTGCCCAATATACTATTCCATTTACTTTTGGTGTATAGCTAAATAGAGATAAAGTTAGAAAGAACTCTTTTACCTTTGGCATCTTAGAATTAGAAGTGACTTGTGCTATTTTTACCAGGAAGAGGTTTTGTGAGGTGAAAGGAATGCTGCTGCTTTGCAGTGTTTATTCAGCTTGAGTGATGAGTTGTTTCATCTTTCCCCAGTTGGGTCCTGATGATTGTGTTGTGAAGAGCAGCAGATTCATTCTCATTCTCTTGTTTCTAATTCCCATAAAGCGTTGAAATGCCACATCCTGCTGCTCAGAGATGGGATTGCCTCTCACCTGGCGCCATGTGATACAGTCACACAGTCTTTTCAGGAAGCCAAAAGAAGGACTGTGGGTGACAAAACAGATATATATTCTCTCCCTTGGGTCAACAATTCTGTTAGATCCAGCCACTGTGGGTCCAACCATGGGTGGCAGTAAGGACCAATGGTTTTGGCCTCTCATTTTTGGAATAAAATGTTTCTCTACTGCTATGAAACCTTCTAAATCACAAGTTTAGAAAATTAAATTGCATAATGCTTTAGATACTTGTTCGTTGTGGAAGGAGCTTCTCCAGCATGCTCTGCCCCTTTTGATTTAATAATTATTAAGGAGCTCATTATTGTTTGACCTGTAGGATTATGAGATATACTAGTGCATGTTTAATATGTCAGAATTGAAAGAAAGCCTAAGGAGAATTTGAAATGTAAGCAGGGCCAGTATTAATCTTAATTTGTGAGGACAATTCCACTACAGAAAGACATGAGAGTAAATGATGTTTAACATGTTTTACAGTTACACCCGATTGTAAATTGTAAATATATATGGTAGGTATCACAGAAACATGAACATATTTAAGTTTGCCAAAAGATTCATGCCCATTTACCATATTTCATTACTTTTTAAACCACAGAGATTGACACCTATATAAGTAGCAGATTGTACCCTTTTTGGGCAATCAGGGCAGATGGGAATGATTTTTGGGCCTGTTTGTGTGTAAGACTGAGAGAATGAATCAGTGATTTAGCACTTTGATGGTAGAATTGATTTGAAGCAAGAGCCTTTTTTAAAAGAGGTAGAAAGCATAACCAGAATGTCAGCATGAGCGTTGCCTTCCCTTAAGGGGCCAGGGGGTTTAGAGTGAGAACATATGTGAGTAATATAAAAAGGTACAGTGCAGTATCTAATCAATTGTTGCAGGTGTCCAAATATGTGTAAGAGAATTTTATCATTACCATTATGAATAAGGGTAGTGTTCTTACAACATAAGCTGAATCAGCAATAATATCAAGGGAACTGTTATTATCAATCTTAATATGTCTTAGAAGTTGAATCTCTGTAGAATTTTAACAGAAAGCGATTATAAAATTTTATAGAGAAATGAGATTAAGGGAAACAAAGATATTAGCATAACAGTCATGATGATGGCATTATATTAAATGTATGAAGAAACTTTCTTCTAAGCTTATTATTTTTAATAGAGTGTCATCTAAGAAGAATGTTTTTGTCTATGTTGTGTTTTTATGTGACATTGTTTGGAAAGTACAGTGCATTGTTATGTATTATAACCAATGTCTGTAACATACACATATTTATAAATATATGTATAAACACTTTGGCTGGCTGTCCTACATTGGATTGGCATATATAGTTATCACCAATAACTGGAACACAGGTAAGATATTTGAGTGTAAAAGTTTATTGTCATAAATAATTTTTACCTGGAAGTTATTAGTTTGATATTTTGTATCTTTGAAGACCTGTATATTTGGGAAATAAAAATATATGCGATACACCCTGAAGCCAACAATGATGAATGTTACAAAGACAATTTTCTTGATATCAAGCATTTGAGATAAGATTAAGTCTAAAAATGTATATAAACATGTTTCCATGGAAATTTCAAAAATCCAAAAAAGAGGAAAAGTTGTTGAGCTCAAACAAAACAGTTTCAGGTATTGTAATCAGAATGTGCTCTCAGATGGCCATGGTAAAAATACTGAGCCCCTGTAAAACTACTGTATGAGTTTCTCTTTTTTTATTAGATCTGTGCCAGTTTAGGATTTACTGGCTTGACTTTTGCAATTGTCTATAGCCTGTTTTTCTTTTCTTTCTCTCTCTTTTTCTTTTTTTTTTAATTTCAAAGTTTTTGTTTTTCCCTTCTTATTTTATTTTACCCTATTTTTAAATATTTTGTTTTGTAGTCAGATGTATTTAAGACATTGTAAATGTTGCTTACATTGTTTTTCCTCCTTAGATGAAGTTTGGCCCATATCATAGGCAAAGCAGGACAAATGAAAGTAAAAGAGCAAAATGAGAAATAAATAAATTGTCCCCACCCACCTAGTAATTGAGCGATAAGAGACCTCTAAGTTATCCCACTATAGTAACACAAGTGATAGGATGAAAGCAAAATATAAAAGAAAGAATATGCAAAGAAACACTGCCCCGGTCAGTAAGCAATTGGACAGTAATATCCTCTAGGTTGAAAAGACCTAGGCTGAGACCTAATTGAGATCTTCCAGGTTATTCTGTGGCCATCTTTGTCTCCCCTATGGAGACTAAAATGAAGAGTTGGATCCCTGCTTCTTCTCAGGCTTTGGGAAGTGATTTATAATGGGAGGTTTTACCTTGAAGTTTCATTCTTCACAGTGCTGCCCCACTATTTCTTTGACTCACATGTGAGTTTGTGACCCACGTTGTAAGCCACTTATCACAGTGTATAGCCAAGGCTGTGTAAAGGAAGAAAGAGATGAGACTTTAGTTAAAGATGCAGGGGGGGCTGCTATTTTAGCACTAAACATGTTCAGGAAAATGAAAGCTAAGTGAAACTTCTGTGGTTATTTATTTGTAACTCAAGGACAAGAGAACAGAAACATAGAAGAAGAGCATTTGTAGCATATTGTATAGGAGGCTTTGTCAAGGGGCAGGGATGATTTGTCACAGGACACATATAAATCTAGTTTAAGTAATCTTATTGGGGTAGAGGAGTCGTGATGGACAAAGGAAACATCTTTGAGAACAAACTGCTTTTAATTCTGCTGACTGTTCTACTTTGAACTCTGATCATGCATTTCGGGAGTCACAAACTGTTGTCCAGAAAGTCCCTTCCTTTTCCATATTCACTTAAAACACTCCTTTGGCTAGAGTCCCCTCAAAGTTTATGTTAAATTACACTTTGTGTTGTATTAATTTTTTGTTTCCTTCCAATATGTAGTGTCATAAACCTGCTTTTACAGCATTCCACAGAATTGTTTCCTGCCCTAAAAAACCCCTGTGCCTCACTAGTTCATTCATTCCCATACCCTTCAGACTCTTTACAACTACTAACCTTTTAACAGTCCTATAGTTTTGCCTTTTCTAGAATTTCAAATCATTGGAATCACATAACATATAGCCTTTTCACTGCTTTTACATAGGGATTTACACTTAAGATTCTTCCATGCTGCTCTCTGGCTTAACAGCTGATTTCTTTTTATCCTTGAATAATGCTCCATTGGATCTATGTGCCAGTTTGTTTACCCATGACATTTTGGAAGACATCTTAGTTGTTTCCAAGTGTTAGAAGTTATGAGTAATTGTGCAACCAAAACAAACAAAACAAAACAGAAAAACAAAACAAAAACTAAAGAAACCCCATTTACAAAAGATCCAAAAATAAACTTAAAAGTTTAACCAAGTAAGTGAAATATCTGTATACTAAAAAGTGTTTAACACTGAGGAAAGAAATTGAAGAAGACATAAATAAATGGAAGGATATCCCATGTTCATGGTTTGGAATAATTAATATTGTTAAAATATAGATCCTGCTAAAAGTGATCTTTAGATTCCATAGCATCTTTATCAAAATCCAAATTTCATTTTTCATAGAAATAGAAAAAAAGAATATTAAAATTTATATACTACAAAAAACTCCAAGATGTCAAAGCAGGTTTGAAAAGAAAACAAAGTTCACGGCACTATACTTTAAAACTGTTTTACAAAGCTATAATAGTCAAAACAATACAGTACTGGCATAAAAAGAGACATTTTATGTAGACTAATGGAACACAACAGAGAACCCAGGAATAAGCTCATGCATTTAATGGCATTATGATATGAATTTGAAATGTTCCTTGAAACTTATATTCTATAGGCTTGGGTGACAGATGGAGGAATTTGGGGAAAAGATTAGACTGTAGGACTCTGACTTCATTAAGTGGAATAATTCACTGATGAGATCATACTTTGTGGGGTTATTGGGAGATGAAAACAGGAGGTGATGTTTTGTGAAGTATTATGGGGGCATGTGCTTGGTGGCCATATGTGGTCCCCAGCCCCCCTCTGGCTGCTGTGAGATTACCACTTTCCTTTACCAAGCCTTTATGCCATGGTGTTTCTGCCTTGCCATGGGTCTAAAAGCAAAGAAGTAAGATGCCCTTGACTGAAACTTCTGAAACTTTGGGCCGTAATGAACTTTTTCTCCTTTAAATTGGCTTTCTCAGATATTTTTCTCACAGCAATGAAAAGTTAAGTAGCACATATGGTAATCACCTAATCTTTGACAAGAGCATCAAGAATATACAAAGGAAAAGAAAAAGAATATACAAAGGAAAATCTCTTCCAAATAGTGATGAGCAAAAGGGATATTTACATGCTGTCTTACACCATGCACAGAAACAAAGTAAAAATGGACTAAAGACTTAACTGCAAGATGGACAACAATAAGAGTCTCAGAAGAAAGCAAAAAAAAAAAACTCGCTTATATTAGTCTTGGCAGTGATTTTTTTTGATATGACACTAAAAGCACAGGCAACAAAAGCAAAAATTTAAAAATGGAACATCAAAACAGAAATTTTCTGCACAACAACAACAACAACAAAAACACAATGAAAAGACAACCATAGAATGGGAAAAATATTTACAAATCAAATATGTTTGATAAAAAACCAAATACTCAAATTAAATAAAGATCACTTACAACTTAATAGCAAAAGCTAAGCTCATTTAAAAAATGGGCAAAGGATATAATAAACATTTATCCAAATAAGACATACAAATGACTAACAGTATATGAAGGAGTACTCAATCATGAATCACTGGGAAATGCAAATCAAAACCACAATGACATATTTATTACCTTACACATTTTAGAATAGATATCATTACCAAGACAAGAGATAATAAAAATTGTTGAAGGAGAAAAGAAAAAGGAACCTTAAAGTGCTTTTGGAAGGAATTTAAAGTGGTACAGACATTGTGGAAAAATACTATGGAGGTTCCTCAAGAAATTAAAAATAGAACTGTGTGTGACCCAACAATCCCTCTTATGGATCTAGAGCCAAAGGAAATTAAATCAATATCTGAGAGATATTTGTAGTATCTCAGAGATATCTTCATTGCAGTATTATTCATAAGAACCAAGATGTGGAAACAATCTAAGTGTTCAACAGTAGATAAATGAAAATATGTGGATAAAGTAAATGTGGTATATAATGTAATAGAATATTATTCATCCTTAAAAATGAAGATAATAGTCTCTCTGGTATGAAAAACTATAATAGTACACAAGATCCTAATGGGATAATTAACAGTGTGAAATAGGAAGAAAAGGGCTAAAGGGGTAGGGAAAGTGAGAAGGGAAGGGGAAAGGGAACAAGGGAAAAGAAAAAATATGAGAAAATGAAAAAATGGAAATAAAGTGTTTGTAAATGGGGAGGGGGTGAGGGGGTGAAGGGAGGGCAGGGACAAGGGGAAAAAATGAGAACCAAGACCTGTCATGTGAAGGTACAGGATCCCAGTAATGAATGTAACTGCATTGTATACCTAGATTGTACCAATAAACTCAAAAAAAAAAAAAAGACAGGCATGGTGGTTTATGCCTATACTTCCAGCACTCAAGAGACAGAGGCAGAGGGATGGCCATGAGTTGAAGGCCAGCCTGGGCTACACACAGTGAGACTATCTTAACAAACAAACAAACATGAAGGTAATTTTGCCATTCGTGACAATGTGAATTCTTCTCAAGTACACTATGCTTAGTGACATAAATCAGGTGTAGGAAGACAAAAACTGGAGGGGAAGATTGTGGCCTGTTAATTTTCTAGGAGAAGCTTGCTACAGATGGTTTCCTGATACAAACTTGGCTGTTCTCATAGAGGAGGAGCTTGGAACCTTGCTGTCACCAGGAACATATATACACACACAGTGATATCTTGCTTCATGAATGTTTTTGTTTGCAAGTGATTTAGTTTACAAACAAAAGTGGTCAGCAAAATTTTGCTTCCATTTGCAAACTCTGCATCAGCTGACAGACATGATCATGGCCATCTGTCTCACACAAACACAAACATAGGCATCTTCCCTAAAATGGAAAAACAAGTTAAGTTTGTAAACACATATATTTAGTGAGTACTGACTGATACCAATATTGTTATCAGGATTAGGGAAAGAAGGAAGGGTTCCTGCTTCTGTCTGTTTCCTGCCTGCCGTATCATGAACTATTTCTCCTCTGCCTTGCTGACCTGCCTTGCAGCCAGACAACTATGGACTGAAACTTCAGCAAACTAAAATAAACCTTTCTTCCTTTAACTTGTGAGGACAAGGTATTTTATCCCAGCGATGAGAAAGTAACTAAGACACAGAAAGAAATATAATTCACAATTTTCTAACCATGACATATTAGGCCAATGTAATTGCTATAGTAAATGACTCCAAAGATTTAATGGCTTAATATAATTCACATTTCCTCTCAGCTTATGTTTTGCCAGAATGTGGTTGTAGGGAGTTTGTGCTTAAGTTTACATCACATGGACATTGAGGCCAGGAGTCATTCATTGAGTGAGTTCTCCATTGCATAAATCTTAGAATCTTTTTCACTTGTCCTAAAATATGAGAAAAACATTTATGGGTCAGATTCTGCAGTGAATAGCATCCCTCTGGCTCATGCCCCACTAATCACTCACATAATTCCCCCGCATATCTCTGAGGATCCTGGGAAATGTAGTCTCAATGTATGACCAGAAGGAAAACCAAATAGGATTTAATGATTCAAAGTTCATCAAACACATTTCATGTTAAACAAAAAAACAATAAGTATGAGAACCTGGAGATTTATTTAGCCTCTGAGTATACTTTTAGAAAGAACTAACTTCACAAGTGTAGTACTGTGTTTTTGGAAGCCAAATATTTAAACTGAAAGATTTCTCCTCAATAAATGGTCATCCATTCCTGACGAATAGGAAGGGTGACATTGTCTTCATTTGATAGTAGTGATGTTATTTTATCTTTAAGGAACACAGATATGAACATTGTTTTGTTATTTGTTTCTTATTTGTGTTATTATTCTGTAATAAATAGCTCTAAAATTTAGTGGCTGAAAAGAGCAAGAACCATTATTATTGTCTCAAAATTTAAAAATTTTGGAATGACTCTTCAATGTGGTAGAATCGGATAGTAGGTAGATTCATAATGTCAGGATGCTGAAGCAGCTTTAGGCAGAGAGAGACCATATAGAGAGATATTACTTGTATAATCTGAGCTTCTCCTTATAAATCTCCCTGTACAGTTCAGTTTGGGCTTTCTGTCAAGATACCATAGTGCCTTCAGGCTGGTCAGACTGCTGACATAGATGCTGAAGTCTTCAGGAAATACTTTTCTTATTTATATTGTTAGTTTCATTAAACACATTTTCTATTTTCCACCTTGTATCAAAAAACAGGGCTACTAAACTTTCTATTTCAATATAACAGGACTCCCTTTTGTCCAGCTTCCAAAAACATTTTTCTTTAAAGCTCTTACTGGTTGCTCTTTCAAGAATCTCTAGAACTTCGGTTGTATTGTTCTTGAGGTCCTTCAGGCTTTCAATCACATCCTCCTTGGGCTTCTTCCACATGCCACCCACTTTCCAGACTCAAAGCCAATGTCATGTGGTCTATTTTTTGTGACAGCAGTGTCCTACTCCAGGTAACAATATCTATTTCATATGTGTATTTTGGCATAATAAATTATGACAGTAGTCACTGCCTTAATAGAGCAATAGCCCTATTATCTCTTCATTTTCTTTAGACAAGGGCCTGATGAGGGCTCTCATGGCCAGTCCTAGTTCAAGCCTCAAGTGGTTGCAGTCAGCTTATGTTGGAGCTGGAAACTCTATTGGCAAAATCAGTGAATTACTGAATGATTAAATGACATGTTTGGAATTATGCTTGTCCTGTCACTTGTGTTCAAAAAGGATAGCCCTTATTTATTTTTCTTTATATAGGGAGAAAAATTTATATCTAGAAATATCTTATTTCTTAATCCAAGACTAAGATAAAAACTTATTTTGTACACCCACACTTACTATTCATGTATATATGTGCAAACAGATATGGAAATTTGATATCAAGTACTAGTATGATTATAAAGATGTCACACCAATATTGTATACTGGTATATCCTCTATTGTATACCAGTACAGTATTATCACACCATACATCATATTTTATACCTGGTCTCAAGCCAATACATTGAGTACTTTTTCAATTTCAATAAGTTTTTACTAAATTCTAATGACCACTCAGTGCTCTTATGTCAAAATTTATTCAAATAAACCTCACTATTGAATACTTATACTATTGTCAAGTTTAAGCTATTAGTGCTATAGATAATCACTTTACATACCTTTAATTATTTCGTTTAATTTCTATAAGTACTACTTCTTCATCTAAGGCAGGTATGATTTTATTTCTTATTCATTTTTGTATTCTCCATGAAACCTAGCTTGGTGTTTTGCATATCATAATTCTGTCTAATGATTATTGAGTAAATAAAATAAGATAATGGAGTTTTAGGAATCACAGTCTTCATTTTATTTGTAAAATATTAAGAATGTTTTGGATATAATTTATTGATTAGGAGTCAGTAAAAGCTAGCAATTTATTTTTTATTTTATTTTTTTCTTTTTATTGAGTTTATTGGTACACTCTAGGTATACAGTACAATTACATTCATTACTGGGATCTTGTACCTTTACATGACAGTTCTTGGTTCTCATTTTCCCCCTTGTCCCTGCCCTCCCTTCACCCCCTCCTACAAAGCTAGCAATTTAAAGATGGCACTGATTGTCAAAGATAGGAGGATATTGCATTCAGTAGTATAAGCCTTTGTTTTTATCCCATAAGCCTATTTCTAACAAAGCGTGACTTAATACTTGTGTTAGTTCATGTTATGTCAGAATTGGTTCATTTCTGAGTACAATCCTATTATTTTCAGTCTGCTTTCATTTTCCATCTGGAGCAGAGTAGCTTCTCACCTGGCTAAGAGAAAAACATAGTCTTTCCTATGCATTTCCAAGATAGACCCTTCCTGTATTTGAAGTGAATGCTTTTCATCATGTTAGAAGAATGGTATTTTAAGGTCAACTGAGGACCTGAAAGATTTGGGAAGTTGAGGCAAGAAGTCCTTTGAATGTTTTCCATAGACAGCTGGTCCATGTCTCTGCCCTCTGTAGGTTGGATTTTTAGATGTGATGGAGAGAGGAAACAGACACAGACTTATAATTGAAAAACATAACAATGGACTCGAACTCATGTTTACTTTTGGCATATGTTTGAAGGACAAATCCTCTTGATGACACACACTTTTGAAAAATTAATATCTGACTGAGCTATGGATTGCTGTTATTGGGGACCAGCCCAAATTGACACCTTGAAAAAAGTCTAGGGTCAGGAAATTTCCAAAACAGTTCTTAAAGTGATTATCTTGGCACCTTGCAGAATATTTTCATAAAAGAATGATTGTTCAGTGTAGCTTTTTTTTTTGAGGGGGCGTGATTTGGGAATATATTACTTATATGGACCTCTGGTCCACTGGAGTCAATCTTTAAGTAGGAAAGCAGCTGCAGGACTAGCGCAACAGTTTCCCTTCTTGCTGGATTAACAGCTTTATTTTAATGCTCCACTATCCTGAAAAGGTGAAGGAGCAAGTCACAGATTCCACACTGGTGAATGGTTTCCAGCCAATGGGGAATAAACAGACTTCTGGAAAGAGTGTGTGTTGGAAAAGTCTTGGTGTTCATCACATTAGTTTCGGTTCAAAATCCCACCATGCCCAAGTTATCCTCTTGTAATTGTTTTATCTTCTTACTTCTTCTTATATTGACTAGGCATTTCTCTAAGTAATGAGATGAGCTGAAAAGCTGTGTGCCACTTTAGAAATAAAGTCAGGTTGAATCTGAATGTCAAAAGGAGTAAACAAGGAGTTGCATTTAATGAAAAGTTTTTCTCTCTCTCTCTCTTCTTTTTCCTTCCCTTCTCCTCCCTCCTTCTCTCCCTCCCTCCCACCTTCCTTCCTTCCTTCCTTTTCTTCAATCCACTTTTTTTTTTATTGCAAGTTCTCACTATGTAGCACAGAATGACCTCAAACTTGCAGTAATCCTTCTGCCTCAGCCTCCCAAGTGCTGGTATTACAGGCGTGTGCCACCACACTACAGTTCACTTTAGTAAAAACTAGCCTGACAAGTAATTGGCAAGGTCACAACACTGGAATAGTTGCTGTAAAGTATTTTGCACCAACCTAATGCTTACTGAATAGAAAAAAGAAGAGAAGCTACTTCTCTTCTTGGCACTTGGGTCAGTATTGGGAATTATCATCTGTTAGTAAGAGTAAGAAAGCTTTCTAAGATATAAGGCTACATTTACAGAGATATTATTCTAGCAGATAAATTTGGAATCCTAGAATCTTAGGAAATTTAGAATTTGCATTTTGTTTTAAAATGTCTTCTTAAAAATAACACTTCATATATGATTTAATGTGAAATTAACTGGTTTGTGAGCTTTTTCCTTTTTCATGTTGCATGGGCTCATCTTATTATTGGTTTATCCTCTTGATTCTAATGTTAAGTGCATTTGATTCAGGCAGAGCCCTGTGTTTGAGGAGTAGATTTCTATTTGTATTCTCAAATCATTCATTGGAGGCACTGAATGTGAGCAATCTCTAAAAATATGTGGGCTACTTTCAAATAGATCCTCCAATCACATAATCACATAATCTTTGATTATGAATATGGAGGATGGGTGCATGTACATGACTGGCTGTGAAGAAGACATTTGTCATCTTAGTATTCCCGGGGTAGATCATGGAGTGAGAACTGTAAATGACATTTTCCTTTGGGGGAGAACTTTTGAAAATTTAGGGGAAGAATGTAAAGTCAGCAATGCCAGTTTTGGTGATGTGGGCCCCATTTGGATTGTAGGAAGTTTTGGCCTGTAGTCTAGGGCCTCTCTCTTAATTTGCCGCAGTGTTCCATTTTTACAGGTTAAGTCATGTCCTCTCATGTGTAATTTCCTAACTTTTTATGCACATTTTGGCAAGAATATAGCTTAAGAGTTACTGGTTTGTAGGTGTAAGCTTCATAGGTTTATAGGGTTTTTTTGGTATAGTCTATGAATAAGGTGCAAATTTAAGCCTTTTGATCTATGAAGTCATTTCTCCATGAATCAGTGACAAATTGTAATGAGAACTGCTAACCACAAATACATAAAAATTTTCGTTCCAGGTGAATGTTAGAATATTTACCCAAGGCTGACTAGCAACACAGAATAGTGAACAAACTTCTAAACCAGCTTCTGAGTAGTTCTGGCTTATGGAGAGATATTACAACATCATGATCTATATAAGATCTTTGCTAGTGTTTGCTTTTCAGTTGTAAATTAAGATTAGCAAACTACAAGTCATGTTGTTAACATTTAATGAATTTCAAGATTGCTTTTCAAAGATAAGGAAGAAAGTTAAAATTATTGTAGTTAGTAGTTTCTAATGACAAGCATCCAGTTGTGCCACTAGAAAATATCTATACAGTGAATTCTGTATTCCAGTGAGACATTTTCCCTTTCCTTGCTGACATGCATTATAGAGCCAGTCCCATAGGCAGTAACTCTTCCAACAATAACCATGTTAATTTTTCCTATTATTTTAAAGGTTTTCTTATTACTTTGTTATTGTTTCTTATTAATGGAAAATAGGAAGCTATTTCTGAGGTGAAACAAAGCAGATTATTTATGTGTTTGTGTGTGTAGCTATGGGTTTCAGGATTCTAATGAGTATTTAATGATGTAAAACAGCAACCCTTTTGTTCTATTAATCAATGGTTGATAATGATAAATAAATGGATTTTAATGTTTCTTATGCTCAGAGGATAACAACAGATTTCTCAAAGCATTATCACATTTGACCCAGCTTTTCCTCTGCTGGATATCTTTCCAAAAGCATACTCATACCACAGAGGTGCATGCTCACCCCTGTTCAGTGTCAAGTGTATAATAGCTAAAACTTGGAAACAGCCCAATTGCCCATCAAATGGAGACAGGATAAAACACTGTATCCCTAAAATGTACCAATAAACTCAATTAAAGCTGAAAAAAAATACAAAAAAAAAGGAGTGAGAAAATAGAGATATTTATAGCTAAGTGGATGCACACTGAGGCCACACTCAAGTGAAATTAATGTCACACATGTGTAAATACCGAATAGTTTCTTTGGTGTGAAAAACAAAGTGTAAATAAGGATCAAAATGTATAATTGATATTGTAGAATAGGAAGAAAAGGTCAAGTGGGAGGGGTAGGGAAAAGGTAAAAAGGGAAAAACATGGAAACAATGTCTTTGTAAACACGGAAGGGTGGAAGGGGTGAAGGGAGGGCTAGGGAATGGAGAAAAATAAGAACCAAGATACATCATGTAAAGGTACAAGATCCCAATGATGAATGTAACTGTACTATATACCTAAAATGTACCAACAAACTTAATATGAAAAAGGCATTATTGGGATATTATGAGTATAGAATGTGTTTGCCTTTCCTTCTAAGGCTCAAGTAGAGTTAGAGCTGATCTGCATGGATTCGGGTACTGATTGGCTTTAAAAACAAGTTCTCTTAGTTGGTTGAGTTATCTCACTACCCTGCGACTTCCATCTCTAAATCATGTGTCTCAGGTAAATCTTAATGAAAGCATCTCCTCTTATCATCAGAAAGATAGAATTTGTATTATAATTTCTTATGTTTCCTCAGAAATACAGTACTTTCTTAGGTGCATATCTAATGTGAGAGAGTAAGAAATTCTGTGTTTTTTCACAGAAATAATGCATTTTGTCAATCAAACCCAAATGACCATTTCAGTAACTCATAATGATCATTAACTGTATACTTCACACCTAATATGTAATCATCACAGACAGTGGTTTCATAGTTAGTCTTTTGACAGACCTGGACAGGTATAACAATGGAGAGGGACATGTTGTGTAGGCCCATTGCGAATGCTATGGACAAGTTGATCCACTCTTCCTTGGTCCAGATAAAGAGCTTATTAACTCCTCCCACTAGGTGTGCATTAGGGGAGAGCATTCTCACAGTGCAGAGTAAACAGCAAATCACAAGATATGTGACAGAGTTGAAAGTGAGAAGGAAAGAATACAATTTGTAAATTCTTGTTTTTTTCGTTAGAGTGACAGTTAATTTTAAATATATAGATATCATCTTGGACAAAAAAGGTCAGAAGCTTTCTCTTAGATTATAATGGCACTTACACTGAGACTGAGGTCACTTTGCATGGGGAGCTCTGAGCTGACAATGACACTGTGAACCAAAGAGTCTGTGTGAGCAGGTGGCCAGATATACCTGGCCCAGGAGTTCCAACATCTGGTATTAATGCTCAAGGCTTTTTGTGACTAGGACTGGTTTCTTTCCCCCTGAGTAGAGGTTTGTGTTCCCACAAGAGCTTCTCACCTCCATATCACCCGTTTGGGGGTGCTTCTCCCACTAAATTTAGTCAGTACACTTCACCTTTCTCTTCCTGTCATTGACCCTTTCATCCAATGTATATTTACTTAACTGCTACCAATGAGGCCTGTGCTATTCAGCAAAGATAGAAAGATGACAGGGCACAGTTTCATTTCTCAAGGAGTTCATGTGGAAGACATACGTATGCAGATAAATAGTGTCAACCTACAGTAAAAAAGACTGCAAGAGACACACACCAAGTACTGTTGAGGCACAGAGGGATGTGATTACTTTTCCTGAGAAGAGTTGGAAGGGAAAGGCTTAGTTTGGTAGAAGAGAATGCTTGGGATCGGTCATGAGAGAACAGGAAAGAAGGAAGGCTATTAAAGAGCTTATCCGGAAAAGTTTAGATTTTATTGTGTAGGCAACACAAATCCATTCTAAGCAGGAAGGGGATACAGTTAGACTATTAGAAATATGACTCAATAGTAGTTGTTTATAGCACATCTTGGGACATAACAGGAGAAAATGAGAAGATGATAGTCTGGCAGGAAAAATGTTCATTTCTTTAACAAATACTTTTAAAGCTCCTGACTTGTATAACACAGAAAGATAATCAAGATAAAATTACTCTCCTGAAATCCAGAAAGTCCCAATTATAATAATCACCTAGGGAGACTTTCAAAATTCCAGTTCTCAGACTGTCCTCAGGCCACTTATATTAGATTTCAGGGATGGGGTCAAGGATGGAGTGGAATGCAGGCAGTAGTAGTTTTAAAGTACTCCAGGTGATTCCAATATGTAGCAAGGGTGGGAAGTGCTGTTCTAAGGAATCACAATCTAGTCAGTCAATACACAGATGCAGAATAGTGTGAATAGAGCTGTAACAGAGATCGGGATATGGTCTCCCAGAAGCAGAGAGAAGGACCTCCTGGCTCTGCTCTCCAGTGCAAGGTGACCATCTGAGAGAAGGCTGTGTTTTAACTGAGACTGTTTCTAGGAGTCGAAAGTGGGGAATAGACCTTGGAGAGGATGTTGCAGATACAGAGACCAGCTGGGGAAAAGCAGAACAAGTGAAGAGCAGTAAAACAATATATTTTACTTTCAGAGGTTCTGGGCCCCTGAACTATCTAGGTAGACATGTTAACATCAGTTGAAAACATGAATCTGGAGCTCAAAAAAAGTAAAGGATGAAGATATAGATTTAGGAGTCTCAACTTGGTAGTCAAAGCACAGGAGTTTATAGAGTAGCTCAGAAAAACTGCAGGGATGAAACCCTCATGAGTACGGGCACTGCATTGGGACCAGCTTCAGAAAAGCCATACTAAGGAGAGAAGGAGCAGGGGAGAAATGTATTTACCTTGAGAGACATCTTTTCTTCTACATCTCTATTCACCTGCCTGTCATTAACACTATCAGTTTCACAATTTTCAACTTCTCAGTAGTATTTGTTGGTGAGGAAATATCCAGCGAAAACCATTCATTTATTATTACTATTATCTTCATTATGAAAAAAAACCTTTGTTCAGACAAAGCCTTACCCATTTTACAAGACATTAGAGAGTGTACCTTCCTTGCCTTTAAGAGCTCATAAATGTCAAACCATCAGACATAAATGTGCTCCTTAACCACCAGTTGAAGTGCTCAAAGTATAAACTATCTCTCCTCTTAAATTTTTGTCTTCATTTTCAGTCTTTCTTTCTATGGGTAAGAAGCTTTAGTTACTGTTTGGTGAAATAAATTTGAAGGAATAAATTCAGGAGGAGTAAGAGTGGGGTAAAGAAAGAGATTTTTTGAGTGTAAGAGGCACTCTTTTGGGCAAAACATATTTATCAGTCACTTCTGGTCACTGGAGTATAAATCCTCTGGTGACAAAAAGCAATTAATACTCACTCCTGAATTTCTAGTTTAGTGTTTCTCGCATAGTTGATGGACAATAAATGTTGAATAGATGAATTTGAAAATGCAGACCAGCATGGACTCTGTTTTATCCAGTGAGGGAAAGACAAATCCAATGCAGACATATTTTCAAGCATTTTATAGTCTGAGGATGGGTGAATAAGTTCCCAAGTTGTTATAATATAGTTGGTGTGTGATAAATTCTTTGTGGTTGACCTCAACCCCAAAGGGACTCAGAGAAGGTAAAGTATATGTTAGAGTGGGCAGGTCATGGGCCAAGATTGGGTATGCTGGATGGAGGAGGAAGTATTTAAGGTGATGAGTGGACTAGAACACACAGGAATGGATAAGGAGGACATAGCTTGAATGAAAATAAACTGCAGTGTATTTGAGGGGAGAGTGTAGTTTGTGGGGCTTGAGCTTGAGAGATGGGTGAAGGGCCATGGTTGCAGAGGACTTTGCCTGCTTTCCTGAGCATATCATACTCTTTTCTGTGTTTGGAGCAGGAAGCAACCCTGAGCTCCTCTTAGACCTCCGTTTAGACCTCCACAGGTCAATGTATCTCCAGAAAGATGAACTATTCAACCCCAAATGTGCCAAAAAAAAAAAAAAAAAGGAAAAAGGTCCCACCAAAAGTACCTTTTGCTCTCCCCACCTGTTCTCTGGAACACTGGGGAAAATTAAGGGAGGCAGGCCGTCAATCTAAGTGAAGAGCGAAGAGGATGTGCCTATACATGCACATCCTGACCTTCAATACTGTGAAGACACGGGGACTGGGTTTTTCAGCTTTGTGCCCCCACTGGGTATGACATACAAAACCTTTAATAAATATTTATTAATTTTGTTTAACTAAATTTCAATGAACTTTTGTGTGTTCCTGTTGAAGTTCATTTTTAGTGTACTGAGATTAAAGAGATAGATACTACATTAATTTCTGTATAGCACAGATGCTGAAAAGCTTAGCCAAGGTGGTTTAGGCTTCATGTGCTGCCATAAGGTGCTGCCAGGTATAAGTGTGTAAATGATGAGCCAGATAGAAGTCTACTTAGTGCTTATTTCAGTAATCCTGGAAATTATATCAGGAAATGATAAGTTTACCCCAGTCTGACATCTAGAAGCTTAAATACATTTTCAAGGTTGTTGTTAATTACTCAACATCTTTTCAGAGATGAATTAACCTTTGTAAAATTAATTTAAAAATTCTATTGGTAAATGTGAGGGCTTCCCATCTTTTTTTAAAAATTGAGTTTATTAGTACAGTCTAGGTCTACAATACAGTTACATTCATTACTGGGATCCTGTACCTTCACATGACAGTTCTTGGTTCTCATTTTTTCCCCTTGCCCCTGCCCTCCCTTCACACGCTCCTCCCCTCCCCATTTACAAACTCTTTATTTCCATTTTTACATTTTCTCATATGTTTTCATTTCCCTTATTTCCTTTCTCCTACACTTCCCACTTTCCCTACACCTTTAGGAGGGCTTTCCATCTTTAAAAGGTTTATCAGTGAGTAGCTATAATATCTCTTATCTATTATCATTAAGCATGATTTTTGGTAGATAGTAATTTAACTCTTTTAACTTTTTTTCTATTAAGTTTATTGGTACATTTTAGGTATACAGTAGAGTTACATTAATCTTTGGGATCTTGTATCTTTACATGATGCATCTTGGTTCTTATTTTTTCTCCATTCCCCTGTCTTTAAACTTCTTGAAAGTCAGGCATCTAGATAATATAAGCATTTTTATTATGTTATCTTCCTTTAGAGTTCATTCATTTGCAGTCAAGAAAGTATGAACTATGACTATGTAGAAGCATATTATTACTTTAGTAATGTTAGCTATATATTTTCTGTTTAATATGAGGATCATAAAATATGTAGACTTTGTTATTGCTTGATTTCTTGATAGCAGCCTGGAAACTGGATAATGAAGATGTAATTTTTCTATAAAATGGAATACTACTCAGCAATAAGGAATGAGAAATTAGATTCATTCATAGGAAAATGGATACATATTGAGGATATACTCCTAAGTGAAATACATAAGTCACACATGTGTAAATACTGAATAGTTTCTCTGGAGTGAAAAACTATAATAGTACATAAGATCCTAATCATATAATCGACCATGTGAAATAGGAAGAAAAGTGCTAAAGGTGTAGGGAAAATGGGAAAGGTAGGGGAAAGGTAATAAGGGAAAAGAAAAATATAGGAGAAAATGGAAACAAAATGTTTGTAAATGGGGAGAGGAGGAGTGGGTGAAGGGAGGGCATGAAAAGGGGAAAAAATTGAGAACCAAGACCTGTCATGTAAAGGTACAAGATCCCAATAATGAATGTAATTGTATTGTATACCTAAAATGTACCAATAAACTCAATAAAAGAAAAAAAATATGTGGACTTTGTGGTGTGCTTTGGGGCTCTGAATCTTAACACTAAAGGCAATGACAGTGATTCTTCTGAGCAGCTCAAGCCTCTCTGAATTAGAGAATTTCTACACTTGGCAGGACTCTGGTTGGAGGGAAGAAAGAGTGGTTTGAAAAAACCTGCTTCCTGGTTCTTGGTTATGGCTGCACCCAGACTTTCATCTCAGGTCTCAGATGAATGGCATAGGCCAGCGCTGGAGGCTTGGAAGTGTTTCTTTCCAGGCAGTACTGCAGCTGCACCTACAACATGAAACACCCGAGGCTCATCTTCTCCCTCCCTCTGAGGCCCACTCATTGCCAGGGAGCTAGGGAATAAAGACTTGGCCCTGGCTTTGTGAGATTGCTAATCCCTGATCTGGTATGGAATTTGCTTTTGTCTGATCCTTGTTCTGTGAATAACTTTGGGTTTTATTTATTTATTTTTGTTTGTTTGTTTGTTTGTTTGATTTTTGATTCCTATCTGGGAATCAAACTCAGGACTTTGTGCCTGCCAGGCAGGTGCAGAGCCACTGAGCTAAATCCCTGGTCCCACTCCACATTTCTTTAAAGGCATATGTTGATTTTAAAGTGATGGCAACTAATAGCCTTGTTAAAATATTTTATATTTTTAATTTTAAAGAATTATTTGTTCCGTGGGCTGGGGATTTAGCTCAGTGGTTCCAGCACCTGCCTTGCAAGCGCACGGACCCGAGTTCAATCCCCGGTACCAAAAAAAAAAAAAAAAAAAAAAAAAAATTATTTAACTGGGAATACACTCACAACTTGAATTCTTTTCTGTGCTTTTTTTTATCCCACTTGTATTATCTCTGGAAGGCTTTGAATCTTTTTTCCCCCCTAATTAATCTAGAACAGACGATAGAAAAACCACTTGAGAGTAGAGGAAGCCCCAGCATTGTGAGTGACGCTAGCATCACCAGGTTTTTCTTCCTGAGGGCTTGAGGCCATGCTTTGCTCTCTGTTTTGTTTCTGTTAATGCTGTGCTAGGGTACAAATTTATCTGCCAATTTTTTATTGGATTCCACTGAGAGCCTCAAATAAACTGAAAAGTACCAACATTTATGTCTCTATAAGACAAGTATCAGAACGCTTGTCAGTTTATTTTCTTAGTTTTATTTCTATTTTCTTTTCTACCAACACTTTCCCTTCATTCAGAAACAGAATCCAAAATCTTATAATCAAGTACTTATTATTAAATATAAAAGGGTTACAAAAAAAGACATGTTAAAAATGTCTCAAATCTGACAAAAATCACTTACACATAACTAGGCTTGTAACTCAGATTCCTAAATTTTAAGAGACACACAACTTTCTCGGGAGAGATATTTTGAAACTACTTTTCTTTTCTTTCTTTGTTATTAGTACATGTTTGCTGTACATAATATATAAATTTATTGTTAGTAGTTAGTACATGCACATAACACATCCTAATTCTTTTTATATCCCATTACCTTCTCTCTTCCCTCTACCCTCAATCTCTTGGTCTGCTTCTCATTTGCAAAAGATCTATCTCCCTGTTTCCTTATTTTGCTCCTTATTATACTTTATTATGCTCATCTAAGAGAAACCATATAGTTGAAGCAACTGAGATTTCAGGCAATCAACTGGTTTGCCTAAGGTAAACTAGCTGTAATACATGTAAGATATGAAATATAGCTATTGAATTTTCATGTGTTTTTACCTACTGGCCTCTCAATGGGGAAAAACATAAACTTTTTCATTTTTTACCTATGACTATTTTCCTGTTTTAAAATCCATAATTGCTTCTGGTTCTCTTCCTTCCTACCACATGTCCATAGGGATTCCTCTGCCCTCACCTTTAAATCTTAGCTCCTCAGGCAGTCATCTTACCCCATTTAGAGGTCATTATCCCCAATATGGTGTTTCGCTGCTTTCTTTATTAAGTGACCAACAGCCCACCTGGGAGACATAGGGGTGTCTATGACTCAGTATTATAACTTCCCTCTTATCTCAAGGGGACTGAGAAGCATTTCTCAAAACCTTTTAAAATCAGTTATATTGGTGACCATTAAGATCACCAGATCTATTCATGGTTATCATGGACTATTTCTAAGAAGGAAAAATTTCCACTCCTTTTGCATGTTATTTATACTGAGGAGAATTATGACATTCTGCTTTCCGGCCTTGGACTAGTGAGTCCTTCCTCCATCTTGTCATCTGTGATCCCAGATGCATCATTTTCCTCCTGGACAATATCTCAATTGTGTTCTTTTCCTGGGCTGTAGGAGCTTTTGCCTGTTTGTTTGGTTAGAGGACAGCATGAATGCTTATGTGTCTGGCCCACTGAGGCCACTGTGCATATTTCAGTGATAACTCAGAGGGCCCAGCTTTCTTTCATTGGTCTAAAACAACACAGCTCCTCATTCTGGGGTTATAACTTTTATCAGGGACTGTGGCATATTTTGGAGACCCATAATGCAAGTTGAATAAGATAGAGATTCTGCTTCTCTGGTAGGAGGCTCTGGAGTATGTCTCAGTTGGGAGATGGTTATCAGTTTAAATTCTAATGTTTTACCCAGGAAGTTTCTGTGGATGTCCTACAGTGGTGTTAAAATTTCTCCCAGGTATCTACTGTGACTTTATTTCTGAGAATGGTAATAAAGAGATTATTAGGGCTCCTTGCAGGTGGGTACTTGCTAGTTTCACCATCATGTTCTGGCTTTTGGTATCTGTAAACTCCTTCTTCCGGTACCTATGCTGCCTTAGATTCTCTCTGGAGAGTTATCCTTTCCCCTCCCCTCTTCTAAGCCATGTGCCTTATGTGGGGTGGACCTCAGAATGGATATAGGTCTTATGCATAAGCTAACCAACTGTGATAAAACAGAATTAATATATTGAGGGGAAAAAGCCCTACAAGAAAACAGTGGAAAAAAGGACTTCTAAGTTCAAAAGTCACAGCAAAAGACCAGCTTTTAAATATATATTTATGCCACTTAGTTACTCCTATCCACAAATCATGCCAGGTCATTTTTATCATTTGATCCTTTTTATGTCAGCTATTAAATAACTTGGAACAGAGTGTAGTTCAGTGCATTAAATAGATGTTGTTTTGAAATGTGGCTAGTTCCTTGACCGTGGGCAGGTCTCTTCATCTGAAAAAAGTTGTTATAGAGCTAATGCACTGTATACGAAATGCCTAGAGTGGGGCCTTAGACAAAGTAGGCTACTGCTGGGTCTCTTTCCAAAAGAATTAAAAGAATCATATCATAGTGATAAATGCACACCCATGTTTATAGTGGCACAGTACGTAATACCTAAAGCTTGGAAACAGCACATTTGCCCATCAGTTGGAAACTGGATAAAGAAGACGTGGTTTTTCTATAAAATGGAATACTACTCAGCCATAAAGAATGAGAAATTAGATTCATTCATAGGAAAATGGATACATATTGACGATATACTCCTAAGTGAAATAAATAAGTCACACATGTATAAATACTGAATAGTTTCTCTGGTGTGAAAAACTATAATGGTACATAAGATCCTAATGATATAATTGACCATGTGAAATAGGAAGAAAAGGGCTAAAGGTGTAGGGAAAATGAGAAGGGTAGGGGAAAGGTAATAAGGGAAAAGAAAGAAAAGTCAGAAAATGAAAATATGGAAATAAAGTATTTATAAATAGGGAAGGCAGGAGGGGGTGAAGGGAGGGCAGGGACAAGGGGAAAAAGTTAGAACCAAGACCTGTCATGTAAAGGTACAAGATCCCAATGATGAGTGTAACTGTACTGTATACCTAAAATGTACCAATAAACTCAATGAGAAAAAAAAAAAGTAGGAGCAGCTACTATTGGTTACTCCCATGGCTACTTAATAGAAACATGATTCCCTTCCAACTATTCTTTGTGCTAGTAATAATTGGGGAGTTACTTATGGCCTCAGCTTCCTTCTCCATTGTTGGTTTCTCCTGATAACATAGAATTGTAGCCGCCTTTCATATTGATTATACCTAGCAACAAAGTGTCTATTCCTGGGAATTCTAGATTTCTCCAGATCTATTCATAAATCTCAGGATTTATGATCTTTGTTATAAACAATAAATACCATAAACTGTAATTAAATTTAGGCAGAACTCAGTGATAAACAACAGCAGAAAGGAATGGTTCATAAGTCCCTTCTGTGCCTACAGGTATGTCTGTAATCCTCAGGTTATTCCCATTTGACCAGTGCTACAAATGTGAAATCACATGGCAGTAGTAGTATTTTTCTTATATATATTCTACCCCAAGGATAGAAAATACAGGAAATCTTCCTCTTTCCCAATTAATCTTAGCACTTTTTACCCATGAGCTTTAGGTTAGTCTTAGAACCCTCAACTCCCCAAAAGACGTAATAATGAAGAGTCAGTCTTTAAAATGCCTTTTCTCTCTCATCCCTGGGTTGCTGTATTTGGAGATTTTATTATTGAAATAATGTCCATATTTTGAAGTATTTTCATTTTTTTCTTTTAATTCTCTATGTTGCATTTGCAGGAGGGATTATTTGTAGTCATGAAGTGGGAAGCATTGGGTTTCATGATAAACTTTCCCCTTTTTTTATTGAAAAGGGTCTATGATTGCCTTTTATGTTAGACCCAC
Source organism: Fukomys damarensis (assembly GCF_012274545.1). Classification (NCBI taxonomy): domain Eukaryota; kingdom Metazoa; phylum Chordata; class Mammalia; order Rodentia; family Bathyergidae; genus Fukomys; species Fukomys damarensis. The sequence goes on along the minus strand of NW_022900926.1, from coordinate 50,724,227 downwards.
AGGTAAGAACAACTTCAAAGAAAGAAAAAAGAAAGAAACTTCCACATACAAAATAGCAGAGAAAGAATATAAACACAAAGAAACAATAGAGCTAGAGAAGAGTCAGAGAGAAATCAGGGAATTCTTGTCGTAATGCAGAATCTTAGACTCACATTGAATTCTTCAATAATATGTGTCAGGATTGCTGCAAACTGAAGCTCTGGGACACAAAACTATGTAAAAATAACATTTGCCCTGAGGAGCTCCAAGTCTATTTGGGAGACTGGTGTACAACAGAGTCTGAAATTATCAGGCACTGTGGTAAGGGCTGGAATATGAATGAAGAGAGGTATGGTAAGGCTGATTGTTTGAGTTGGCCCTCTGGCATTAGCAGAATCCTGTTTGACACTGTCTTGTATTCCTTGTCTTATAATAAAGAATGAGCATACAGGAGTTGTTACTTGACTTGCTTCACTGGTTTGCTCTGTGTGAAGCCTTAGTATTTCTGACAAGTTTGAATAACCATGTATGGTGATGAATAATTTAAAAATAGGAGACCTGGAATCACAGTCTTGGCCCTGAATCCTAACCTGCTGCTTACTGGCCATGTGACCTTGGGAAGGTGAATATCCACTCTGAACCCCAACTTCTGGTTTTAGCGGGTGGTTGAGGCCATTAAAATAGAAATATCTCTGAAGTACCTGGGCACTTCATGTTAGGTGATCAGTAAATTAAACTTTACTAATTAATTTCATTGTCATTATTATCAGTTCAGTAATTTGAACTGTTTTAACATTTCTTTTTATTTGTCTACTTCTAAATTGGAAATTTGTTGTTTCAAATCATAAAGAACAAGATGAGCTCAACTTGTTATAAGGAGACAAGGATTGAGGACTTAGTGTTTGGGGGCAGACTTCTGGGGTTTGTGTTTGGAATGGGGAGAAGGAGTAGAGAGGTACAGATCCTGACTGAAAGACAAGAATAATTTGTGTGGAGAATGGTCGAAATCCAGAGAAGGGGATGAAGAAAACCAAAATGGAGAAAATCTGGCTCCTAAGTGTTCTCCAGAGAGTTAGAGAACACTGTCCTAGAGTTTGAGAACAGTTTTTTGATGTGCTGACAGCAAAGGTTAGAGTGACATTTCCTTTAGAAAATCCCAAGTGTGTAGAAAATGAACTTTTACCAAGTATTTTAATTGCTATTTGGCTTTTCCTTAGTAACTGAAGTGTTGGTTTTTTTGAGGGGGAGGGTTTATTACCAAGCCTGTTTGTGTTTTGGCTATGTGGTATATATCAACTAAATTATATTATGAGAAAGGAAAATCTGACAGAGCAGAAGAAATGATACAATAGGGAGCAGATGGATACAGTACAATTCATGTTTGTTTTATGAGCAAGAGGTAGATGGAGTCAAGCACATTTGGTTGAAGGTGGTAGAGGTAGCTGTTATGAAAGAAATGTGTGTTAGCATTTGATATCATCACCCGACTGGTAATAGAAACTCAGGATTGAGTAAAAATTTTGAGAAAACGATAGATGCCATCTGACAAACCATCTCCAACCTCACAAATTTCAAATAAGTGGTTTAAGGAACTATCTGACAGCTACTATTTTCACTTAATCACACTTAAGTAGTAAGAATACCAATTTATCAAACAAGATGATTAGACAGGAATATAAAATACTAGTTAATATTTCATTATGTCTTTTAATCCTCACAGTACATCTCTGACTTTGGCATTTTTGTCTTTTTAAAGAGAGGTTTTGGGTAACTTGCCCAATGTCAAGAGCTGGTCAGTGACCAAATCTGGATTAGAATCAGGTCTGACTGATACCAGTGAAGACGCTCTCAACCCTTTAACTATGTAGCCTTAAAAAAAGAGATTCAAAATAGTGGTCATCAAATGAGAAACAAATTAGAAGTTGATAGCTGAAGTAAGATTGAAAGATATCTTTTCAAACATCATTTCTATTGTATAGAACAAATGCCACACATTCTAAACTGATTTTTTTCATTTATGTGGATAAAAAGTTAACCTTAATTAGCTAGTTATATGATCTAATCTTGTTGGTGAAGCAACTCAACTCTATATTTGAGTTTCTCTGTTACTAAAGTGTATTTGGCCACTGTGATAGTTAATTGTGGTGTCAACTTAAAAATCCCAGGCCGATTTAGCACAGTTCTGAGTGTGTCTGGGTGACTGACTTACTGAAGAGGGAAGACCCACGCTGGACATGGGTGGCACCAACCAAAACATTTATAGCCTGGGTGGACTAAAAAGGGAAAGAAGAAGTCTCACTTCTGTCTCTTTGCAGGAGCTCCAGTCTTCACCATCACCTTTGGATATCCATCTCCAGGCTTCCAGTGTAGAATCTTCCAGCCTTCTAGTGCAGACCTTTAGACTTCCTGATAAGGACTCACGTGGGACTTTGTAGTGAGCTCCACACCTTCAACTTTTGACTGGATCCTCTGGCTTTCCAACGTGCAGAAGGCCAGGTAGCCATGGTTAGCATACCCTCTAAATATAATAAATCTGTTCCTTTTATTATCCCTGATACAGCAGCTCTGCCCACAGTGACCTCATGTGGAAAGCAAAGACTCTTTTTTTCTGCATGTGTCTTAGTCACTTTCTTTGTTGTTGGGACACAATAACTGGCCCTGCAATTAAGAGTTGGCTGGCTCCAAGGCAAAATGGCATATCAGAGGGGCATAGCAAAGGAGAACTGTTCACCTCATGACAAGAAGGTCAAGAGAAGAGCTGGGGAGATGTTACCTTTGTTGTTCACACCCACAGTGGCCCACCTCTTCTGCTAGGTTCCACCTTTTAACAGTAAGTCAGCTATAATGCCTCTATAATCCAGTGATCGTCCAAAGATCCCATGAGGCTTTAGGTAGACATTTACATATAAAACATAAGAGCATTATTTACAGAATGTAACTTTCAGTCAAGCTCATTGTGTGTGAAGCAACATAAAGATATTCTGGGAACAGATCTGCTTCCAAAATGTGAAGAGTATTTTGTGACATGGTAGGGAGATTACAGTAATCCTTAGACTGTCATTGGTACAAAACACATACTATAGGGGAATTGTAATAATTTGTTTAAGGTAAGGGATTTGTATCATCTATTAATAATCTTTTAAAAATCTGTCTTAATGAAGCAAGAAGTTTTCATGAAAAATCAGAAACTTGGAGAAGAGGAGCACAAGTATTCCAGAGTCTTTTTTTTTTTCCTCGTTGACTTTATTGGTACATTTTAGGTATAGAGTACAGTTCTTTTTATATACATTAAATTTGCAGAATGCTGGTCTCTTTAAATGTAGGAAATACAGTGGACCCTTGACTTATGAACTCAATTCATTCTCAAGGACTGGTAGTAACTCAAGTTGGTCAACTGAAGGTTTAGGCTCCTCTACACAGCCTTCAAAGTCTCTCTAGTGTGCACAGGCAGATCTCAGTGTCCTTAGAGAGACATTGACCCAGGATTTCTCATCAACCCCACATAGGAAAGGATGTTGTAATGGTCCTTCCAGGACTCTTAAAGGTTAAATCTGTATCTGAGATCATCAAGGAGCACAAGTAGCCTGCATTCAGGTCATAACTCAATACTTTGTTCCTAAGTTAAAAGTAAAATTCCAGTCATAACCCAAGTTGTTCATACATCAGGCCAGTTATAACTCAAGGGTACACTGTATTGGTTAATACAGTCAACTGTAAGGGATTGTAGGCAGTCCACAGTTAGTAGTACTTTCAGGTACTGACCATCAGAGAAGCTATGAACCACTTAGGACTAAGGACCTGGAGCAAGTAGGCCTGAAATGAAGCCTGGCTTTTGTCCCACTCTGCTTTGGCACAGGCTGGCTTTTGTGACCAAGTGGGTCACAAGTATCATGGAACATGACTGAAACAGTCTTCTACTCAGTCTTAGGCTTGAATCTGGTGTTGAGTGAATGAAGTACCCTACAGAGGGGCGACTCTTTGTCTTCAGCGAACTCTGTCTGCTAGTTTATTTATGTGGGCTGTAGCTTGGCATCTGCTCTCTTACAGAAGCTACTTTCCACCAATCTTCTGGAGCTCTACCCCACCAAAGGAGAGGCAAACCACAAATATGGATTCCTTATGAGCCATGACATTTGCCCCCTTCTTTGTGGTAATTTATAGAACATGGTATCAGCTTGGTTTAGATGTTTAAAAAACTTTTGTAGTTTGTTCTGGTTTAATAAACACCTAACTTTTGTATGTCACATAATTTTATTTTATATGCATGTGATATGAATTTGTAAATATGTGTACACATATACATGTAAATATGTGATCTCCTTCAATCTTCATAGCAATATCATCAAATATGACATTAAAGGAGAAACTGGAACTCAGAAAGATTGATGAGCCTGAGGTACAAGGGCTAACGAGATACATAATGGAGACGAGCATAGGGATCTGACTATGGATCCAGGGTCCTCTATCCCACCACAGCAGCTACTCGGTGTGAAAGCCACTGACTACCCTAAGGTATGCGTGAGTCATGATTTCTTAGAATATTTAGCCATCTGCTACAAATCATCAATATAAGAAAGTGAGAGTATCTCAGCAACACACACACAAAGCATGTGACACTGTGATAGTGTTCTATTTCCCTGTGCTTGACTTACTTTCTATAGGGTGTGGGTTAGATTTCTGGCGCTGACTTCCATAGTGAAGTTAGTTATGTGATCAACAGCCTATGAAGCATTTCAATATAGCAGAAAAATAGGGAGGTCACATCCAAATTGACCTGGATTTGAATCCTGGTTCTAGCACTTCTGTGACTTTTGTAAATTACTTCTTTGTGAACTTAATTTCCTAATCTGTGAAATAAGAATGACGATATCTTTCACAGTTGTAGTGCTTAATACAGAGGCAGGTGATTAATTGGCACTACCATTACTGTTACCAGAGGAACAAGTGGCTTCAAAAGTAGAGAGTAGGGCCCTGAAGAGTCATTGCCTAAGGCCATTTTTAGAGGCCAGGATTTCAAAGTCCCAAGTGTTTCTCCTTTCTTTCCTCAGCTGTGAAGCCTCTGGCTTTTTCTGCTTTCCTTTCCTTCTTGCTTATAATTGGGTAATTGGGGAGATTAGAAAACAGTGAGGTTTGAAGTGGTTGTCAGAGTTTACTTGCTGCTCTCAGGTTTCCACTGGTTGCTTCTAAAACTGAGTTATTTAAAATGTATGCATTTCAATTGTGTGGGCATTCAGGGTACCTGCAGATGTCCTGGGAACATTGTAGCTACAGTGTTCTTTAGCACCATAGACCAATGTCACTGCAGCAGAAGGAATTTTCAGTCACACCACTACTCGTTGGACTCACCTTGGGGAACAAGCTGCAAGTGACATGGTGCACTGTGACTGGTAGACGGCAGAGGGCACCTCTAGCCTGCAGTGAAATGTAAGCTGACCCTACAGAGATGTTACATGACTCACCCATGTGGTGGGTACTCTGCTGCCTCCCCCTGCTCTTATTTTATAGAACTATATTTGTTCCACCAGCATTTGTCCCGAACTCCAGCACCTCCCTGTCTATTTGGGACGACCAGTTGGTCTTTCATGACTTCTGAGTAAAGAGGGAGCTTTGGACTCGGAGGGGGTTATTTCCCCTGAAAGCTAGGGATTGCCTGCAGTACTCCACCAGGGCTTTGTTGAGTGAGGCCTTCCTTTCGTATGTGGAACTTTGTTTTATTAAATCTGATGAGTTCTATATTTTTGCCACATGTCACAGATCACCCACGTTGACTGAGCCCTGCCAGAGCAGAGCTGTTGTTACCCTGAAATGAAGCCAGATTTTTTAAGTGGGTGGGGGTAATTCCAGTTTGGTGCAATAAATTATATGGTTCTGCCTGATTTATTTTGCTGTGGGCTGGGAGAACTCTTGACGGAATGTATCTTGCAGTGTGTGTATATGGAGTGGGGAGTAGGAAGGAGCAAGGAGGTGGGGAGAGAGAAAGGGAATTAAGAGTTTCTGTAGTGAATGGGTTGAAAAAATTAATACAAATACAGCCATCTGCTTTTACTTTTCCATCCTTTTCCTCAACATTGTCTGTCATTCCTGTTTTTTATACTCTCAAAACTTGGAGCTAGGCTTCTGAAATTGCAGAAAGAAATTTGGGAATGCATATTTTCCACAAATGGTAGTAGAATCCCTGTACTCCTATTCATATCTCTGTCATAGAAGGAAACTCTGGAGACTCAGAATTACAAGAAATATGCCTCTAGAAGTTTCTTTCTTTTTATTATGAGACTTTGGTTTTGAAGGAGGATGCTGGTACCTGGGTCATCATTAATTCATGCCACACAGTTAAACGTGATTAGTTTTATGGGAAGATGAGCCTGGAACCACATAGAAAAGGAAATAAAATAGAAACTATAACTTCTCATCTGGACCTTAGGACCGGGGACCTAGTATATAAAATGCATTATTGTAGAGCCCAGGAAAGACTGATGTTGGAAAATCTCTGCTCAAATCCATATTCTGCCTCAAATTCCTATTCTCTCTGTGACTTGCTTTTTCAATCAGTAAAAATGGGAATGGAATCTACCTCACACAACAGTCCCGGGAATTAAGTAAAGAAATGTGGGTGACATCAGGAGAGCTCAACAATAAACATTTATTTTTTCTTTTACTTGTAAAACAATTCTGATGGCATGTGGACAGACTCAGTAATAATCAAAGGAGACCCCTTTGTCTTCTGAGACTTTTCTTTGAAGAGGCAGGGCTAAACATCCAGACCTCAGGGGTATGGCTTCCCTGGCCTCACAGCTGGAGTAGAGGAGCCTACAGATCTAAGAAAAACTGCTGAAGAAAAGCTGAAAATCATATTTGGAAAGCACTCCATATTTATAGATGTGTCCTTCATTTATTTCCAAAGCAAATAGATTTAAATAAGACCAGGTTTTATTCCTTATTTAGGATCACTGTGCATATAATTTCAGATTTGGAACCTTCAAATGAAGTTTACATTTTTTTCAATGAGATCAGAAAAATTCCTAAGTAAAAAGAATACTTTTTCCTTTGAGTCCAGAGAATTCTAAGATAAACATTATAAAAGTTTTTGCTTCAGAAAACCATCCTACTGGAAAATCTTAGCTGACCAGAGAGAAGAAAACTTCCTCATTGTGACATTTGTTTGCACTTTTACCCATATGGTACTGAACAGAATGGAAGATGACCTCATCAGAACGATAGAAGGAAATATTGAGTTTTATTTTCCACTATTATCTGATTTTGTGAAAGCTAGGACTCATGAGAGTCATTGCTATATAAATAAAAGTGAATCTTGACTATCTTTACTGATCTATTTGTTTTGCTTTTGGCAATAAACTCTGCTGTTTAGGTGGCATCTGTATGCATTATTGAATCACCTATCTTATGTTAAAAAATATTCTCAATATTTCTACCTCATAAAATTGCAGGAAGAAATCTTAAGCAAAAAATTTAAAAGCTACTAGATTCCAATTTAAAAAATCCTTGCAATCTTTAGCATTCAAATTTGGAGTTGAGGTTGTCTTGTTGGAGAAGCCTCCCTTTAGCTTATACCCATGTCTCTCCCTACACTACCCCTGCTTTCTAGCTTCGCAGCTCTGCTGCTCCATCCTAGCTATGAACAAGCCCTCCAGCTTTTCGTATTTCCTTCCCAAGGATGGCATTTCTCCATCTAATAATCAGTTTTCCCTGGATACTTTATTAAAGAAAATTGGAAAACAATAGTGTTGACACATGTGTCATTCTATCTTCTGCTTCTTTTAATACACAAATGTTCATTTTTTCCCACTGAGATTTTTTATAGTAACATTTTCTCCTCTGGTGGACCTGCAAAAATTTAAACCTTATTAAAGAAATTTATGATTTACAATCTCTTAAGCAATAGCTTTAATCACATGGAATTTACAAAATCTTTCTGGAAGCACTTTACTGCAGAATATCACATATATTTCTAATGGAATTCCCGAAACTGTACTATTAGTAAGAAAACATACACAACTGATGATTTTTCAGAGAGAGAGAATTCATGCTAAAAAAAATTGTTTTCAAAATAAGAAAGAAATTAGGTAAGCTTTGAAGACAATTGAAGGACAATTATGGCCATCAAAATGAATTGGAATATCTCTCTTTCACCTTGAAATAGCTCACTGCTTTTTCTCATAGCCACAGGATTTATATTATATCATCTCTTGGATACAATATATTTCCTTTATACTCTACTATTTTGTTGCATTATTATAACAGTATTTATTGAGCTCCCTCCATGTGTTTACAGGACACTGTATATTCCATTGGGCAGGACTTGAAAGGGGCAAGAGAGGCATGGGGGCTTCGTCAGCTCCAACCACCTGCCTGTGGTATTTTGGTGGATTATTAACTTTATTTTTAAATTGAACTGGTAAAGTAAAAGGGAGATGAGGAGATAGGAGATGCCTCAGAAAGGTTGACATCTTCTTGATAGAATTTAAACTGTTTATAACCATATTCTAACTATATTTTTGCCTTCTACATATAATTTTGGGCAATGAGCAATTGCTTTCCACCATCCACCAAAGAACTACCCTTGTGACTCTTATGCATCTTCCTGTTCATTCAATATAAAGGTACAAGATCCCAATGATAAATGTAGCTGTACTGCATACTTAAAAAGTACCAATAAACTCAATGAGAAAAAAAATACAATTACTTGTCTATACTTATATATAT
>NW_022900926.1:50575813-50714715 GCF_012274545.1 Fukomys damarensis | reverse complement strand
TAATTAAACTACTCTATTTTTGAAAGTAGCAGAGGGAAAAGAGAGTTACCTATGAAGAAAAAGTTTGCTTAGCAGAAATTTTTGGCATTCATGCTTGCTGCAGTAGAGTGTGGATATACACTGGACATGGGGAGAGAATCCCTGCAAGTGAGGTGACCCCATAATGCACGGTCAGTGCTACCTTATGAATGAATTATCAGGCATCTGCTGCAAATGCATTCAGTGAAGGAAAAATATAAAATGGTCATTTATGCCTCCCAGTTGATAGCATTTCATCAAAAGACACACACACACATGATATTGTATTATATTGTATTGTGTGTATCATATTTTATGTATACACTTGATATAAAACATTTGGATAGCTACAAATATACATTAATAGACTTAGGTAATATTTACAGTATTTAATTTGTAGCATATTTCTAGGCATTATATACTACTGTGTATGCACACACACACACACACACACACACACACACACATATATATATATATATATATATACACTCAGTGAGGATTTTAATGTTCTCAACACTGGTTTAACCACAAGGGCAAGCAAAGTCATAGAAAACAGTCATTTTCTCCTCAATTTGTTCAGTTTTATCTGGGGTAAATAGATATGGAACAAAAAATATGAGGTTGCAGTGATACACATGATTCATCCCTTCTTCCCTGCCTGAGTCTTCAAAGAGTGACTTCATGGATTGCCTCACCCATTTCCCTTGGCCTCTGGCTCTCTGTTGGCTTAAACAATGATAGACACGAGGAGGTGAGTGGAGGCTGGTCTATTTCTTCCTCTGATCTCTTTCTGCTTGCCTTGGACTTTGGCAGCAGCTGCATGGCTTCATGCTTTTCGACATGGCTCTTGTCAGAGAGCCCCTCTTCTAGATAATATTGTTCTCTCTCCTTGCTGTGCAGGTTAAGAGGCAGTAAATGACTTCCCTGTGACACTTCTGGAAAGAGTTTGTTGTGGCTTTTTAGTGCCAGTGGTCTGTCTGCTGCTGGAACTCTGACACAAGGCTCTTTCTAGGTGAAGGAGAAGTTTGCAGGGAGGCCAAGAGCAGAAATAAATTGGCAAACTCAAGGTTTGTGAGAGGATGTGCCACATAAGGTAAGTTTGGGAGAAGTGGTAGAGACTACATAAAGAGAAACACCAAGTCTCAAGACATTTGCAGTGAAAGCAAAAATAGACAAATGAAATCGCATCAAACTAAAAAGCTTCTGCACAAGCAAAAAAAAAAAAAAAAAAACCCAACAAAAAAAAAAGCTTCTGAAAAAGAAAAAAAAAAAAAAAAATCAATAGAAACAACCTGCAGAATGGGAGAAAACAGTTGTACACTAAAATATGATATAGGGTTTATACCCAGAATATATTAGAAACTCCCAAAACTAATCAGCAAAACAAATAGCCTTATTTAAAAAGAGGCAATGGAACTAAGCAGACATTTATGAAAAGAAGACATGTAAATCAGTTATATGAAAAATGTACACATCTGTAATTGTCAGGACATACAATTCGAAACAATAGTGCAGTGCTATTACCTAAAAGATTAAGGATGGCAAGGGTTGTTGAGGATGTGCAAAAAGGAACCCTTGCATACTCTTGGTAGCAATGTAAATTATGGAGAATAGTATGGCAGTTCCTCAAAAAAATTAAACATAGCATTTCATATGACTCAGCAATCCCACTTACAGGATACCTGATGGAAATGAAATCAATACATCAAAGAGACATTTACATGATTCATTGCAGTACTAATCACAATAGCCAAGAAATGGAAACAACTACAGTTTCCATCAAATGATGAGTGGAGAAAGAAAACGTGATACATATACACAATGGAACACTATTCTTCCGTAGGAAAGAAGGAAATCCTATTATTTGTGGCAGCACAGATAAAACTGGAGATGATTATGTCAAGTGATTTAAATAAACTAGGCACAAAGGCAATCACTGCAGACTTCACTCATATATGGAATCTCAAGATTTATTTTATAGAAGAATAGATATTAGATACTCTTCCAGATAGAAGAGTAGATACTCTAGTTGGTTACTAGAGACTGGGGAGAGTAGGGTGGAGTAGCCATGGGAAAGTTAATCAATGGGTACTAAGGATCAAGAAGTTCTGGTGTGCTACTGCATGGTAATTTGGCCATAGATAACGATAATGTACCATGGATTTCAAAATACTGTAAGACAGGATTTTGAAAGTTTTCACCATAAAGGAATGATAAAAATGTAGACATACTTAACTTGATTTAATATTATACAATGCACACATGTATTAGAACACAAAAAATGGTATCTATTAATATGTACAATGTTATGCATTTACATGTTAGTTAACATAGATTTAATTTAAATTGTAAAACAAAACACATTTGCAGTCCTTTTGCAATGTAAAGGGAAGCCACAGAGGGTTCTAATATTTTTGTAAACTCAAAAATATTTTAAATTTAAAGATTGGCTTTTATAAATAAACATTTTCTCCAGGACTGACTTTATTCCAATTTTTTTAGTTTACTAATATGTGTGAAGTACATAATGTTTACATTTCTTGTGAGAAGTTGGTACACGTACATAAAACATCTTAATTCTTCTCTCCCTTCCCTCTTACTCATCCTTTGATTCCTTTCCTTTTCTTTTATTTGTGTACATGCCTGAAGTATGTGTTTGTATTCTGTGTGGAGTTAGTACATGTACATAACACATTCTGATTTCTTTTTATCATCCCTTATATCTTGCCTCACTACACTGTGCCTTTATCACTTGATCCTCTTCTCCTTTGAGAATATATCTCTGTACTTCCTATTATCTATCTTTTAGTTTGCTCTTTACTTTTACTCTGGGTTTCTCATATACAGCAACTGTATCAGTCAGTGCTTATTAGAGAAACAGACTTAATGCAAGGCGTACAAATATGTAAGAATTTACAAGATTGACCTACAATTGCCACCCACAGAGTCAGGTGTGGAAGAGTGTTTAAGGTCTGTCTGCGCACCGGACATCTGAAAGATCCAGTCCAAGGGCTGGAGCTCGATGTAGTGTCCTGTGTGTGTCTGCCTCAGGAGGCTGAAGGATCTTCAGCCCTTCCTGATTGAAGGCTGAACTGCTGAGGCTGAAGAATTTGCACTGGAAGCCAGGAGATAATATCCAAAGGAACGGGGAAAACTAGAGCTCCTCCAGAGAAACAGAAGCAAGCCTTCCTTCATTTCCCCTGTGTACCATTCTGGTGGCAATGCTCCCCAGTGTGGGTCTTCCACGCCCAGAACTATGGTGAGCCAATTTAGTTGGGGATTTCTTCCTCAAGGTGACGCAGTCAGTTAGCTATCACAGACACCATGTGATACTTAAGTTTGTGTGCTTGATTTATTTTGCTTGACCTTATGGTCTCAAGGTGCATCCATTTTCCTACAAATGATTCAAGTTTATCCTTCTTTATGGCAGAATAATACTTCATAGAAGGTTCTTGAATAAAGTAGTTATTCGATAAAACAGTGGTTGAATATGGACTGGAATAGAGAGGGCAGAGAGTGGTGGTAGGAAAACTGTTGGAAAGTCATAACAAAAATCTGGGAATTTCTGTTCAGGTGACTTGGGCTGTCATATAGACAGCATGCTTGAGAACTTGCTATTCCAGCCCTGAACATTAAGACATTATGGCTTGGGTGACACATACATATAGGAAATAAATGTTGGCTTATTTTGTGTGATCCCAAGAGTTGGAGAACAAGTTAACCATTGGTAATATAACTTTGCTCAGTGAAAAGCACTAAACAAATGACCCAAGGATTGTGCATCAAGGAACATTTTAAAGAAGTCCCTTACTTGGTAATATGCTTTGAATGAGACATCCAAATATAACATTTCTCATGGATGTTGGAATAGCGTCAGTATTTCCTTGGTTGGTTTCTGTTGGCTGCAACCATGCCCCACTGTTAGGTAGATGTTTGTGAGCCTGTGATCTGAACGATGCAACTGATGAAGAAGTGAGGTTGTTGGGTTCCATGTTCATGTAGCTTAGTGGAGAGAATGGGACTCTTCAGGGGTAAGTTTCAGCTGTACCGAGTCTAATTTGAAGTCCCACAGACGGAGGCGATCTGGAGCAAAAAATTCTCTGAGTGACAGTTGTGGATTTTCCTCCCTTTTCTGTGTGTGCATATTTGGCCTTTAGTTTTGGTAGGCCCAATGAAGAAACAAAATATATAAATACGTTAAAAAACAGGAGTTCTTTTTTTTTCTCTCTTTTTTTTTTTTGGTACCAGGGATCGAACTCGGGTCCTTGCGCTTGCAAGGCAGGCCACTGAACTGCTGAGCTAAATCCCTGGTGCAAACAGGGGTTCTTAACAATGGAGTTATTGACATTTGGGGCTAGAACTTTTTTGTCCTGGGAGAGAGGTGTGTTTTTTGCATTATGAGATACTTGTCATTACCTTTGGCCTCTACCTTCTAGATGCCAGAAGTATTCCATCCCTCTCTGGTCCATACCAGTTAGGACAACTAAATATGTTTCCAGACTTTGTCAAATATTCTAGGGGATTAGGCTGAGAGAGGTCATTAAGAAGTGCTGTTCAGAGAAAGTAATAATAAAATATTCTAAGAGAAAGCAAAAATAAGAGAACTCTCTGTGGTAAGTTAAAATAATTCTTTGTAAATGACGAGCAATACACATTTGCAAGAAACTGAAAGAGTTTGGTGTGGTACACATAAAATAGAGAGAAATTAACTGATAAATGACCCTAGCCACTACAGTATGATTATTTCTCTGTGTATTAGTCAGATAAACATAATGGGAATTAATGAGTGTTTCCAGCTATGTAGTAATTTTATTATTAATAGGACTATCTACGGCTATTTCACTCCAGTTTGGACTATCTTATGGACATCATCATACAGGCCATTAAATTTGCCTGTTTGCTGTTATGTTTAGTCTTGGACACACAGGGCAGCAAAAAGAAGCTAGACTTCTCTGTTTTTTTTTTAAGTTTTCAAGATTCTATTGCAGCTAGAAATGTTTAGGAATTTCTAAGTCAATGCTTTTAAAACACTGACCTATTAGTTGATTGTGTCCAGTTTGTAGGCATAAAATAATCAGTGGGCCATGGTTAGCATTTTTTAATGAGGCATAATGAAATGGTAAATATCACATTAAATCAGGCAAAACATAGGCAAGTATTAAATTGAGAACTATGGGTTTCAGTTTTACACATGTGGATGTGTTTGTTTGCTAGGCTGTGATTTCTTATGAGTCACTGTTAAATTTTGAAGACACTTGTCTATATGGATGGATAAAGAAAACTTCTGATTATTTATCACTGGAAAATAATTTGGTTTGGAGCCTTGGTTGGAATACCTTTGGGTTGATTTTAGCTATAAATTAAATGCTGTTCTTTGGCATATTTCAAAGTAAAGTGATAAAGTATTTGATTATTTTATTCTGAGCAAGGCATGATGCCAAGAGCTATGGGAATTTTAAAGATGAAGAGAATAGAATGCATAATTTTGAAATTTAAGAAATGCAAACTTCAAATACTAGTTCTTAATGGTAATGAAGGTTTATAAAGACTAGTTGAGAAAAGTGTGGAAGAGATGAGCCATTGTGTAACCATACAGACTTCTGCAGGTTGGGATTGGTCCTGTAAGCTGTACAGAGCCCATAACCAAGGAGATGTGTGGGCTTGTGTGGGAGTTGAGGAGGGCAAGTCAGTTTGAGGATAAATCGGAGAACTACTTTACCATTTTTTTAAATTCAGGTACTTTAGGATGATTTCTGAAGATGTTTCCGTTTGAAGGGTCTTTAACGGGAGTACAGAGTTTTGTTTTCATTCCTAACTCAGGTAGAATCTGGGAAAGCTATAGGGCAAGACTGCTGTTGTTGAAGGTGGGGCTTCCAAAAGTAAGCATCACTGGACAGCACGTACCAAGCACCTGTTATACAATAGGGAAGGGTGGGTAAAGCGAAAAGGTGCACATAGATGGTTCTTTATTCAAATTTCTTAATGTCCAGAAGGAGAACCATACACACGAGTAGTCTGGGTTGATTCAAATAAAGGGCTACAGTAATCAGGGGAGTGGGAGACTGATTTTGTTTGATTCTTAAAAGATTATTATTTGTAGATATGGGCAAAAAAATCATGGGCAAAGTCATGGAGGTGGGAAAGACTACCTGGTAATTAATCCAGGGGGACTGGGACATATGAACATGGGAGAGAATGTCTGAGGATGAACGACCAGTGAAGCTGACTGGGACCCCAAGGAGGGCTTTGAACACCAAGGTGCATATTTTCTTTTCATCAGGCAGAGGTACCTGCGAAGACCTTGTCAAGCTGGAGAGATGAAACCAGAGCTCTGCTTTAATGTGAGCAGTCCAGGTATGCAGAATGTATTAGTGTGGAAGACTGGATTCCATAGCATTGAATTATGAGGTTTTATTTCACCCCATTCCTCATCATCCTATAAAGTCTAGGGTGAACCAGACATTTTTTTTTTGTACATGGGATTGTGGGGTTCAGGTGAGTGTCAGTAAGCTAATAAAAAATAAGAGACTATGTTATTCACCATTAAGCGTATTTTCATTTATTAAAGACAAATAAAAACAACAGATGCTTTTGGGGGTTTAATACCCTTCTCTTTGACCATTTTCTTACTTAAATATTTAAAATAAAAACAATGAAAGAGAAATATTAAAGCAGCTCCTAAAACATGACATTGTCTCCACTTTATTTCTAGAGCTCAGAGCCCTGGAAAGCAGTTTGTACAATGCCAGATTTCTAGGGTCTTTGTGTTTCCTTCCCTCTGTGGATCAATAAATTAAGTAACACGTCAATACTGAGATAGCAGATGAACATCTGTCAGGGAGAACTGGTCCTGAGGGCTTTGAGCTCTGGTATGGAAAGTGTTTGATCTCTGTGTGCCATCATAAAAGATGGGAGAGAGTTTATTGTCTTTTATGATCCTGACTTACTAACAATACCTGACAGGATGATTGTGTGTTGGCCTCAGATTAGAACTTGCGATGTTCTCCGCTTGTCCCTGTATGAGGCACAGAACTTGCTGGTGCAACATCAAAACAAGCCATAATATGCCTCTGGCAGTGGGATTCAGAACAGCTGCAGGGCTTTGTCCTGTAGGGGCCTGGCAGGAAGAAGAAAAATGAAAGTAGAGAAATCAATCTTTGTAGCATTCTATATATTTATAATATTTGCCAGCTCTAGACATTGTTTAATCAGTGCCGGATGGTTTGTAATACTTGGTGTGCCTTGTGGAAAAGCTTGAGCCCCTGGCCCTGGGGACTTGGGGAGAGTTCACAAATGCCCACACTGTGTCCTCTGGTGTCTAAGCAGCAAAGGGTGCTAGGGACTGAGAAATAGCAGGGGAACAAAGATCAGATTTCTCACACTCAGCAAGGTAATTCTTGTTTTGTGAAAAGGACTAGTTCCTAAAGCAACTGGACAACCCATTGTTTTTCTCCCTCTTTTCTCAGTTCTCCCTGTCCTCAGTGAATCTGAAGCTCACAAAGGAGAGACATGGTGTAGGCACGAGCGGGTGCCCATACAGCTGAGGCAGATGTTGAGAGCTTCTACTGCCCTTCAAGAGTAAAACTGATTTCCTGGAGTTCTCCGCTTAGAGAGGATTGTAAACACTGGGGAGACAGAAAAGTACAACAGAAGTCATCTAGTGCCATTAAAGAGAGTTACTTAGCTTCAGTTTGAATGACAAAGGCACAGAGAAGGATTTTGCTCTTTGGAAGGTTTAATTGCTGGCAGGCAAATGTGAGCCTTCCAGTTAGTCTGGTTTAGCAGAGAAAGTGGGAGATGGTGCAGACAAGGTGCCTAGAGAGAGACATTTCAGATTCCAACAACAAAACCTGCGGTGTAACAACTGTGTGGATTAATCTTGATGCCATCAGATGTCTCTGACAATCTTTTTCAGGCCCCTTGCTCTAGGATTGTGTCCCGATGTGTACACACACACCACGCACACACACACACACACACATACACACACATGCGCACAAGTCAATCTAGCCTTTGCTGCATGTAGAAATGAAACACCGAGTCTCCAAACCAAACTTGAGCCCTTCTACTTATTAAGTTCCTCCTTCGGTCCTCTGCATGGTTTGCAATATCATTTAAACCCTGAGTCTGGGGGAGGTTTCCATGGAAGCCAAATGTGTACACACACATACATCTAACAAGCTGAAAACTGAAGCTGAGGTGGCAATTTGCTCATAAACCAGATAATTAAGGATGTGCCAAACTACCTGTGGGGGACCTGGGGTTTATCAGTGGTTTTTATTTACTGTTTAATAGTACAGCATGTTACATAAACCTTCAAGTAAAACAATTTGATTATAAAAATAGCCTTTTCAAAGTCACAGCACCTCCCCTACAGAGTTCTAAAATCAGTGCAAAATGGGCAGCATCAATAAACACAGTGACTAATGCCAATAAATGTTCTGCCCACCCGGGCACTTTGTTAAGCAAGTGTTACACATGGTCAATGTGTAGTTATGAAAATATATCTCAGTTTTCTTTTCATCACTAGGATTTTAGAAATGCAGATGCCATTACCTATACATTTGAAACCTTATTTCCTTCAGTGGATGTAGTTCAAGGGTGGTTAGCTTTTTTCTACTCTATATTTCTTATTTATATATGTTTTGTTAAAAAATTGTTTTATTTTGCATTTGGGACATCAGTGGTTCTGAAACTTGGTGAGCATTAATTCATCTGGAGAGATTGAAAAAGTGCTGAACTCGATCATTTCTGACCTTGAGATTTCCTGTTTAATTGGCCTAGGACTTAAAAAAATGTCTGACTTTGTTGTACACAGGGATGACCCAGGAATTGCTGCAGAATCTGACTTAATAGATGAGTAGCAGTGGGTGGGAGTGTAGGATGAGGTGCTACCTTTTCCCATTGATTTTGTGGTGCTGGGATTGAACCTAGAGGCTGCAATGTGCTAGGTGAGCACAAGTGTGCACTACGGAGCTGCACTCCCAGCCCCATGCAGCACTTTAACGAGTTGTCAGTGATGCTGCTGCTGTTGGAGATCACACTGGTATGGTGAAAGTGTGGAGGAAGGATTTCAAATATAAAGTTTTTGCTGAAATAATCTTTGACCTATAAAGGATAACATGGAAAAGAGACAGGAGGCCAAGGGAAGTTTCTTTCCATCATTCATATGAATCTTACATTAGAATTTCTGGACCTATTGGCTTAGACCTTTTTACCAATTCTAGTTTATTAAAAGGTGAGATTTTCTTAAGTTCAAAACCATCTGATCTCCAGTGCATAGTGCTGAGTGATGGTTTGTTTGCTCATACTAAGGTGTTTCTAAGGAAGGCTGGAGACAGGCAAGGGAAGGGAAGCACATGTTTCAACTTTGAGCTCTTATTATGTGCTGATGTTAGCTGAGTCCTCTGTACACTCTGTGAGAGTCAATCTGAGAAGGTGAAAGTATCATTCCCTTTTCGCAAGTGTGGGAATCAATACTAAAGGAAAGGAGTTACTCTATGAACCACAGAATTAGCAAAAGAAAGGAATGGTGTCTGGTTGTTTTCAGAATTACAACTGTTCCCCTGCTGTCACCAACATACCTGCAGGTTGACTCTGCAAGACTGTGTTTTGTTGGTATGATTGACTCTTCTCATGCTTGTCAAGGCTATCAAGTCTTCTCCTTGTCTGGGTCATAGCTACTCTGATAAGCTAATTTATGTTCAAATATCAATGGGTTTTTGAGCTAATATCATCGTCCTATGACATAATTATTAAATATTTTATCTTCATTTTATATGATAGTGTTCTTTCAACTGAACTGCATGCTTTGTGCTCTTAAGTATTGCCAAAATAATCAGTCAGTTCATTAAGAAAACAAATTTGTGAAGTGGTGTGTTTGAGGTCCTAAGCAACAAACAGCTGCTGGACTGACAGTGTTTTCTTTCCTGGGCTTTGGGTTTGGTTGGCTTTGGACTGACCTGACCACAAAATCTTAAGTACTTATTTTAAAAAACCTACCGCTGACAGGCATCCAATCCAGGTGGCATGCACAGCATGCACAGTAACACCATTCATCACTACTGACTTCAAGGAGGACACAGCAGTCCAGGTTTTAGAGCCTGGAGTCTTGTCTCATATGGGTGACCTTATAACTCCTACTGCTTTGACTCTCTCATCCCCAGAGCCCTCTAGGGAGCAGGATGGGGCCTACTTAGCCTTTCCAAAGCTTGGGGCACCTATTGCACAGAGTACTTATGTTAGGTGGAAGACAGTGGACGTGATGGCCACATGAAACAAGTAGTGAGGACTTTGGCTGCTTTGACTGCCACTCTCCATTCAAGCTGCCTCTTTTCACAGCTGCAACTGCTAAAACAATTTTGTTCTTTTGTGTTCCACATTTAAAGAAAGGCCTTCAGCCAAACTGTCGCCCCTGACCTTGTTTTATATTTCCAACGTGCATTTTATTAACTCCTTTTTCATATGGTACATATGGAGCTTGCCACCAGATGAGAAAGAGGCAAATTTCACAACAATTCTGATGGAAAGAGCAGCAGTGAGTAACAAAAGGGTCTAGGAATAATTTCTATAGCAAATATCTCTCGTGTTGATCTGAGCTCTGTTTGTGTAAATGAACTCCCTGAAGAGGTGATAAAAAACATTGAAAGTGTACAAGTCACTTCCTTCAAAAAGCCAATGCAAATACACCTACAAATAACGATATATTCGAAGCCTTCTTTGAAGCAAAAGGAGTCATTTCAGCCAGAAGATAATTGCATAGAACTAAAGGAATACACTCTGTTATGATGGTGTAAGTTTGACTTTTATTCTTCAACATGGCAATTCACTATGGTTGTATTAGGAAGAAGTTGGAGTTCATGTAGCTTTTAAAAAAACTAATCCAAATAAAAATCTATCTTGTGTACACTTTCATTTATTTCTAAAGGCCCTCTTCTTCACAGAACAACAGCCGGGAAAATCATTTCTGTCTATGGAAGAATGATATACTGCCAGGTTTTTCAAAGCCAAAGTTAACCCTCCCTCTTTTTCTTCCCCCAGGAGCATGTGCCTATGTGCAGGGGTGTCTACCTAATTGGCCTCAAGAGGGAATTAAACTAAATAAAATCACTATCCACAGGGGGCCTGTAAATATGCCTTTTTAATTTGAAAATTTTTGTGGGTTATAGTGTAATTCAAGCTTTTCAAGGTTTATTAGTGCACAGTTGTTTGTGGAGCTCGCAGAGCTCAGGACTGCAAGTCTGATATGCCTGCTGCTCCAAATACAGAAAGCAAAAGTGCTTTTCATCTGCCGAATGCAGGAAGTGATACAACC
The DNA here is from genome assembly GCF_012274545.1 of Fukomys damarensis. Lineage (NCBI taxonomy): Eukaryota > Metazoa > Chordata > Mammalia > Rodentia > Bathyergidae > Fukomys > Fukomys damarensis. Next base: position 50,703,380 of record NW_022900926.1, on the reverse strand, counting down.
TTAAGAAAGTCTCCCTCTAATAAAACACATTAATGAAAGTGACTGAAGGGAGCTGAAGCTGGTAATTTGTGCTTGCTGACTTGTCACTGTGTTCCTCCTTGCCTACCCCCAGGAACTGTGACAATTCATTGCCTTCCCAGAAAACACACAGCGATGATGATAAAGATGTGGCTTGAACATAACAGGTAAAATGCCCATGAGTTGACATGTTTGCTGTGGTCCAAGTTAAAACACGCTGCTATGCATAGTTAGTTGTTGCAAGAGGAAATGGACCAATGGCGCTTTCTGCTGTGAAACTGTTAATGGAGAACTTATGGAGAGAAAGTCAAGTCCTCCCATCCAAATTGGAATGTGAAAGAAATCTGTTGGAAGGTGATGACAGAAATGAAGTAAAACAGTTGTTTCCTGATCCGCGCTCCAGGTGTGTCACATACTGTGATAAATAAGATCTGCGTCTTACACTCCAGAAATTGGGGAATATTACAAGCGTTTATTATGGTGAGCTACAAAAAAAGCACTTGAAATGCTTTGTTTCTCCTGGCACCAAACAGGGAGCCAGTTATTGCACAGTGCCTGGAGCTGCTAATTCCTTTGTTTAGGTTCAAGCCAACATAGCCTATTAAAAGCTTAAATTCAATTTTATTGTTAAGGTATTTATTAACTGATTATGAAAAGACATTAAAAGAGTCATAATTATACTACTAAGTTGCTCCTCACCTTGATTAATTCCCTCCTTTGCTTACACAATAGAAAATATCCTTATGTTTTGAGGTGACTGTTCACTTCTCAATATTATATTTTTACCTCTCACATTGGCTCCAGCTGAACCCTCAATTAAAGGTATCTGTGAAAACCAGTGGGTCATGGTCACAAGTGTTTCCCCATGGTTGGAGATGTGTGCAGTGCTGGTGTTCAGCCTCAAAACCATTGCCATGTTTCTCTGAGGAGGGTGTGTGAGTGATTTCTGACAACAGCCTTTAAAGTGCCTTCCTAACTTCTTGCTTGTTAAGATTCTGTTGCTAAAATGTGCATGTGTACATGAGCTCACGTAAGTGATATCATCACCAGGGTAACCATCTATGTCTTCTTCGTGGTTTGATCTTGGATACCCTTGCCAACATGATCATTCCACTGAAATTGTTTTCCTTTCTTACTTTTTAAAAGTTTTAAGCTATCTCAAGATACCTCATTTGTCAACTGCTTTCTTTAAAAACTGCAAGACAATTACCTTGTCTTCCTAAGAACAAAAAATTATAAAAAACATTATTGCATACATTATTGTTACCTTTTTGAACAAATAAAATCTGAATTTATTATATAAATAAATACAATCTTTTTGATCATGGAACATATTTAAACTGTTGAGTTTTTCAATATCAACAGTTACTTCTTAGATACATTTTTTTGGTTGCAGTACGACCAGTAGTCAAACCAGGATTTAAAACTAAAATAAAAAAGTAAAGGAATTTTAGTAATGTTGAAAACACAAGATATCTAGTTACTGTTGAAACATGTATTTTATTAAAATCTTCAGTTTCAGTACCATATCCATTTGCTACTGTTTAGTCATTTAACATTGGTTCAAAAGATGAGGAAATGTAATTTTTAAAAGGGGCCCCCTAAGTATATTAAAAAAGTTAAGCACAACACTTAAGTAGAAAAGCCTGTATTATGAATAGGATTTAAAATTATAAAATTTCAAATACAGCTCTATTTCTCTGGAGGATGTCAGCTATAATTTTATAGTCATGTGTATCACTAGGAGTTTATAGACAGTACTAAAATTTTGAAAGTAAGTTCAGCTTTTTAAAAAGAATGAGTATGGATTAATTTGAGGTTATTTGAAATGACATCATTTACTTTTTGAATGATGAGTCACTGCTAATTTCTAAAATTTTAATTAAATGTTCATTAAAACTAATTTCCTTATGTTGTACAGTAATTTCAGTTTAAAATTATCAAAATAAGAGAATATTATTTGTTATTTAAAGTTGCATTGTATATTTCATAGAAATTTTATGGGAATAACATCACTTTTCAAACTAAATGTAATTTCTAATTTTGTCATAATCAATAATATAAAAATGTATGCAACAATGTTTTAAATTATATTCTTTAGGCAGTATTTGTTAGGAATAATGAGAATTATTTTACCCAAATGATTTTTATTTGTAGCACCACATAAAATAAGATTTTTGTTATATGCGTCTGTAAAATTTAGATTCATCTGTCGATTTCTCAGTCTTTCAACAACAAAGATATTGATCCAGTCACACATTCCACAAGGATTGTGTACAGTACTTATAATGGGCATTTCTAGATCTTGAGAGCTCACTATAATGAAAGCACTGTCCTTATCCTTTAAAATATTGGATGAATATACCTTTAGGGTAGGGTAAAGGTGTCACGCGCACCTCGCCAGCAAGGAACACGCAACACTCAGGATTCTTCTGATGCACGCTTTAAGTACAGTACTTATTGGGCATTTCTAGATCTTGAGAGCTCACTATAATGAAAGCACTGTCCTTATCCTTTAAAATATTGGATGAATATACCTTTAGGGTAGGGTAAAGGTGTCACGCGCACCTCGCCAGCAAGGAACACGCAACACTCAGGATTCTTCTGATGCACGCTTTACTGGAGGTTCTTCTACATTCTTCAAGATGGCGGAAAGACCCCGAGCCGGATGCGAGCCTGCCTTTTATAGCCTCTCGGGTGACGTAGCCCATTTCTATTGGCCAACGCTGGCCTGCGTCATTCTGACGAGCCAAGCGCCTCTTCTGCACAGGCGTGAACCACCGTCACTGGCGGATTCACCTCCGGAATTCATGCAGGGCATGAAGAACCCGGAAATAATGGCGCGTGACATCTCCCCCTTCCTTAAAATAACTAGAGCTCAGGAGGAGCCTGTCAACCACCCCGGCCGGAAGGTGGTCGAAGCAGGTATTCCATGTGAGCAACTGTTGGATCACCTTAGCTCGTGCAATGAGGAGAACCTCTGAGCGGTGCAAAGGCTGATCAACAAGATTGTAAAAAGACATGCCTGATTCTGGTGCAATGGACTAATCCACAGAGTGCAGAGGCCATGTCCAAGGAGGTAGAGAGATGCAGATATTTATGGCTCCCGAATGAGCAAGGCATAGGCAGATAATGACCAACGTTCAAGCTATTGTAAATTGGCCAACCAAACAGCAGGCGAGTATCCGGCTTCAAGGGCAGCAAAAGCTTGCATCAACATGATATTATCATTTTGTCTCTGTCGTCTCATCTTACATAACCACCAAAATCCCAAAAACACTGCCAAAGCCAACAAAGCAATCATTGATCCCATTCCAGCCCACTCCTTCAGAATAGATACAGCACTTGCAATCCAATCAGATATACCTTGTGCAAAAACAATGTCTACTCGGGTAGAATTAACATGAGCAATGGCTACTCTCAATTGTCTAACCAAGTGATCAAAACGTCCCGTCCAATTTGATGTCAAATACATAGAGAGTTCCCTAGATAGATTCGCAGCTTTTGACATATTATGATATTGTACAGGTGTAACACAGAGTCCTGGCATCCTCCACATACATCCTATTTGGGCCAATTGCCATAACACATCAAGTTGCTCTTGCACTAAATCAACCCTTTGATTAACAATCATTAACCCTCCCTTCAAATGAGCATTAACAGAGGTTTGCATATCGAGCGCAGAGGCTACATTGGCTGACAAATTATTCAAAGCGGTTGCGGTTTGTACTGACGTGGAAAGAGAGACGGCGGCTGCGGTCGCACCAGCGGCTGCAATAGTTATCGCCGATACTATTGCTGCCGTAATCCCAAAGTCTCTCTTAGATCTTACAATACTCAAGGGATTCGTCACTTCCGTTGGCACAGGAATGAATCGAGGCATTCGAACGACCACAGCATGAGGAAATTTGGTAGCGTCCCAGCAGGATGCGTACCAACAAGTATCATTGGCACAATTCAGTTCCATAGTCTGTGAGAGAGTCACATTAGCCACAAGCCAAAGAAATGGTGGCCACACGCAAACTGGAGTGGGTGCGAAGGTGATGTTGCGCAGACCATTGAAGTGTTGTGGTGATGTTGATGGTCCTGTTGTTGGTGGTGAAAAGAACTAACCATAAGTAGGTGGAGCAGAAGAGAAGAGAGAATACCTGGACCAAAGGGTTATTGTCATAAACAATATGCTGGAAAACCTGCATGGTCAAACAATATAAATACATTTTGTATACCAGAAAAATAGCAATAATAATTATAATGAATTCTTATATCCTGTAATGTGGCTTTGTATCAACAGGATCTCCCCCCCCCTTTTTTTTTTAACAGAAAATAACCATCAGAAACATATTTATAATTCAGACCTTTGATAACCAACAATATTCCCAACAACATATTTAACAAGATGTATCTTTTTATAAGGCTATAAAAAATTATTTTGGTGGCTCCCATTAGTGAACAAAGATCAGAATAAACTTTCTGAGCAGCTGCTTCTTTATTCACCAACAGGAGCATATCCAAACTTGAAGGTTGTATTTAAATATCTTTTAAATTTTTTATTTGATCCTATAAAGCCAGGTTGTAGAAATCAACAATCTACTTGCATTTGACGTCATTCTGATCAAGAACATACAAACATCTTTGAACATTTAAGACAGACAAACATATAACACTTAAGACAGACAAACATATAAGACAATTTTAACGAGTGCACTCAGATGGTTTTGGCCAATTGAATTATCTTACTACTTCCTCTTTTTCGGGCGGCTCCCCTGAGGACTCCGACGCGGTCTCGGAGTCCTCCGAGGAGCCCTCCGAATTACTTTCCTTTTCTGCTAATGTTAATCTTTTTAGTTCATCTAGGGCAGGGTAGAGGCCCATTGAGGCCTCGATAGGGCCGGAAATGCGGCTCCCTTCTTCTTGAGCTCCCGTTGTTCTCCGTTTTTGTCTAGACTTACTTCTTTCTTCCCTCTCCGTTTCTGATACACTGTCTTGATGCTCCCTAAATAATTTTTGTCCCTCTCGCACCTTGTCATTGCAGCGCTTATCCTCCAAACAGGCCCTAATCATTTTCCACACTGGTAAAACCCCCGGTCTTAAGGTATTCTTATCTTTCTCTCGCTGGAGGTCTTTTCCTAATTTTTCCCAGGATGGGATCGTGAGTGACCCGGTACCGCTGAACCAGGGCGCCGCTCGATCCACTTCCTTTAAAAACCTCCTTAAAACCTGCTCCGATATTTTTAACTCCCTTTCCTTCAACAGGCTTTGTAAAGCATAAACCAGTGATTGTGAAGTAGAATTCCCCATTTCTCCCTTATCTACGAAAGTAGGCGACCGACAAAGTTAAACCTGTTGGAGTAAACAAATTAAAACACCCGCCCACACCAGACAGCGTACCTCTCGGAAAGTTGGTGGATCCTCCCCTCCTGCTGCTCAGTTCTGAATCCTCCTGAAGTCAGGGGTCTCCGCTGATGCCGGCGATGATGGTCGTCGCTTCCTGGGTTTCGGCACCACTTGTCACGCGCACCTCGCCAGCAAGGAACACGCAACACTCAGGATTCTTCTGATGCACGCTTTACTGGAGGTTCTTCTACATTCTTCAAGATGGCGGAAAGACCCCGAGCCGGATGCGAGCCTGCCTTTTATAGCCTCTCGGGTGACGTAGCCCATTTCTATTGGCCAATGCCGGCCTGCGTCATTCTGACGAGCCAAGCGCCTCTTCTGCGCAGGCGTGAACCACCGTCACTGGCGGATTCACCTCCGGAATTCATGCAGGGCATGAAGAACCCGGAAATAATGGCGCGTGACATAAAGGTAATAAGGGAAAAGAAAAAAATATGACAAAATGAAAAAATGGAAACAAAGTGCTTGTAAGTGGGGAGGGGAGGAAGGATGAAGGGAGGGCACGGATAAGGGGAAAAAATGAGAACCGAGACCTGTCATGTAAAGGTACAAGATCCCAATAATGAATGTAATAGTACTGTATACCTAAAATGTACCAATAAGCTCAATAAAAGAAAACAATATTGGATGAATAGAAGATTAAATATAAAAAAAAGATGGGAGAAAATAGGAGCCAATATCTACTTTGTTTCTTTATACTTTGAGAGATGACTCAGAGAAAAATAATATACAAATAATTTTGATTTGCCTATGGATAAAACCACCCACCTGTTATGTCTTGTATCTAGATGTCCTCCAAAGCCTCATGTGCTTATAGGTGGGGCCTTTTGGAAGTAGGGCCAAGGGCAGTAGTGGTGAACCTATGGTGTGCATGCTGCATTGGGCTGTTTGATATCTCTGAAAACTCTAAAAGGTTCACCATCATTAGTCTAGGGTTTGTGATACTGGGATTAAGGGTGTGTAGTACTGGATTCATCCATTAATTATTTTTTCGTAGTTCTAGATGTAGATACTGGGAAGGCCCACCCTGGATGTGGATAGCCTGGATGGGATAAAAGGGAAACAAAGAGAGTTTTGCTGTTGCTGCCTGCTGCTGCTGCCTCTTTCCTGCCCTGCCATGGACTACTTCTCTGGTATGCCCCTCTGCCATGCTGCCTTGCCTTGGAGCCAGCCGACTGTAGAGTGAAACCTCTACAAACTGTAAGCCAAAATAAATTTTTCCTCCTTTAACTTTGGGTGTTAGGTATTTGTCTCAGTAGCAGGAACAGTAAATAAGACACTACCCACTGTATGGTTTCCCATTCCACTGACGGTCTCTGAGGGCCTCTCTTTATCCAGAAGATCTGTTGTATCCAAGAGAGAATACAATTTCCATGCAGAAGTGTATCTACTTCTGTGACCTTCTGTGCTGTTTCATGTTTAAAGAAGACTCTTGGGCAAAGTAGAGAGTTGAAGAACAGTTCCTGGATCTCTTCAGAGAGTTCCCCTGGATCTGGAAAACCTAGAGGTCCAAATGGGAAGAATGATCCATCCATGAAGGTGCTATCTCTTTATAAGTACACCCTTGCTCACTGCCCTAAGCCAGCAATATTTGCCAGGCAAATATTATCTGGTGCTGGGCTGCAGCCAGCCCCACCTCCCACTACTGAGTCAAGGCTGTTGGCAGCTACAGGAGTGAGGTGTTGCTGACTGACGCATAATTATGGCAGACAGAAAAATGTAGACGTGTTAGCAAAGTCAATATTATGGAGGCCTCTGTCTTCCTAAATATTGTAAGTAAAAGATATTTGTAAGGTATAGCCAATTACATTCTCTATTTTTACGACCAGTCACAAATGTATTTTTTATTAGCTGGTGTGTTCAATGTTTTGAATGTGTAGCCCTTATTTCAATCTCATTTTAGTTTGTGGTAAGTGTAAAAGGATTTTTGCTGACTTGAAATAGTGAAGCTGCTCTCTTTTAACTGAACTGCAGGGCCTGTTGCACTGGGAGTTTATTCCACAGATTTCTGCGACTCTTGCCTGTAAATTAGTCTGTGAAGTGGTGTTTATTGCTGAACCGAGAGGTTAAGACAGCCTAATTATGTTTGTGCAGAAGAAAACACCATGCCCCACCGTGAGCAATTATCCTGTCCCCCACTCATTGCTTACTCTAGCTTCAGCAAGGAAAAATAAGGAGATGGCCTGTCTTCACTACAAACTTAGCTACCATGCATTTTCATTGTTAATTAGAAATTTTGCTCACTGGAAGAGTGACTTCTCACAGAACCCAATTTCCAGCAAAGTGGAGGGCATCTGGTGAGACAACTTGAGGTGTCTTTATGGATTCGATTTCTAATTCCACCCACGGGGTGGGACTCTTGCCATACTCTCAACTTTGTTGTATGATTTCATTTTCCGTTTTAAAAAAGTACATTTAAAGCAGTGAATGCTATGTATGGGAGGAGAGAGATTGCTAGGATACTAGGTTTCTGTGTGTACTGTGCATATGTGTGTGTGTGTGTGTGTGCGTTTGTGTGTGTGTGTGTGTTTTAATGAAAATCCTGCTTTTCCTAAGGGACACTCTATGCTAAAAAGGATGTAGCCAATAAAAATCAGAAAGAGATCAACAGGTCAATGTCTTTAAAGTTGGTCATAAAATGTATAACAACAAAGAATCTGTAGGGTAGAAATTGCATGCAGAAATACCTCTGTCTTTGTTCTTGGACACTTCTCTGTCACAAGGGCAGCATACTTCTGTTTCTCTTCAAAAGCATTTGGCTCATATTTTCATACACAAGCATATGCTGAAGTCTCACAATGCATAGATTCAATTTCCTCTTAGGAAAATAAAAGATGCCCTTCATGTCTTCTCGCACTCATCTAGAAATGTTCATCGTCATTGAAACAAGCTGAAGGAAAAGACAGTTCTCTAAGAAATCACACTGCAAGCATGGTCCAAGCTGCTCTTTTGTGATGGGTGCCCCTAGGGAAACAGATTTCTCATTATTAGCAAATTTCCAACCTATCACTCAGTTTTGCCATCTTTATCCCATTTCTATGAGTTTTATTTATAAAATGAAATAATATCTCTTTGCCTGTCCACTCCATTCCCCTCCACTTCCAGCTCTCAACTTTCTTTTTTTTTTTTGCCTCTTACGAAAGACTTAAGCAAGATTGTCTTTCTTCATTGGCTAACTCTGCTGGATTCTTCATTAGCTCCTTTTTTTCCTTTTTTTGAAGCAGGTCATTTGTACATTATGCTTGAATTACAGGTAAGAAAAGCTAGGAGTAAGAGAGAGAAGACGTTGATGTTTTCCCACTCCATTTAAGAAACTTCCTACCATGTTGCAAGTCAGCCAGGCTCTTGATCAGTCTTTTGAAGAGTCTTTCCAATCCTTACCTTCTCTGCTTCTTATTGAAAAGTGATCAGGGTTGACAGCAGCTGTAAGTGCTCATTATGGCTTCTTTGTTACTATTAATATCATTTTAAAAATGCTCCCAAGACCATATACTTATGTCCATTGCACTCATACAAGGGTCTCCAATCACTCTCCTACTCCATGATATACCAGTGGTGTTTTTCAATTCAAAGCTATTGATCTTTTAGATGGCCTATCAGGTTGTAAGTCTTTAATTCAGCAATTATTTATTGAACACCTACTATGCTCCCATCTTATCCTCAAAAATGACATAAGCTATGCTACTGGCTTCTCAAGCTGCTTTATGGTCTGCCGAGCACACATTTAGTTTTGAAGCCTAAAATTTCCCCCTCAGTTAGAATCTAAACTTCTTTGAAATAAATAGTTTTAATCTCATGAAGCAGCATTCGGTTTTAAACTTTCACTTGCAAGAGTAAGAAAGTGAAGATTTGGTTTGATTCCTGTGGTATGTGCCATTGTGATACGTTATTAGGGAAGCTGATGAATACTGATCTTCTAGGGGTGATGGGGAAAGGGAACAAGAGACTCCAGCTAAGATTCCATGCTCTCTTTAAACCATGCCTACCTTTGGCAAACATTCTATTTTAGCATTCTTTTTATTTCAGGGAGCCACATGAAAGTGACTGGAGGCATTTTGTTTTCAATAAGAATCTTTATTTACTAGTTAATAAATGTGAAAGAGGTCCTTCTGAGCTTGGAAATTCAAAATTTAGTCTAGCTACCGAAGACATATATTTAATCTCAGTACTACATCCCCTCCTCCTCTCCAGAGGCTGAAGCATTTAAATTCCTAAGTGGATTGGTACACAGCTAGTTAGCAGCAGGTCAGCACTAGAGACCAAGGATCCTGAGCTCCACTTCCACACATCCACCTCACAGGTAACCTGATGGCTTAAGGTACAGTCTACCATCCTACTCAAAACTTTTGCTCTTTGTGTTAACAAATGCTAAATATTTGCTCAACAGTCAATAATATTTATGAAATTTTCATAGGTATTATCAGAGCTTTCTTCTCTAAGTTCATTTGAAAGCCTAGAAACACATCTTGAAATAAATTTCATAGCTTGTTTTATTAAATTCTTCCTTGACTTTAATGGTATCATTTTTGCCTTGAATATTGACTGTCAGATTCTTTGGACTTGTTAAGTCTGAATTAAAAGCTAGCTCACACAAATGCATGCACAAATGTTTAGGTACTACAGTTATATTTGAGTTGATGAGAGAGAGAATGAATATACTTCTGCTAGAAAGTTCTATAGAATAAGGAAATGATCACTTAAGACATAAGGAATTCCAGAAAATAAGACAGAAGAAAGAAGACTCTTTCCCCAAATTAAGACATAGTCAACTGGAGAGAAGACTTGAGGGTTGACTTTGGGAAGAGGTGAAGGAAAATATGAGAGGAATCACCACAGGCAGAGTGATAAGGATATAGGTATTATAGATAGAGATTCAGGTTTGAATACTGTTTGCTGCATACTAGCCATGGGGTCTGGGAACAGTTTTCTAGATTTTCTGAAAAGGTTAGTACAATGGTCAACACATTTTAACAAATAAAATGGAAGAGAAAATACAGTCACTTTCAGTGTGTGTGTGCACATTCACACATATATGTATACATAGCTCTGAATGCACCGGGCTGCTACAGTACTGCATGACAGTTCTCACTGTGGCTTATGGTCACTAAACAGGCCCTTTATTGCACCCATGGGTACTGCTGGATAGACACTTCTTACTCCTCTGGAAAGAGCTAACAGATTGGGTAATCCCTACTCTCAACAGTGGCTGAGTTGGCAAGTCCATCTCGCCTTGCAAAATCTTAATTATTTGCCAAATAAATGTCTGGCTTACATGAGACATATAGAGAAAGTGCTGATTTGGGCTGGACAGCAAATTATGAGCTCATGGATGAATCACATGGTCATGTCAGACAGCATAGCACATTAAAGTTGGGGGTGACTTTCCTGTCACCAACATGAGTCAAGTGTGAGGTAAACTGAGGTATATTAGGAACTGGCTGTGGCTCAGAGCTACAGCAATATGCATCTGGCACATGTTAGATGTGTTGCTGATAGAGTTTTATAGGAAATAAATAGCCTAAAACATTCCAAGACCTACAGTAAGTGGATTTTATATTTGCAGGTGCAGTCTGTGAACTCAGGATGAATTCTCTTGAAAAGGCAGTTAGGACCTTATTTGAAACAAAATACAACTCCTTAGTGTAGACTAAATCTAAATCCAAATAAGGAAATAGCCAACTAGCCAGGCCCTTAACAAGAGACTTTCAACATCAAACTCTCAGCTGAGACTCAGGAGCTCAGAACAAATTTTGTCAATGACACCTATGTTTTAGCATCAAGTACTGTGTAAGATTTTCCAATAATATCGTCTCCTGCAGGGGGTGGAGTGTGGGATCCCATCCCACAAGAACTTATAAAGTCTCAAGACAGCCTTTCTCTTTCTGATTAATGAAATCACATAATGGCTTCTCTTATATTACCCCCTCTACAACCAGTTTCTCCTTTCTGTCTGTTAACTAGGTACCTTACTGGGTTCTTGATCATTGGTGATTTGGTCAGGTCTTGAGAAAGCAACATAATCTAAAAGTTAGGCAATTAGGCTTTGGCATTAGACTATGTGGGTTACATGACTTATTAACTGTGTGACTCTGGCAGTTACCCAGTTTCCCTAGGCTTCAGCTTCCTCGCTTAAATAATTAGGATATGATAGCAAATGCCTTATTGTGTTTCTGCGAGGATTATGACACATCATAGAAAGTGCTTGCCATAAGGTAGCTGTTATTTGTATTTTCCTCTTACAGCTAAGATTAGATTGTGAAAGTGTAAATTTATCAATAAGAATTACTTTTACAACATTTTTACTAGTCTGAGTATAACATCCCACCAGTGGAAGCTGAGACCATACCCATACTATTACTGTTCTCAACTTTAAAAGTCAGAGAACTCACAACTCAGACTGTACCTGAAGAGGCTCATGACTCTATGATTTCCTCTGAACTATGAGAGTAAGGATTATGATTATATAGTCATACAGTTAAATTCTTTGTCTACCTAAGAAAAACAAGCCTAGTATAAGGAAGCAAAACTTTCTATAATTAAGCAAGGAATTCTCCACACTTCTTTCTTCATTTTTAAATCATATGATAGCCAGGGAGTTTGAATATTATTATTTCTTCTATTGGTGCTCAGGCAAAGTTGCTGCATTGACTATGCCTTGAAAATCTTCAGAGAAAATAGAAAAACCCAAGCTCAGCACCAACTTGGAGCATCTTTTGCACATGTCACTTTCTCTCTTATACATCCTGCTATTATTGTGGCAAAACATTAACCAACTAGTTAAATCAAACAAACAGACATGCATTATATTCTTCAAAGTCAACAAGCTTAAACTTTAGAAATTTTTTTAGCAACTGAGAAAATTTTAAGAAATTTCTATCAGTATACATGATCTTAAAATTTATAATTTAAGTAGTTTTGTCTTGTTAGGATTATCTTGATAATAAATTAGTTCTATTTTGAATAGTTTTTAACTTTAAAATCATTCTGTGTTCCATGCACACAAATATATGTGTGTGTGTGTGTGTGTGTGTGTGTGTGTGTGTGTGTGTGTGTGTATGAATGATTTGGCTCCCATGATTATGGGCATTGCAAAGTACAAAACCTGCAGAGCCAATGATCCTGAGTCTGAAGGCCAGAAGGCTGTGTAGATCAAGAAGAGACTGTTCTAGTTCAAAGGCCATGAAGCGGAGTTCTTTCCTACTCAAGGTGAAGATTAACCTTTTGTTCTATTCAGTCCTTTAACTGGTTGAATGAGACCTACTCATGTTTTGGAGAGCAATCTGCATCATTCTCTCTATTGATTTAAATGTTAATATCAGCTAAAAACAGTCCCACTGAAACACTCAAAATGCTTAACTGAACATCTAGGCACCATGTGGCCCAGTCAATTTGATGCATAAAATAACTATGAAAGTTGGCTCAAGAGAAACATTGATATAGCCTGGGAAAAGTTCTAGATCAGCTCGTTATGCAGATCACTTGTAAGAAAATGAAAGAGTTGGAATTTAAAGAAAGTAATGTTCACAAAGCTAAAATTTATTTCTTTTTTTTTACAGTGGAGTTAATAATGTTCCTTAATTTCCTACAGTAGAACCATTTTTCCAAATAGTGAGCATATCAACTATTTAGAGGTTGTACACTCTGTCCGCAGTAATATTTCTGTGGCTGGAGCTATAAGAGGCTTTCAAAATTTTGCTTGGTTTCTAAGAAAGGAAATAAAGGTTTCAGTAAATCCTTAAGGATTTTCTTTTGTACGAAATAGAGACATGTGGGTAAGTGATAGTTCACCTGGGAGGACTGGCAATTGCTTGAAGAACTGCTGCCACAGTGGGTTGATCAGTATCTCCGTGATACTCAAGAAATGAGTGGCCTGTGTAGTACTATGGTCTTGTCATGGTCCTGGCTATGAAATCACCGAAGAGCACCAGTCATGTCCATGTCAGGAGCAGAACTAAATGCAGCACCAATGCCAAAGAGGATAGAAAAAAAAATATTTAAATAACAAGCTAGAGAAAGGGACCCAAATCATGGATTAAAATTGGAAGAGTTATGTATTTGTATTAAAAAGCCAGTAGCACAAGTATCGAATGACAGCACCTTGAGAGCAGCTAATAATGAAAATTATATAAATAGATTGTGATATAGAAGATGAAAATGACACCAACAACAGCCTTTGCCTGCTGAGTGCTGCTTAGTTTCAAGCACTCTTTAAGCACCTGCAAAGATCATTTCAGTTCTTGTGGAAAAAACTACTTGATACAAAGTAAACACCCTTTAAAATCCTACAGATAAAGGTGTTCAGAGAAGTGCCTGTACACTGGCTGTCCAACAATTACATAATCAAATTCTGGATGCAAGGTTTTAGCAAGAGTGTTGTTGGTAAGAAGTCTGAAGAGAGTTACCTGGTTAAAGATAGGTTTGGTTGAGCAGGGAGGACTGCTATAGCTTGGAGTAGAGATGCCAGGTATTTGAATGACTCAAATGGAGGAAGAAGATCAAGGGCAATGCTACAAGTTAGAAGAAAACCTATGGAAGTCTCTTCATTCTCTAACTATCGGAACTTATGTCTCTTGCAAATGTTACCACATGAAGCATCAGCATTCTGGAACTGTAAAGATTCAAACTAAGTGGAACGCCCAGTTCTTATTTAAGATCATAGAATTAAACAGGAGGATTTTAATCATATTCAAGATGAGCACTTTTAACATAAAAATCCAAGATTTGAAATGCTCCAAGCATATGAAACTTTTTGGGTGCCAGTACGACCCAAGTGAAAAATACCATATCTGACCTCATGTAATGGGTTGTGGTAAAACACTGATGCACGCGAATATTTTATAAAATTACCTTCAGGCTACGTGTATATGATATTTGCTATGATTCTCATCTAACGTGTCCCCCGAAGGCCTCATATGTTTAGAGGTGGGGCTTTTAAAAGATGATTGGATTAGGTGGTGCTAAACTCATTAGTGGATCAGACCCTGATGAATCCATACGTGAGTGTGGTGTGAAGTAGGGAATGGTTGGAAGAGGCGAGGCCATGACATGAGCAGCTTTCCTTGGTCAGATCCTCCTACCATATCTTTCCTGCCTGGAAAAGATAACTACAGACTGAATCTTCTAAAAACAGTGAGCCAAAAATGAATGTCTCCTCCTTTAAGTTGTGACTATTGGATATTTATTTTGTCCTAAAGATGAGGAAGTGACTAAAACAAAGTGAGTTTTCTGTTTAGAATTGAGTTCCATCACCAAGATATCCCATCAGGTATACGTAAATATTCTAAAACAGGTATACATTTCGGGTACGAAGCAGTTTGGATAAAGAGATGCTCAACTCATATTTTTTCTACAACACTTTATGGATTTCAAATCACTTATCAACATAATCTTATTTTAACTTTTTTCAGCTCTACAATTTCACGATTCTAAGTTTTCTGCGCAATGTGATGTTCACATTCCCTGTCCCTCTACTCTGGCCCTTCGTCCTTCTCTACCTAGGTGGAAAGCATGAGGATCAGGTCTCTCTCGTGCTCGGAAAAGAGTGTAGTATGGAGTCAGACAGAGGGGGAATTCTTTCCTGATGATGTCAGTATAATTAGAGAGGCCATTATGGAGGCAATTACCCTTTTAGGTCATTTTCTCTTCTTTGTTTTTGTTTCGCATTTCAGTACTGTAACTGCTTAGAATGGAACTTCCTTGTGCTTTTGTAGCAAAAATTTTAAGAAAAATGCATGTTTTTCTTTCAGGAAACACCCACATCTGGCATCCTGAAAATGAGCATTTTATGATCATTGTAAGTTCAAGAGAGAATGTGTGGGGGCCACAGAGGAGGATAGGGTAATTTGAGGTACTTTTGTACATACCTCACTGTTAACAGCAGCAAATGTCTGTGTAAGACCTTAGCTGTTTGCTGTCTAATTCATTATCTATCTTGCCTGCTTGTCTCTGTAACGTGAAGGTCTCAGGTTTTAGCTTCCTCTAGACAGCCTCCACTCCACTTTTTTCTCCAGGCAGCCTTAGATTGGATTGGTGGCTTCTTGCTTTGGTACTAATCAGATTCCCTTGCTTTATGCTGTTTGGTTTTTCAGTTTTCCCAGTACATAAATGACTGTCTAAATACTGAATCTTCCTGAGAAACTGATGTGGGCTCTGTTTTTCTGACTTCATCCTCCACTGAAATGTTTAACCACAATTTGTCATAGAAGAGATCAGTAAATGTCAAAGAAAGAGAGTAAACTTTAGCTTACAAATTACAAGATTATTTTCATGGAAGAGCTTTCCATGAAAATGTCAGGTTGGATACTCAGGAGAAAGGGCATTGGATATTTCTAGGATCTATGGCCAATGACACACTTTATCAGTGATGGAACCAAAGTATATAAGATAGGAAAAAACAACAAAAGTAACTAAGTCACATAGGTAGGACTTTACTTCCCTATGTAACAAGTATGAAGGTCAACAATTGCTGACGCTTGTTCCACCACAGAATATCAGAGTTTTAGGCTGGCATTTCTGTGGGCCCCTCATTACTGCCCTCAGAGTTGCAAGGTGGATGCTGTATCTGCTTCCACCTTCACATTCAAATGAGCAAATAGGCAGGAAAGCAGGATAGGGATGGTAGTGATGCTAGCTGCACTCATTACTTTTTTCAGGAAAGTAAAACCAAGATGGCAGATTCTTCCTTATGTCCCTTTTACCAACACTGGATTGCCAGGTCATTTGTAGCTACAAGGGAAGCTGGGAAAGTGAGACACAGGATGACATGATGGGTGTGGGTACAGAGAAGTGATACAATGGTTCTTTTTTTTTTTTTTTTGAGACAGGGTCTCACTATGCAGTTGAGACTGACCTGGAACTTACTATGTAGCCCAGCCTGGTCTCGAGCTCACAGAGATCCTCCCGCCTCAGCCTCTCTAGTGCTGGTATTACAGGCGTGTGCCACCACGCCTGGCATGATGATTCTTTTATTTTGTTACTAGCCTCTATCTCTCTTGAAATCCTTAATTATATTTTTGAATCAGCATAAAACCAAACATGTATTATTAATCATTTATTTTCTTAGGCAAATGGCAAGTTAAATAATTTCTATAAGGTTTTTCTTATTGCTAGCATCATATCTATTCAGTAAACATCAACTATCTTTGCTCTCAAGCAGAAGAAATTGGTTCAGGCAAAGGTTACTTTGCTATGGTGATGAGAACTTGCGGGATCTGGGTGGACAGCACTGAATAGCTCTCTCCAAAATAACCAATATCCAAATGGAAAAAAGTTCTAAGCTTAGCTAGGCATCCAGAAGAAGCCAAGTTCTTTTTGTTATGGAAGTCAATCATTTGCATAGAAACATAAATTAAAAATTTAGCCTCTTTAATCATGGAAAGACCTGCTGCCCAAATAATGCAAGATGCTTATGAAAAGTAACCAAGTACTTTAAACCAAAGCAATCAATAATTAAAATAATGTTAAAAATTGATTTCCATGTCCTTCCTCTCAGCCCTTTTAACTCTTCCATGAGCAGCTGTGAACCAAGTGCAATAATGGTTGCCAGATGCCATTTCTTGGTAATGTGGAATGTCTGCTCCTGGGGGAGGGAAACAGAGTGCATTATAAAATGTATTTCTTGCTGCAAGTTAGAGTTAAGGAGAAGCTTTGAAAAAAAATTATATTGTTTAACAAAAACAATGGAGGAAAAATCAACACCTGTGTGTCCAATATAAGCAATTAGAAATATTTGTGGTTAAAGTATTAGATGTAGAGGCGTTTTGGTTTCTGATCTTTTTAACTGGCATACTAGTACCATTATTGGTTCCTTTCCACAGAACTCTAGAAGATTGCAGGGTATGAGGATGTAACACTACAGTATCCTAGTCCCTAAAGAATTCACATTTTTGGTGACAAAATGATCTCGTCAGCAAGCCAGCCTTAGGTGGTCATGTATACACCAAGATTTTATTTTCTGTGTTCTGTCATTGCCTCTTTCAACCCATAAGACCAAAGATAGACCTTTTGGTTGAAGGAATCTTAAGAGCTAGTTAACCCCACTTTTTGTCTGACAGCCTATTTCTCAGCCCTTGCGACTCATTATCCAAAGCAGCCAGGGAACCCTTCTTAAAATGTACATTTGATCCTGTCACCTCACCACCTAAAACTCCTCTATAGCTTCCCACTGCACCTTGGATAATATCCAGACATTTCTCTGTGACCTAAGATGATCTTCTTGAACTGGTCTAATTCAAACTTTCTCTGTCTTGTATTCTTTCTCCTCATACTCAGTCATATTGGATTATTTTTCTTCATGAAACAAGCCTGTTTAAGCCCACATGGAGATGTTTGCTCCTGCCATACTCTCTGCCTCTGCTTCTCTGGCCCCATCTTCACCTCATGGAGTTCCTTCTTGTCACTCAGGAGTCAGCTCAGCTTTTCTGGGATGCAGCTCCTGACTGTTTCTTATAGATTGTCCTAAATGTCTGTATGTAGCATAGAATCCTCTTTCATTTTTACTCATGCCCTTTCTCATCACCTGGAATAATATTTTTTATTATTTATTTACTTGTTTATTCTTTGGCTTCTCTTTTTAGAATGCTAGCCTGATATAAAAATGAATCTTTTCTATCTGATTTACTATTGTATGTTTCTGACGCACAGCAAAAGAATTAGTATATTTTAGGGTTTGGTCTTGTCTCCATGCAAAGGAGAGGAAACTTTGGAGGCCCATGGACTTATCCCAGAGGTGTCAAAGAAGAGCAAAAGAGTGAAATTCTAAAGGAATATCTTGAGTTTGTGCTGCTGTTGACGTCACTGACAGTCTTTCTTACCAGAACTGTTTGCTGATCCTGGTGGTTGGAGATGGGGTCAAACAGTTTGCTAATCTCTAATTGAACAGGAATAAGAATGAATCACTTGGTGTTTTTCAATAGAGGTTGCCCTTGGCATTTTGAGTAGCTTGTTGAGCCTCAGTCTCCTGAGCATCAACGGAACATTTAAAATCCATGGTCACTGTGAAAACCTCTATCCACTCTGAAAATATCCTTGAGAGGAGTGGTGACTATGAAACCTGGCTGAGAACCTTATTAGAAGTTACGGTATAACGTGACACTAACTAAGCATCTGAATGAATTAAAGCAAAAGGAAAAAAATGTTTAACTGAAGAAAAACTCCCCCAATTAGCGAGTTGCTTCTTCCTTCCCCAGTTCCTACAAGGCTTGTAAATACCAATGGGGAAGAGATATTGTTGAGATAAGTGGGCTCTGGAAGGCAATCAGCTTCTTCTACTGAAAAGAAACTGATTCCCACCCAACTCAGAGTTTTCATTAGGGTACTGGGAAGAAATGAATTAGGGTCTAGGCCTGCATGATTCTCAAAAATAAATTGCCTTTAATTCCCAGGAACTCATGAGATCATTGCTCTAATACTGTTCCTCTTTCAGAATTTTGGCCATGTATTTCCTCTATATATACCTGTGATGTTTATCCTCACACACTGTGAGGGTATTAGGATCAGAGCACTGTTTTATCTTTGGACTTCTCTGCCCTGTGTCTTTGTGGTAGAATTGTTATAAAAATGTTTGGAACCCTTGTCATGGACAAAAATTATCCTCAAGTCATCCTTATTAATGATTATGCTCTTGATAGCAATTACATTGTGCTGATTATTTTATTGAAAGAATGAAGAAACAGATTGGATTGCTCCCCAAACAGGTTATGACCAAGACAACGTTGATGACAGTGATGATGAAGACCAAATAATGGCTAAATTGATTGACATCTATTATGTATTAAGCATAATTCTTAACAATTGACATATTTTAACTTAATTTAATTCTCACAGAAACTCTGAGTGTTTATTATAACCAATTTAATACTAACCAAAGCAAAAGGTTAACCAAGTAACCTGCCTCAGGCTGGTAAGTTGTAAAGCTATGAGTCTATCCCTGTGAGTACAAGACAGACAATATGAACAGAAGAAGTAGGCCAGACTAAGGAGTATGAGGTGATGGAGAAGGTGGGGGTGTGGAGTAAGTGTGTAGGGGAACAGATTCCTCACCTTTGGCTATGTGACCATGCGACAAACTGGACTCACTATTGCTGAATTTCCTGATTTCTTTCCAAAAGGTGCAGACTATCAGCAAAATTTCCTAGTTTTTAAAAGGTTGACTAAATTTCATGGTGTGACCTGAATGAAACACTAATTACTGCTATAGAAGAATTTAGTGTTGTTTTATGTAAGTTTTTTCTATCAAAATAAAAAGTATAGTCTTATGTCAAAACTTAAACTCTATAGGTTTTAGGTAATTAATAAGATCACATGTACCAGATTTTTCCATTTGCTTTTGGCTCCAAGAATGTTCTTTTTCTGTTTTCTCAAGTCACAAACATCTGTTTGTGACCATCCAGCTAATTGGACCCCATTGAGTGTTCTAATGAGGGCAAAGTGAACAAGCGAGTGGATTTAATGCCCATGGAAATGCATGTTTCTAATTGTGCAACCAGTGAAGGTGGAAAGGTTAAAGTAATGAGTTACTCTGGAGACTTGTGGCCAAGAGAGAGAGGGCTTTGTTGTTTCACATTCCATCTTTGTTTTCGCCACTGAGATGTGCTCTTATTTCCACCATGGCATTGATTGCCAAGAGGTTCTGCTATTACATTCCATTATCATGCCATTGCCGAAGGAGGCGAGTCTGTTCTTACAACACAATGACAGTGTGCAGGCAACCAAAATTGCCCCGTCTTTGCTGCTCTCCCTAACATCTTGTATACAGCTGTGAACAGCTGCATGAGTGACAATCTGGGGTCAGTTTTCTGAAGGAGGGAGTGCTGCACAGTATAAAAGGGTAGTCCTTTACTTTTCCAAGTGGCATTTCTGGAGAAGTCATGGTAACTGAAAAGAGCAATCAGATGAAGGGGCTGTCAGTTTTAGGTTTCAGTGGTTTCCATTCCTAAACTGTTCCACTCATCCTGCATTCTCAAGAAAGCACTGGTGCAGGATCCAGATCAAATAACTATGTTTAGACTCCAAACCAAGGGATTAGAGCTTGCCGAGTATGGCTGTTTGAAGAAGTTACAAAGACCTGCTTTAGTTGAGTCATATTCAGTTAGTTTGGTGACCACTGCTGGTGAGGATGAGTGGCCATTGGGGAAATGGAAGGTTTATGTTGCAATGAGTGTAAAATGCTTGGATCTGGGGGGCATAGGGTAATCGGCTATGGTGGGGGAGAAGCTTTTGCTTAGCTGTTGATGAATAACTTACATTTTTAAATTGCCATAAAATAAATTTAATTGTGACTTCTGTTTTAGAATTCAAAGTTCTGACTGTTACAAAAGTTTGCATTATTCTTTGGAAATACATATTTATTTATTTTCTTTGTGGCTCTGGAGATCAAACACAGGGTCTCATGCATGTTCTATAAGGGCTGCACCAATTATATGCAAATATGAATAAGCTAAAGTAAATTCTATCATTCTGTATAATTAGTATGTAATAATAAAAAGAATTAAGGAAAAGATGAGTGGAAGATGATCATACCTTTCTTAGTCCTCTGGTATTTAATCTCTTCCCATAAAAGGATTATCATTGCAACATTAAGTAAGTTTTTGTTTTCTAATGTTATAAATCATACATTATTGGCAGCAGATACGTAGAGAAAACAGATTTTGGTCCATGTGAATAAAATGAAAATGATGCTCACTTTCTCCTACTCTCTTTTATCATGTTGGATTAACCAATGTCTTCTTAAATTAATGGGTTCAAAATTTAGTACCCCATTTAGATATATTGGGATTAAATATAAATCCTGGCTTTTATAAAGATATTGCCCTCTAGCTATGTGAAATAAATTCTAGGATCCCTGAAAATATCAAATATTAAAAGTCCATTGTATAAAATGGCATAGTATTTATATATAACCTACAGCCATCCTCCTGTACACTTTAAATCATGTGTAGATCACTTATGATACATAAAAAAGTAAATGCTATGAGAATAGTTCTCATACTTTATTTCTTAGGGAATAATGACAAGAAAGAAAGAAATACATATTTCTTATACACTTTTGGTTGAATTTATGGATGCAGAAACCATGGAAAAATAGGGATGACTGTATTTTCAAATTTTTTACTTGCCTTACATGGTCTAAATAAGAAATATACCATAGAACACTTCCTAATTTTGGGTGAACACTCTTGTGAGTTGATCCTTGCCTAGTGAACTTTCCAGGGCTGTCTGCAACCACTTCAGGCCACTCTCACTTTTTTATAATCATCATGGTCTCCTTCAAGTTTCTTGAGTCCACTAACTTTGTTTCTGCTCTGACACTTTGCACTTCTCTTCCAGTGTGCTCCTCATCCCCAGGTAGGGAGCTGATATATCTACATGTTTTTACTTAGATTCTTCCTTTATCAGTTCAGTCTCTATTTAACTTCTGTCTTATTTTTGTAGTAGTAAAAAAATGATAAAAGCTAAATCCATTATTTGATAATAATGTGATCTTTATTTTTTTCCTCAAAATACTTGTTTCGTCCTACCTAAAAACTATGAAGTCAAATCTATAGTCTAGACCAGTGGTGGCACACCTATGGCACATGTGCTGCAGTGGTCTGTTTGCATCATTGAAAGCTCTAAAAGGTTCACCATCTCTGGTTTAGACTCTAGAGTCAGCTTAAAATACAAGGGATTGCAGATTGGAGCTGCCATTTTTTAGCTGGGTGACTTTGGACACATCACTTACATTTTTTGGGGTGGTACTGGGGCTCAAACTCAGGATCTTCCATTTGTGAGGCAGGCAATGGCACCACTGAGCTAATTCCCTGGTCCCAAGTCACTTAATTCTTTGTGGTTTGTTTTCCTCTTCTGTAAAGTTGGAATTATTTTATTTATAAGAATAAATTGTAATTTCAGAGTTCTTATAGGAATTAAATAGGATTAACTGAGGTTATAAAACTTGGTGTTTAAAAAAATCACTATTGTCATTTGGTATATCTAAAGAACTACATTTCTACTTAGACTGGCGATTCTCTGAAGGCTATAATGTAAGTAACATTGACATTAAATGTAAGCAAACTGTACATTTCAAGTACCCCAGAATATCTTACTTGGTTAATTACATGGTGCTTTTTTCAGTGTTAAGTAAACTAGTTTTTCCACATGAAAGATTCATTGTGAGGAAGAGTGGTGTCCTAGAGAAAATGGGCAGACTGAAGCCATATTCTATCCTGTGGGTTATGGAGGGCACAGATTTGGTCTCAGGATACTCACATATCTCAAACCAAAAAAAGTTTCTGAACACAAGTATTATACCACTGAATATTTCCTGGTTCTGAATGAGCACTTGCGGGCGTGTGCCTGCGCATGTGCGCACATGTGTGTGAGTGTGTGTGTGTGTGTGTGTGTGTTTCTTTTGAACATTGATATTGCAGTTCTTTTGCCCTGGTCTGTTGGTCTTATCATATAGCTCAGGACAGTGGAAAGGAGAATGGAGAGCAGACATGAACACACTTGTAGCATGTCCACTTAAAATGTATATCACTGTACATTATTAGAATATGAAGAATATTATTTAGATATGCAGAATTATTCAAACATTTAAAAAGGAGATTTATTTCTAACTTTACATTGCAAGTGATGTTTCTGCCACAGAAGCCAGGAGCACTGGCAAAGCCATTGAATAATCCTGATGGTGGCCTCAGTGTAGAATGAAGTTTCTCTAGTATATGTGCCAGGAAAGTTGAGCTTCTGGGGGATGTTGTAGTCACTTTCTTGCTCATGAGTCCACAAACTAAACCCACGAGCTTTCTCTTTCAGATTGATAGATCTCTGTTTCCCACTTTCTACACAGAGGAGGAGGGATGACAGTGTTACATTTCCTGCCAGTAAATGTGCTCACTTTTCCTTTAAGCAGCAGAGAGGGTCATATGCAATGGAGCTTGTACCTGCTTATGAACCAGTATCACTGACATTAATGATGTCTTTTAAAGGAAAAAAAAATAACTCTGCTTTTGTTATATGAGAAGATGCTTCCTAATAAATTTCTCCTCCATGAAGTTCCTATCTGAACACCACTCACAGAGGGGAAAGCAGTTTATAATAATGAAAATTACCTGTATAGCGCTGCAGAAAAATCAATAAAACCATACTCATGTTTGGTATCTAAGGCATACACTTTCCTCCTTTTATCTTTTTTTTCTTCTTCATGTTTGTAGTCCTACTATTCTTCTCCCTTTTTACCCTTCTATTTTTCAAAGGAATGCAATGTGGTTGCTAAAATATAAATGTGCTGGGGATTTAGCTCGGTGGTCTGCCACCTGCCTTGCAAACGCAAGGACCTGAGTTCAATCCCCGATACAAAAAAAAGTATATATGTATGTATCTAAAAGGGGCTAGCCTACCTGGATTTGGATACCAGCCCCATTACTTACCAGTTGGATAACTGGATGACCTAGGATGTTATTCATCTTGTGCCTACTTTCTTCACTCTAAAGTGAAGCAAAACAAAATGGAAGGGTACAGCACTAGCTACACCTTGATCATGAATGATGACCCTTTCAGGGTCAAACAGATATCCTGAAATCATGTGCAGTGAGCACACAGAACAGCATACTGTGGGGATCCCTGTCACTTTGCAGTGCACAAAATAGTCCTTGGGGCTATACAACACAACCCTACTGTGTAGAGTTGCTGTGATGCTTAAACACATAAACATGTCTAAAACTCTTTGCACAGCACCTGGAACAAAATCAATACCCTTTCTTATGGAACATTGGCTTTTTCTATCATTTTCTCCTGGACACATAGCCCTCAAATGTCTACGGCAATAAAAAATATGCTGTTTCTCAGTGATGGAGCTTTTTAGTCATCTTTTAACCCAATTAAGTTTATTCTTTGTATACAGGCTTTCAGTCTGATTGTCTATTCTTTTTAGGTTGATAAAACAAAATAATTTCAATAGTAATTTATAAACAACAGAAATTTATTGCTTATAGCTCTGGAGGCTGGAAAACACAAGTGTCAACATATTGGTTTCTGGTGAGGGCCTGTTCCTCACAGATGGTGTCTTCTCTGTCTCCTTGCTTGGTAGAAAGGGAAACTGTAGATCTTTTTTAATGGGACAAATATCATTTGTGAGGACAGCACCTCCTTAACCATCTTCCAAAAAGGCCTCACCTCTTAATACTACCACACAGGGTATTGTGTTCCAACACAGGAATTTTTGGGGACACCAATATTCAGACTTCAGCACCTACCTTTTGTCTAAGAGATATGAGTTATCTAATCTAAGAATTACTTTTTAAAAGATAAACCCTTGGAGACAGGGATTTAACTCAGTGTTTCTACTGCCTATTTCTCAAGTGCAAGGTCCTGAGTTTGATCAAGGTATCCCCCCCACCAAAAAAAAGTAAAAATAGACCCTTGTTTTTCTTTTCTTTTTTTTCTTGGCCTTCCAGCTTTAGGGAAGAAAAACCAACTGAGATGCTAGTTGACCCTGGGGAAAGCTTTTTGTTTTGATTATCTCAGACTTTTAAAAATTCAATTTTGAATTGTCTACCTATACTTTTAGTTTTCTCAAGGGTAGCTGTTTTACTCAGCTTCCCACCACTGTAGTGAAATAGCTGAGATAACTAACTGCTATGGTTCAGTTTGCAATGTCCCCTATGGACTCATACACTAAAGCTTGATTACCAGCCAGTGGCACTGTTGGGAGGTGGTGGAGCCTTTAGGAAGTAAAGTGTAGCAGAAGGAAGTTAGTCGCTGGGTCATGGCCTTGAAGCAGATTTGGGACCTCCACCCTTCTTCTCTCTCTCTCTTCTACCTGAGTTCTGTGAGGTGAACATGCTTCTTCTGCCATGTCCTTCTGCTGCTCTGCACTTTGCCACAGGCCCAAAGCAACAGAGTCAAGTGACCATACTCTGAAATCTCTGACACCATGAAACAAAAGAAATCCTTTCTTCTTTTAAGTTGATTTTTCAAGATATTTTGCCACAGTAATGAAAAATCGCCTAATATATTAGAAGATGAAAGGTTTATTTCCTCACAGCTTAAAGGTTTAGGTCTGTGCTTTTGTGTCTTCCAGTCTATTCCACTGATATTCAGGTCTTTTTTTTGCCAGTACCATGCTGTTTTTATCACAGTGGCTTTGTAGCATAGTTTCAAATTGGGAATTGTTATACCTGCTACCATGTCTCTGTTGCCTAGGATGGCTTTTGCTATTCTAGGTCTCTTATGGTTCCAAATGAATTTTTGGATTCTTTTTTCGAGTTCTGTGGAATATACTGTTAGAATTTCAATTGGCATTGCATTGAATCTGTATAGCAGTATTGGTAGTATGGTCATTTTCACTATATTGATTCTTCCTACCCAGGAACAGGGGATATATTTCCATTTACTTATATCCTCTTTGATCTCTTTTTCCAGAGTGCTATAGTTTTCAGTGTAGAGGTCTTTTGCTTCTTTGGTTAGGTTGATTCTTAGATACTTCATTTTTTTTGGTGCTATTGTGAAAGGAATTGCTTCCCTAATTTCTCTCTCAGTGAGTCTGTTATTTGTGTACAAGAAGGCTATCAATTTCGGGGTGTTGACCTTGTATACTGCTACTCTGCTGAAAGTGTCAATTAAGTCTAGAAGTCTTTTGGTGGAGTTTTTTGGGTCTTCAATGTAGAGTATCATATCATCAGCAGATAATGACAGTTTAACTTCTTCCTTTCCTATTTTTATTGCTTTAATTTCTTTCTCTTGCCTAATTGCGATGGCTAATGTTTCTAGAACTATATCGAAGAGGAGGGGTGATAGTGGGCATCCTTGTCTTGTTCCTGATTTTGACATGAAGGTTTTCAGTTTTGGGCCATTTAATATGATATTGGCTGTTGGTTTTTCATAGATAGCCTTTATTAAGTTGCGTTATAGACCATCTATTCCAATTTTTTGAAGGGTTAGCTACCTTATCTTTGACAAAGGAGCTGACCATTCCCACTAGGAAAAGATAGCCTCCTTAATATATGGTGTCAGCAAAACTGGATCTCAACCTGCAAAAGATTAAAACTAGACCCTTATCTGTCACCATGCACTAAATTAAAGTCCAAGTGTATTAAAGATCTAAATATACAAAAAGAAACACTAAACTTGCTGGAAGATAAGTTAGGCAGAACTCTGGAAGACATTCACATAGAAAAGACTTTATGAACAAATCCTCAGTAGCACAGGAACTAGCAGAAAGAATCAACAACTGGGATCTCATCTTATTGAAAAGCTTCTGTACTGCAAAAAAAACCATCAACAGAACTAAGAGACAACCTATAATGTTGGAAAAACTTTTTACCGGCTGATCCTTAGACAAAGGACTATCATGTAAAATATATAAAGAACTCAAAACAAACAGCGCCCCCAAATATAAAGACCCAACTCTATAATGGGCATCTATAATGAACAGACATTTCTCAGACAAAGAAATAAAAGCAGCAAGTAAATATATGAAAAAATGTTCCCCATCACTGGTCATTGGAGAGATGCAGATGAAAACAACTGTTAGACTGCACCTCACTCCACAAAGAATGGCTGCTATCAAGAAATCACACAATAACAAATGTTGCCGAGGTTGTGGGGATAAAGGAACCCTTCTCCATTGTTGGTGGGAGCACAGACTGGTGCAGCCACTATGGAAATCAATATAGAGGTACCTCAAAGATCTGGGACTAGAGGTTCCATTTGAAACAGCCATCCCTCTATTGGGTATCTTTCCAAAAGAACTAAAAGAATCATATCACAGTGACATACACCTATCTATGTTTATAGCAGCAAAGTATGTAACCTAATCCTAAACTTAACCCTGACCCTCAAGGATCTACTTATATTCCTACATCATTCCTAACTCAGAATGTCAAATTAACAGCAACACTCACCCTTCAACAAACACAACACTACACAGAAAGTGAAATGGGGAGCCTATTCTGTCCCCTAAATGTAGATCTCATGCCACTGACTCACCAATCCCAACCAATTATATATAAACTGCAATGCTCAGGTCCTTGGAAAGCCAGAGCACTTCCCACCTTCAAAAAAGTCACTGCCCTTAGCTTCCATCTCACATGCAAATTATCTGCTACATGAATTCCTTCCCTATCAGGCTCATCAATCCTCTCCCTAACCCTAACCTATGACCTGATTCCTAAGTTCCCATAGTTCAGTTCTTGAAGTCCTGCATTGTGGCTAAACTGAAGTCAAAATCTCATGCTGATACTAATTTGAAACACACAACCCAATACCCAGGAAGAGAAATTCCAAGGCGATCAAACACAGCAATTCTAACACTAACCCTAAACCCAAAACTGAACCTTGAGAAGGTACTTGTATTCCTACATCATTCCTAACACTGAACGTCAAATTAACACCAACCGTTACCCTTAAACACACACAAAACTACACAAGGAGTGAAATGGGAAGCCTATTCCATCCCTTAAATCTAGCTCTAACCCTACTCACTAGCCAATCATTTCACATTATATGTAGACCACAATGTTCAGGTCCATGAAAAGCCACATTACATCCCAACTTCAACAAAGTCACTGCTCTCAACTTCTTTCTCACATAAAAATTATCTGGTACATGAATTCCTTGCATATCAGGCTCACAAATTCCAATCCCAAACCTAACCCTAAACCTAACCCACAACCTCATTCCTAAGTTATCATAGGGAGGTACTTGAAATCCTGCACAGTGGCTAACCCTAAGGCACAATCACATGCTGATACTAACAATGAAACACAAAGCCCAATACTCAGGTAGAGAAATTCCAAGGCTATCACTCACCATAGCCTAAAACTAACCCTAACTCTAATCCTGAACATTGAAAAGGTACTTATATTTCTGCATCTTTCCTAACACTGAACATCTAATTAAAACCAACCCTCACACTCAAACATGCACTACACTACACAGGGAGTGAAATAGGGAGCCTATTCCATTCACTAAAATTAGCTCTTACCCTACTCACTAGCAATCACTCCCTATTATATATAAACCACAATGATCAGGTCCTTGGAAACCCACAGTACATCCCACCTTCAAAAAAGTCACTGCCCTCAACTTCTTTCTGACATGCAAATTATCTGGTACATGAATTCCTTCCATATCATGCTCAACAATCCTAACCGTACCCTAACCCACAACTTGATTCCTAAGTTCCCATAGGGCGGTACTTCAAATCCTGCACTGTGGCTAACCATACGGTGAAATCTCATGTCGATACTAACTATGAAAAACACACCCCAATACCCAGGTAGAGATATTCCAAGGCTATCACTCAGCCTAATCCTAACTCTAACCCTAAACCTAACATTGACACATGAGAAGGTAATTATATTCCTACATGATTCCTAACTCTGAATGTCAAACTACCATCAATGCTCACCATCAAACACACAAAACACTACACAGGGAAAGAATTGGGGAGCCTATTCCATCCTGTAAGTCTATTACTAACCCTAACAGCTAGCCAATCATTGCCCATTATATATAGAGCGCAATGTTCATGTCCTTGGAAACCCACAGTACATACCACCTTCAGAAAAGTCACTGCCCTCAACTTCTTTCTGACATGCAAATTATCTGGTACATGCATTCCTTCCATATCATGCTCAACAATCCTAACCCTAAACCATAACTTGATTCCTAAATTCCCATGGGGCGGCACTTCAAATCCTGCACTGTGGCTAACCCAAGGCGAAATCTCATGCTGATAATAACTATAAAAGCCACACCCTAATACACAGGTAGAGAAATTCCAAGGCTATCATTCTCCCTCATCCTAAGCCTAACCCTAGCCCCAACCGTGACTCTCCAAGAGGTACTTGTATTCCTACATCATTTCTAACAGCGAATGTCAAATTAACAAGAACCCTAATCCACATACAAACACAACACTACATGGAGAGTGAAATGGGGAGTCTGTTCTGTCTGCTAAATCTAGCTCTCGCCCCACTCACTAGCGAATCACTACCCATTATTTCCAGGCCACCAATGTTCAGGTCCTTAGAAACCCACAGTACATCACACCTTCAAAAAAGTCACTGCACTCACCTTCCATCTCACATGCAAATTATCTGCTATATGAATTTCTTCCCTATCACTCTCATCAATCCTCACCCTAACCCTAACCTATAACCTGATTCCTAAGTTCCCATAGAGCGGTACTTGAAATCCTGCACTGTGGCTAAGCATAAGTTGAAATCTCATGCTGATACTAACTTTGAAACCCACAATCCAATACCAAGTTAGAGAACTTCCAAGGGTATGACTCACCCTAATTCTAACCCTAACCCTAACCCCAACCCAGACCCTCGAGAAGGTATTTATATTTGTACATCATTTCTAACTGTGAATGTCAAATTAACACATACCTTCAACCTCACACAAACACAACACTACATAAGGAGTGAAATGGGTGCCTATTGCATCCCCTAATTCTAGCTCTAACACTACTCACTAGCCAAACATTATGCATTATATGTAGACCACAATGTTCAGGTCCTTGGAAACACACAGTACATCACACCTTCAAACAAGTCACTGCCCTCACCTTCCTTCTCACATGCAAATTTTCTGCTACTTGAATTCCTTGTGTATTAGGCTCACAAATCTTAACCATAGCTCTAATCCACAACATGACCACTAAGTTCCCATATGGCGGTACTTCAAATCCTGCACTGTGGCTAAACCTAAGGTTAAATCTCATGCTGATACTAACTATGAAACCCACACCACAATACCCAGGTAGAGAAATTCCAAGGCTATCACTCACCCTCATCTAACCCTAACCCTCACCCTAACTTGACCTTTGAGAATTAACTTATATTCCCACATTATTCCTAACACTTAATGTCAAATCAACACTAACCTTTACACTCAAACACAAAAAACACTACACAAGGACTGAAAATGGGAGTCCATTCTGTCCCCTAAATCAAGATATAACCCTCCTCACTAGCCAATCATTCCACATTATATGTAGACCACAATGTTCAGGACCTTGGAAACCCACATTACATCCCACTTTCAACAAAGTCACTGCTCTCACTTTCATTCTCACATGCAAACTATCTGGTATGTGAATTCCTTGCAAATCATGCTCACCAATCCTAACCCCAACCCTAACCTATGACCTGATTCCTAAATTACCATAGGGAGGTACATGAAATCCTACACAGTGGCTAACTCTAACCCACACTCTCATGCTGATACTAACAATGAAACACAAAGCCCAATAACCGGGTAGAGAAATTCCACGGCTATCACTCATCCTAAGCATAAACCTAACCCTAACTGTAACCCTGAACATTGAAAAGGAACTTATATTCCTACATCTTTCCTAACACTGAACATCTAATTAAAACCAACCCTCACACTCAAACACGCACTACACTACATAGGGAATGAACTGGGAGCCTATTCCATCCCCTAAATCCAGCTATAACACTTCTCCTCGCTAGCTAATCACTCCTCATTATATATAGACCACAATGATCAGGTCCTTGGAAACTCATAATACATCCCACCTTCAAAAAAGTCACTGCTCTCACCTTCTTTCTCAAATGGAAATTACCTGGTAGACGAATTCCTTCCATATTATGTTCACCAATCCCAAACCTAACCCTAACCTAAAACCTAATTCCTGATTTCAATTAGTGTTGTACTTGAAATGCTGCAGTGTGTCTAACCCTAAGTTGCAATCTCATGCTGATACTATGAAAACCACACCACAATACCCAGGTAGAGAAATTCTAAGGCTCTCACTCACCTCATCCTAACCCTAATCCTAACCCTAACTTGAAATTTGAGAATTACTTATATTCCTACATCATTCCTAACACTGAACGGCAAATTAACATCAACCCTCACCATCAAACACACACTACACTACACAAGGAGTGAAATGGGGAGCCTATTACATACTCTAAATCTAGCTCTACCAGACTAGCTAGCCAATCTCACTACCAATTATATGGAGGCCAAAATGTTCAGGTCCTTGGAAACCCACAGTACATCCCACATTCAAAAAAGTCACTACCCTCTAGTTGCTTCTCACATGCAAATTATCTGGTACATGAACTCCTTCCATATTACACTCAGCAATCCAATCCTTAACCTAACCCAAAAACCTGATACCTGATTTACATTATGGTCGTACTTGAAATCCTGCACTATGGCTAATCCTCAGGTGCATTCTCATGCTGATACCAACTATGAAACCCACACCCCAGTACCCACGTAGAGAAATCCTAAGGCTATCACTCACCCTAATCTTAACCCTAACCCTAACACTGACCGTCGAGAAGGTACTTATATTCCTACATCTTTTACAATACTGTAAGTCAAATTAACACCAACCATCACCCTCAAAAACACACTACACTGCACAGAGAGTGAAGTGGGGAGCCTATTCCATCCCCTACATCTAGCTCTAAGCTACTCACTAGCAATCATTCTTCATTATATATAGATCACAATGGTCAGGTTCTTGGAAACCCACAGTACATCCCACCTTCAAAAAAGTCATGCCCTCACCTTCCTTCTCACATGCAAATTATCTGGTATATAAGTTAATTCCTTATCATGCTCACCAATCGTAATCCTAACCCTAACCCACAACCTGATTCTTAAGTTCCCATCGGACAGTACTTCAAATCCTGCACTATGGTTATCCCTACAGCAAAATCTCATGTGGATACTAACTATGAAACCCACACCCCAATACACAGGTAGAAAAATTTCAAGGCTATCACTCACCCTAATCCTAAACCTAATGCTAACCCTAACTTGACCTTTGAGAATTTAGTTATCTTGCTACATTATTCCTAACACTGAACATCTAATTAAAACCAAGCCCCACACTCAGACACGCACTACACTACACAGGGAGTGAAATTGGGAGCCTATTCATTCCACTAAATCTGGCTCTAAGCCTTCTCATTGGCCAATAACTCCCCATTATATATAGACCACAATATTCAGGTCCTAGGAACACCACAGTACATCCCACCTTCAAAAAAGTCACTGCCCTCACCTTCCTTTTCAAATGCAAATTACCTGGTACAAGAATTCCTTCTTTTTAAAAAATTTTAAATTGAATTTATTGGTACATTCTAGGTAGACAGTACAGTTACATTCATTATTGGGATCTTGTACCTTTACATGCCAGGTCTTGGTTCTCATTTTTTCCCCTTGCCCCACCCTTCCTTCACCCTCCCCTCCCCTCCCCACCTTCAAACACTTTAATTCCATTTTCACATTTTCTCATATTTTTTTCCTTTTCCCTTATTCCTTTTTCCCTATCCTTCTCACTGTCCCTAAACCTTTGGTCCTTTTCTTCCTATTTCACATTGCTCATTGCCCCGTTAGGATCTTGAGTACTATTTTAGTTTTTCACAACAGAGAAACTATTCAGTATTTGCATATGTGTGACTTATTTATTTCACTTAGGAGTATATCCTCAAAATGTATCCATTTACAACTATGAATGAATCTACTTTCTAATTTTTTATGGCTGAGTAGTATTCCATTTTATAGAAAATCCACATCTTTATCCAGTTTCCAACTAACGGGCAGATGGGCTGTTTCCAAGTTTTACCTATTACAAATTGTGCCGCTACAAATATGGGTGTGCATATATCACTGTGATATGATTCTTTCAGTTCTTTTGGAAAGATACCCAATAGAGGGATGGCTGGGTCAAATGGAACCTCTAATCCTAGTTCTTTGAGGTATCTCCATATTGACTTCCATAGTGGTTGCACCAGTCTGCACTCCCACCAACAATGGAGAAGGGTTCCTTTTGCCCCACAACCACACCAACATTTGTTGTTGTGTGATTTCTTGATAACAGCCATTCTTTGTGGGGTGAGGTGAAATCTCAGTGTTGTTTTCATCTGCATCTCTCGAATGACCAGTGATGTGGAACATTTTTTCATATATTTACTTGCTGCTTTTATTTATTTGTCTTAGAAATGTCTGTTCATTTCAGATGCCCATTTTAGAATTGGGTCTTTATATTTGGGGGCGCTGGTTGTTTTGAGTTCTTTATATATTTTAGTTAATAGTCCTTTTTCTGAGGAGCAGCTGGTAAAAGTTTTTCCAACATTTTAGGTTGTCTCTTAGTTCTGTTGATGGTTTATTTTGCAGTACAGAAGCTTCTAATAAGATGAGATCCCAGTTATTGATTCTGTCTGCTAGTTCCTGTGCTACTGAGGATTTGTTCATAAAGTCTTTTCTATGTGAATGTCTTCCATTTAGTTAATAGTCCTTTTTCTGAGGAGCAGCTGGTAAAAGTTTTTCCAACATTTTAGGTTGTCTCTTAGTTCTGTTGATGGTTTATTTTGCAGTACAGAAGCTTCTAATAAGATGAGATCCCAGTTATTGATTCTGTCTGCTAGTTCCTGTGCTACTGAGGATTTGTTCATAAAGTCTTTTCTATGTGAATGTCTTCCAGAGTTCTCTGCATCTGTTCCACTGATCCTCAGATCTGTTTCTTTGCCAGTACTATGCTGTTTTTATCACAGTGGCTTTGTAGTATAGTTTCAAATTGGGAATTGTTATACCTGCTGCCATGTGTCTGTTGCCTAGGATGGCTTTTGCTATTCTAGGTCTCTTATGGTTCCAAATAAATTTTTGGATTCTTTTTTATAGTTCTGTGAAGTATTGTGTTGGGATTTCAATTGGTATTGCATTGAATCTGTATAGCAGTTTTGGTAGTATGGCCATTTTTCACTATGTTGATTCTTCCTACCTAGGAGAAGGGGATATCTTTCCATTTTCTTATATCCTCTTTGGTCTTTTTTCAGTGTGCTGTAGTTTTCAGTGTAGAGGTCTTTTGCTTCTTTGGTTAGGTTGATTCCTAGATACTTCATTTTTTTGGGTGCTATTGTGAAGGGAATTGTTTCCCTAATTTCTTGCTCAGTGAATCTGTTTTTTTGTGTACAAGAAGGCTATTGATTTTTGGGTGTTGACCTTGTATCCAGCTACTCTGCTAAATGTGTCAATTAAGTCTAGAAGTCTTTTGGTGGAGTTTTTTGGGTCTTCATTGTAGAGTATCATATCATCAGCAAATAATGAGAGTTTGACTTCTTCCTTTCCTATCTTTATTGCTTTAATTTCTTTCTCTTTTCTAATTGCCATGGCTAATATTTCCAGAACTATATAGAAGAGGAGTGGTGATAGTGGGCATCCTTGTCTTATTCCTGATTTTAATGTGAAGGTTTTCAGTTTTTGGAGATTTAATATGATGTTGGCTGTTGGTTTTTCATAGATAGCCTTTATTAAGTTGAGGTATAGACAATCTCTCCCAATTTTTTGCAGGGTTTTTTTTTATCATGAATGGTTGTTGAATTTTGTCTAATACTTTTTCTGCATCTATTGAAAGGATCATATGGTTATTGTCCTTGACCTTGTTAGTATACTGTATTATATTTATTGATTTACGTATGTTGAACCATCCTTGCATCCCTGGAATAAGTCCGACTTGGTCAGAATGTATAATCTTCTTGATGATCCTCTGTATTCTGTTTGCTAGTATCTTATTGAGGATTTTTGCATCTATATTCATTAAGGAGATTGGCCTGTAGTACTCTTTTTTAGTTTCATCTTTCCCAGGTTTGGGAATCAAAGTGACATTTGCTTCCAGGAATGAATTTGGAAGTATTGCTTCTCTTTCAATTTCATTGAAAAGTCTGAAGAGTAATGGCAGTAGATCTTCTCTAAATGTCTGTCTTGTAAAATTCAGCAGTGAATCCAT
Organism: Fukomys damarensis; assembly: GCF_012274545.1. Taxonomy (NCBI): domain Eukaryota; kingdom Metazoa; phylum Chordata; class Mammalia; order Rodentia; family Bathyergidae; genus Fukomys; species Fukomys damarensis. The sequence goes on along the minus strand of NW_022900926.1, from coordinate 50,668,204 downwards.
CAGGACCTGGGCTTTTCTTTGTTGGTTAGTTTTTTTATTACATTTTCAATTTCACTGATTGTGATTGGGGTGCTTAAAATGTTTTTATCTTCTTTGTTCAACTCTGGTATTTCATAGGTATATAGAAATCTGTCCATTTATTCTGTGTTTTCCATTTTATTAGAGTACAGGTTCTCATAGTATGTATTAATGATCCTCTGGATTTCTTTGGGATCTATTGTGACTTCACCTTTTTCATTCCTGATAGCATGAATCTGAGCCTTTTCTTTTCTTTTTTTTCATAAGGTTTGCTAAGGGTTTATCAATTTTATTTATTCTTTCAAAAAACCAGCATTTTGATTCATTTATTTTTTTTTATCATTTTCTTAGTTTCCATTGCATTGATTTCTGCTCTAATCTTTATCATTTCCTCTCTTGTTTGAGCTTTGGGTTTTTCTTGCTCTTGTTTTTCTAGGAGTCTAAGAGTTATGGTTAGGTTGTTTATTTGAGATTGCTCTGTTTTCCTAATGTGGGCCTTCAGTGCTATGAATTTTCCATGTAGAATTGCTTTCATTGTGTCCCATAGATTCCTGTATGTTGTACTGGCATTTTCGTTTATTTGTAAAAACTGTCTGATTTCTTCTTTAATTTCCTCTGTGATCCATTGATTGTTCAGGAGAGTGTTACTCAATTTCCATGTGTTTGTGATATTTCCTATGGTTTCTTCTGCTATTGATGTCCAGCTTGACTGCACTGTGATCTGATAATATACATGGAATAACTTAGATTCTTTTGCATTTATTCAATTCTGTTTTGTGAGCTAGTATGTGATCTATCTTGGAGAATGACCAATGTGCAGCTGAAAAGAATGTATATTCTGATTTTGTTGGGTGGAACACTCTATAGGCATCTAATAAGTCCATATGTTCAAAAGTTTGGTTCAATTCTAGTATTTCCTTGATTTTTTGCCTAGATGATCTCTCTATTTGTGATAGTGGGGTATTCAGATCCCCAGCTACAATTGTAGTAGTGGTTATTTGGTTTTTCATGTTACTTAATATTTGTTTTATATAGTTGGGGGCATTTATATTTGGTGCATATATGTTTATGATTGTTATTTCTTCCTCTTGGATGTTCCCTTTACAAGGATGTAGTGGCCTTCTTTGTCTCTCTTAATCAGTTTTGGTTTGAAGTTTGCTTTCTCTGCAAATAAGATTGCTACCCCTGCTTTTTACTGGGCTCCTGTCACTTGGAGAATTGTTTTCCATCCTTTCACTTTCAGCCTATGGGCTTCTTTTTGCACTAGGTGTATTTCTTGTATACAACATATTGTTGGATTTTGCTTCTTAATCCATTCCGCCAATCTATTTCTCTTGATTGGTGAATTGAGGCCATTGACTTTGATAGTTATAACTGATTTGTACTTGCTTACTATTGTCATGTTATTGTCCTTTTGTTGACTCTTTTTATTTTTTGTCCTCTCCTTTTAGTTTCTTGCCTTGACTATTTGATTTGCCCTGTTGGACCTCCTGTTGTTGTGATCTTCATTGTTCTTTTCTAGGATATTGTTTAAAATTCTTTGTAGTGCTGGTTTAGTATTCATGAAGTTTCTCAAGTGTTCTTTGTCATGGTAGTATCTTATTTCTCAGTCCATTTTGAAAGAGAGTTTTGCAGGATACATCAGTCTTGGTTGTGGGTTGTTTTCTTTTAGGATTTGAAATACCTCACTCCAGGCTCGCCTTGACCTGAGGGTTTGTGTTGAAAAATCTGCTGTGATTCTGATGGGCTTTCCTTTGCATGTGATTTGTTTCTTTTCTCTTACTGCTTGTAGTATTTTGTTCTTCTGGTGGGTTTCTGGGACCTTGATTATTATATGTGTAGGTGTAGATTTTTTTTGATTGTGGCTAGTTGGAGTCCTATATGCCTCACTTATCTGTATGTCTAATTCTTCCCCTTTGTTTGGGAAGTTTTCAGTTATTAATTCTTTGAACAGATTTTTTAAGTCATTTGAATTTTCTCCTGGTACTTCTGGATACCTATTAGTCTTATGTTATTCTTCTTTGAATCATCTAGGAGTTGTTGGATTGATTTCTCATGCTTCCTTACTATTTTTAAGATACCTGTCTTTTCATGGTCACTATCTGCTATCCTATCTTCTATATGTGAGATTCTATTCTTGCAATCTTTTATTCTGTTGCATACACTTTCAATAGAGTTTTTAATCTCCTGGATATCCCTTTGAATCTGTTTAATAGATTCCATTTTTTTTCCTATGTTGGGTGTTCATTGTTTCCATTTCTTTCTTATGCTGGGCCTTCATGGCTTCTATTATGTTCCTTAGCTCATCTATTTTTTTGTCAGTTTCTTTTCTGGAGTCTCAAATCATGTCTTTCATTTTGCTCACCATCTCTATAGTTATCTGGGAAATAATTTCTGTTTTGAATTTTTATAGAGCTTGATTGATCAGTTTTTTTTTCTTCCTGTGCTGTGAGTTCTGAGCGTCCTGGAGGTTCACTATCTGATTTTTCATCCTCCTTTACCCTATTGTTTGCCATTGGTGGACTGGAAGTCTGTCTTTGTGGCTTGCTTAAGTGTTTTCTCATCTTTATTTTTTGCTGTTGGGTTGCCCTTGATTCAATCTCTGGGTCATTAAATCTTCCTGATATTGTTGCGTCCCAGTCTTTGATTCTCTAATGACTTATAGACATTCTCATTTTCATAACTGAGAAAACAACTTATCAAATCAATCCCTATCCTTTATCCCTATTGATACAATCAGGAACATAATAGGATCAATCACCACCCTTTATAGCCAGCCATGCATCTGCAGAATGTGTCCAAGGACTGGCTCAGTGAGGGTATCTAATGGTGGGGGGGAGGGGTTGGGTGCTCAGCAGCACCCACGTGGCTACCCTCCTGGCACTGTGTCAGAGCCAATCAGTGGTGCCCTCTGGAAACGGCGTGGCTCCAGAGGAGGCCCATAGTTCGGGCTGGGCCATGTCGCAGAGATGGCTCTGAGTCCTAGCCGGGCCGATGATGCAAGAATTCCTTCTATATTATGATCAACTATCCCAAAACCTAACCCTAACCTAAAACCTAATTCCTGATTTCAATTAGTGTGGTACTTGAAATCATGCAATGGGTCTCATCCTAAGGCACAATGTCATGCTGATATTAATTATGAAACCCACACTGAGGTACCCAGGCAGAGAATTTCCAAGGCTCTCACCTCATCCTAACACTAACCCTAACCCTAACTTAAACTTTGAGAATTTACTTATATTCCTACATTATTCCTGACACCGAACATCAAATTAACAACAACCCTCACCCTCAAATACACACTACACTACACAGGGAGTGAAATTGGGAGCCTATTCCTTCCACTAAGTCTAGCTCTAACCAGCCTAACTAGCCAATTAATACCCATTGTATCCAGGCTACAATGTTCACGTCCTTGGATACCCACAGTACATTCCACCTTCAAAAAAGTCACTTCTCTCATGTTCCTTCTCAAAGTGCAAATTATCTGGTATGTGAAACTCTTCCACATCATTGTCACAAATCATAACCATGACACTAATCCACAACTTGATTCCTAAGTTCCCATATCGTGGTACTTCAAATCCTGCACTGCAGCTAATCCTAAGTCAAAATCTCATACACATACTAACTATGAAACACCCAAACCAATACCCAGTTAGAGAAATTCCAAGGCTATCACTCTTCCTCAGACTAACCCTAACCCTGACCCTTGAGAAGGTACATATATTTCTACATCATTCCTAACACTGAACATAAAATTAACACAAATCCTTCACCCTCAAACACACACAACACTACACAAGGAGTGAAATGGGGAGCCTATTCTGTCCCCTAAATCTAGCTGAAACCCTCACTAGCCAATCATTCTACATTATACATAGACCACAATATTCAAATTCTTGGAAACCCACAATACATCCCACCATCAACAAAGTCACTACTCTCAGTTTCTTTCTCACATGCAAAGTATCTGGTACTTGAATTCCTTGCATATCATGCTCACCAATCCTAACCCTAACCCACAAACTGATTCCTAAGTTACCTTAGGGAGGTACTTGAAATCTTGCATAGTGGCTAAACCTAAGGCATAATCTCATGCTGATACTAACAATGAAATGCAAAGCCCAATAACCAGGGAGAGAAATTCCACAGCTATCACTCACGCTAAGCCTAACTGTAACCATAACTCTAACCCTGACCATTGAAAAGGTATTTATATTCTTACATCTTTCACAACACTCAACATCTAATGAAAACCAACCCTCACACTCAAACACACACTACACTACACAGCGAGTGAAATTGGGAGTTTATTTCATCCCATAAATCTAGCTCTAACACTTCTCACTAGCCAATCACTCCAGATTATATATAGACCACAATATTCAGGTCCTTGGAAACCCACAGTACATCCCACCTTCAAAGCAGTCACTGCCCTTACCTTCCTTCACACATGCAAATTATATGGCACATGAATTCCTTCCATATTATACTCACCAATCCTAACCCTAACCCTAACCCACAACCTGATTCCTGATTTCCATGAGGGCGGTACTTGAAATCCTGCACTATGGCTAACCCTAATGTGCATTCTCATGCTGATACTAAATATGAAACCCACACCCCAATACCCAGGTAGAGAAATTCCAAGGCTATCATACACCCTAATCCTAACACTGACTCTCCAGACAGTGTTATATTCCGACATTTTTTAAAATACTGTGTCAAATTAACACCGCCATTACCTTCAAAAACACACTAGACTAGCGAAAGAGTGAAATGGGAAGCTCATTCCATCCCCTAAATATCACTCTAACCCTACTCACTAGCAATTACTTCCCATTATATATAGACCACAATGGTCAGGTCCTTGGAAACACACAGTACAACCCAGGTTCAAAAAAGTTACTGCCCTCAACATCCTTATAACAAGCATATTATCTGGTGCATGAACTGCTTCCATATCATACTCACCAATCCTAACCCTAACCCTAACCCACAACCTGATTCCTAAGTTCCCACAGGGTGGCACTTCAAATCCTGCACTGCAGCTAACCCTAAGGTGAAATCTCATGCTGATACTAACTTTTGAGAATTTACATGTATTCCTACATCATTCCTAACTCTGATCATCAAATTAAAATGAATGCTCAACATCAAACACACACTACACTACACAGGGAGTAAAGTGGGGAGCCTATTCATTCCCTAAATCTATCTCTATCCCTACTAACTAGCCAATCACTACCCATTATATCCAGGCCACAATGTTCATGTCCTTGGATGCCAACAGTACATCCCACCTTCAAAAAAGTCGCTATCATTATGTTTCTTCTCACGGGCAAATTATCTGGTATGTGAATTTCTTCCATATCATGCTCCCCAATCATAACCATAACCCTAACCCACAAGCTGATTCCTAAGTTCCCATAGGGTGGTACCTCAAATCCTGCACTGTGGCTAACCATAATGGGAAATCTCATGCTGAAAGTAACTGTGAAAACCACATCCCAAGTCCCAGGTAGAGAAATTCCAAGGCTATCACTCTCCCTGCTCCTAACCCTAACACTAACTCTAACCCTGAACCTTGAGGAGGAACATATATTTCTACATTATTCCTAACAGTGAATGTCATATTAACAACAATTCTCACCCTCAAACAAACACAACAGTACACAGAGAGTAAAACAGGGAGACTATTGTCTCCCCTAAATGTAGCTCAAATGCCACTCACTAGCCAATCACTACCCATTATATCCAGGCCGCAATGTTCAGGTCCTTGCAAACCCACAGCACATCCCACCTTCAAAAAAGCCACTGTCCTCACCTTCTGTCACACATGCAAATTATCTCCTAAATGAATTCCTTCCCCATCACACTTAGCAATACTCATCCTAACCCTAAACTACAACCTTATTCCTAAGTTCCCAAGGGGCAGCACTTCAAATTCTGTACTGTGGCTAACCCTAAGTCGAAATCTCATGCTGTTACTAACTTTGAAACCCACAACTAAATTCCCAGGAAGTGAAATTGCAAGGCCTTGACTCACCCTAATGCTAACCCTAAACCTAACTCTAACGCTGACCATTGAGAAGGTACTTTTATTCCTACATCTTTCCTAAAACTGGATGACAAATTAACACCAACCTTCACCCTCAAATACACACAACACAGCAGAAGAAGTGAAATGGGGAGCCTATTCTGTCCCCTAAATATAGCTCTAACCCTACTCACTAGGCAATCATTGCAAATTATATGGAGAACACAATGTTCAGGTCATTGGAAACCCACAGTACATCCCACCTTCAACAAAGTCACTGCCCTCACCTTCTTTCTCACATGCAAATTATCTAGTACATGAATTCCTTGCATATCACGCTCACCATCCTAACCCTAACCCTAAACCAAAACCTGATTCCTGATTTCCATTATGGTCTTACTCGAAATCCTGCACTATGGCTAATCCTATGGTGCATTCTCATGCTGATACCAACTATGAAAATCACACCCCAATAACCAGGTAGAGAAATTCCAAGGCTATCACTCACAGGAATCTGAACCCTAACGCTAACCCTAATCCTAACAAGAACACTCACCCTAACCATAATGCTGAAACTCGAGGAGATCCTTATTACTCCTACATCATTTCTAACACTGGACGTCAAATTATCACAAACCTTCACCCTCATACACACATTACAATACACATGGAGTGAAATGGGGAGCCTATACCATCCCCTAAATCTAGCTCTAACCCTACTTGCTGGCCAATCACTACCCACTATATCCAGGGTGCAATGTTCAGGTCCTGAGAAACCCACAGTATATCCCACCTTGAAAAAAGACACTGGCCTCACTTTCCTTCTCACATACAAATTATCTGGTAAGTGAAATAGTTCGGTAACACAATCACCAATCCTAATCCTAACCCTAACCCACCACCTGATTGCTAAATTCCCATAGACCGGTACTGGAAATCCTCCACTCTGGCTAAGGCTAAGGCAAAATAGTATGCTGATACTAACTAGCTAACCCACACCCCAACCCAGGTAGAGAAATATGAAGGCTATTATTCACCGGAATTGGAATCCTAACCCTAACCCTAACCCAGATAGAGAAATTCTAAGGCTATTTATTACTCACCAGAACCCAAACACTACCCCTAACACTAACTTAGACCCTGGAGGATGGACTTATATTCCTACATCATTCCTAATATTGAACGTCAAATTAACACCAAACCTCACCCTCAAACACACACTACAATGTACAGGGAGTGCAATGGGGAGCCTATTTCATCCCCAAAATCTAGTTCAAAATCTTTTCTTTGGCCAATCACTACCCATTACATCAAAGCCGCAATATTCAGGTCCTTGGAAACCCACAGTATATCCCACCTTGAAAGAAGTCACTCCCCTCAACTTCCCTCTCATAGGCAAAGTATCTGATACATGAATTTCTTCCGTATCACTCTCACCAATCCTAACTCTAACACTAAACCAAAACCTGATTCCTAAATTCCCATAGTCCAGTAGTGGAAATCCTTCAATGTGGCTAAGCCTAAGGTGAAATCAAGTGCTGATAGTAACTAGGAAACCCACACACCAATACAAAGGTAGGGAAATTCCAAGCCTGTCACTCACCACAATCCTAACCCTAACCATAACACTAACCCTAAAACTAGAGGAAGTACTCATATTCCTACATCTCTCTTAACACTGAATGTGAAATTAACACCAACCCTCACCCTCAAACACACACTACACTACACAAGGAGTGAAGTGGGGAGCCATTTCCATGCCCTCAATCTTGTTCTAACCCTACTCCCTGGCCAATCACTACCCATTATACCCAGGCTGTAATGATCAGGTCCTTGGAAACCCACAGGACATCCCTCCTTCAAAAAAGTCACTGCCCTCACATTCCCCCTCACATGCAAATTATCTGACACTGGAATTCCTTCAAAATCATGCTCACCATTCCTAACCCTAACCTGAACTCCCAGAATGATTCCAAAGTTCCCATAGGGCAGTACTTGAAATCTTGCACTGTGTCTAAACTTAAGGCAAAATCAAATGCTGATACTAACTAGGAAACCCAATATCAAGGTAGAAAAATTCCAAGGCTATCATTCACCAGAAGCTGAACCCTAACTCTAGCCATAACCCTGACACTCGAGGAGGTACTTACTATGACTGCATCATTCCTAACACTGGATGTCAAATTAACACCAACCCTCACCCTCAAACACATGCTGCAATACACTGGGAGTGAAATGTGGAGCCTATTCCATCTGCTAAATCTAGCTCTAACCCTACTTGCTGGTCAATCACTACCCACTATATCCAGGGCACAATGTTCAAGTCCTGAGAAACCCACAGTACATCCCACCTTGAAAAAAGATGCTGCCCTCACTTTCCCTCTCACATACAAATTATCTGCTAAGTGAAATCCTTCGGTAACATGTTCACCAATACTAAACCTAAACCTAACCCACAACCGGATCACTAAGTTCCTATAGGCCGGTACTGGAAATCCTCCATTCTGGCTAAGGCTAAGGTGAAATATCATGCTGATACTAACTAGCTAACCCACACCCCAATACCCAGGTAGAGAAATACAAAGGCTGTTACAAACCAGAAGAGGAACCCTAACCCTAACCCTAACCCTGATCCTCCAGAAGGTACTTATATTCTTACACCATTCCCTACACAGACAGTCAAATTACCACCAATCTTTACCCTCAAACAGACACTAAACTACACAGGGAGTGAAATGGGGAGCCTATTCTGTCCCCTAAATCTAGCACTAAACCTATTCAATGGCCAATCACTACCCATTATATCAAGGCCACAATGTTCTGATCCTTGGAAACCCACAGGACATCCCACCTTGAAAAGAGTCACTGCCCTCAGTTTACCTCTCACATGCAAATTATCTGATATGTGAATTCTTTCCATATCATGCTCACTATTCCTAACCCTAAACCTAAACCGCAGCCTGATGGGTAAGTTCCCATAGGGAGGTCCTTGAAATCTTGCACTGTGTCTAAGCCTAAGGCAAAATCAAATGCTGATACTAAATAGGAAACACACACCCCAATATCCAGGTAGAGAAATTCCAAGGCTTTCACTCACCAGATTCCAAACCCTAACCATATCCCTAACCGTGACTCTCGAGGAAGTACTTATTTTCCTACATCATTCCTAATACTGGACATCTAATTAACACCAACACTCACTCTCAATCACACACTAAAATACTAAGGGAGTGAAATGGGGAGCATATACCATCACCTAAATCTTGCTCTATCCCTACTCCCTGGCCAACCACTTCACATTATATCCAGGTTGCAATGTTCAGGTCCTTGTAAACCCTAAGGACATTACACCTTCAAAAATGTCACTGCCCTCACTTTCCCTCTCACATGCAAATTATCTGATAAGTGAATTCCTTCCATATCATGCTCACCATTTCTAACCCTAACCCTAACCCACAACTTGATTTCTAAGTTCCCATAAGGCAGTACTTGAAATCCTGTACTGGGTCAAAGCCTAAGGCGAAATCAAATGGTGATACTAACTAGGAAAAACACACCCCAATACCGAGGTAGAGAAATTCTAAGGCTATCACTCACCTGAATACAGAAACTACCCTTAACCCTAACACGGACCCTCAAGGAGAGACTTATATTCCTACATCATTCCTCACACTGAACATCAAATTAACACCAACCCTCACCCTCAAAAACACACTACAATACACAGGGACTGAAATGGGGAACCTTTTCCATCCCCTAAATCTAGCTCTAACCCTACTCACTGGCCAATCTCTACTCATTATATCTAGGCTGCAATGTTCAGGTCCTTGGAAACCAACTGTACATTAGACCTTCAAAAAAGTCACTGCACTCACCTTCCTTCTCACATGCAAAATATCTGGTTAGTGAATTCCTTCTGAATCACGACCAACAATCATCAACCTAACCCTAACCCACAACCTGATTCATAAGTTCCCATAGGGCGGATCTTGAATTCCTGTACTGTGGCAAAGCTGAAGGCGAAATCTCATGCTGATACTAATTAGGAAACCCAGATTCCAATACCCAGGTAGAAAAATTAAAAGGTTATTGCTCACCAGAATTCAAACCCTAACCCTAACCATAACCCTGACCCTGGAGGACGTACTTACTATTCCTGCATCATTCCTAACACTGGGTGTCAAATTAACACCAACCCTCACCCTCAAACACACACTACAATACACAGGGAGTAAAATGGAGAGCCTATTCCAACCCCTAAATCTAGCTCTAATCCTACTCACTGGCCACTCCCTACCCACTATATCCAGGGTGCAATGTTCAGCTCCTGAAAAACCCACAGTACATCACACCTTCAAAATTCACTACCCTTACTTTCCCTCTCACATACAAATTATCTTGTAAGTGAAATGCTTCTGTAACAATCTCAGCAATCCTAAACGTAACCCTTACCCACAACCTGATTGCTCAGTTCTCTTAGGCTGATACTAGAAATGCTGCATTCTGGCTAAGCCTAAGGCGAAATATCATGCTGATACTAACTAGGAAACCCACAGCGCAATACACAAGTAGAGTAATTCCAACGCTATTACTCACCATAATTGGAACAGTTTCCCTAACCCTAAACCTGACTCTCCAGAAGGTACTGTGAGGACCAAGTTTCCAGGTCATGATAGGCTCCAAACCCCTTACCCAGAATAGAGTAAATGCAAAAGTTCCTTTCTGAAAAATTCCATTCTATGTGGCAGTTTCTCTGTGCTTTGACAATTGCAGTTCCTCTTTTAGGGCATCTCCACCCTGATTCTGTTTCTCTTTTTAAGATAAGCTTCTTTTTATATAATTCAATTAATATAGGAATTAAGTATAGTTGATATAAAAGCTTTTTGGGTGATCTAATCAATATAGGAATTAGTTATAGTTGATATAGGAATTAATTATAGCGGACATAGATAGTCATATATCTTAGTTAGCAAAAGTCAGAAAAGAGGAATTAATTGTCTGAAGAAAAGAGGAATTAATTCTCTAAAGGCCTTAGGTAACTTTCCAATACATACCCTCCCAGCACTCCATAATAAATTTGCAAATGTAAGCATTAGGTCATGTTCCAATGTGTCCTCCCAATGCCCCTTGATGACAAGGGAAAACTAAAAAATAGTAACAGAAAAATCCTATATAAACTTGGTTCAAAGTTGGATCTGGGCTCTCAGACTGAAGCTGCTGTGATGCTGACACCTGAGAGTCCAAGCTCAAGCTTGCAATAAACTCCTCTTGCAATTGCATCGGATATGACTCCTTGGTGGTCTTTGGGGACTTTGCAATGGGCACAACAGTACTTATATTCTTACATCATTCCCAACACTGAGCATCAAATTAACACCAACCCTCTCCCTCAAACACACGACACTACACAGGGAATGAAATGGGAAGCCTATTCTGTCTCCTAAATCTAGCTCTGACCCTACTGTCTGGCCAATCACGACCCATTATATCCAGGCTGCAATGTTCAGGTCCTTGGAAACCCACAGTACATCCCACCATCAAACATGTCAGTGCCCTCAACTTCCCTCTCACATGTAAATTGTTTGGTATGTGAATTCCTTCCCTATCAAGCTCACCAATCCTAAACCTAACCCTAACCCACGACCTGATTCCTAAATTCTCACAGGCCATTACTGGAAATCTGGCACTGTGGCTAAGCCTAAGGCAAAATGAAATGCTGATACTAACTAGAAAACCTGCACCCCAATACCCAGGTAGGGAAATTCCAACCCGATGACTCACTGCAACCGGAACACAAACCCTAACCCTAATCATGACCTTTGAAGAGGTACTTATATTCTTACATATCTCTTAACACAAAACATAAAATTAACACCAACCCTCACCCTCAAACACACTACACTGCATAGGGAGTGAAATTGGGAGCCTATTCAGTCCTCTAAATCTTGCTCTAACCCTACTCCCTGGCCAGTCACTACCCATTATATCCAGGCCTCAATGTTTAGGTACTTCGAAACCCAAAGAACATCCCACCTTCAAAAAAGTCACTGCCTAAATTTTTCTCTCAAAAGCAAATTATCTGATACATGAATTCCTTCCATGTCATGCTCACCATTCTTTTTTTTTATTATTTTATTGAGTTTATTGCTACATTTTAGGGATACAGTACAGTTACATTCATTGTTGGGATCATGTACCTCTACATGGCAAGTCTTGATTCTCATTTTTTCCCCTTACCTCTGCCCTCCCCTCACCCCCTCCTCCCCTCCCCATCTACAAACACTTTATTTCCATCTTTTCATTCTCTCACATTTTTTTCTTTTCCCTTTTTGTTCTTCCCCTACGTATCACACCTTCCCTACACCTTTAGCTCCTTTCCTCCCATTTCTAAATGTCAGTAATCTTATTAGAATCTTATGCATTGTTGCAGAATATTCACACCAGGGAAACTATTTGGTATTTACACATGTGGGACTTATTTATTTCACTTAGGAGTATATCTTCAATATGTATCCATTTTCCTATGAATGAATCTATTCTCTCGCTCTTTATGGCTGAGTAATATTCCATTTTATAGAAAAACCACAACTTCTTTATCCAGTTTCCAACGGATGGGCAAATAGGTTGTTTCCAAGATTTAGCTATTACAAACTGTGCCGCTATAAACATGGGTGCACATACTTCTCTGTGATATGATTCTTTTAGTTCTCTTGGAAAGATACCCAACAGAGGGATGGCTGGGTCAAATGGAACCTCCAGTCCAAGCTCTTTGAGGTATCTCCATATTGATTTCCATAGTGGTTGCACTAGTCTGCACTCCCACCAACAATGGAGGAGGGTTCCTTTCTCCCCACAACCCCGCCAACATTTGTTATTGTGTGATTTCTTGATAGCAGCCATTCTTTGTGGGGTGAGGTGGAATCTCAGTGTTGTTTTCATCTGCATCTCTCGAATGACCAGTGATGTGGAACATTTTTTCATATATTTTCTTGCTGCTTTCACTTCTTTGTATGAGAAATGTCTGTTCATTTCGGATGCCCATTTTTGGATCGGGTCTTTATATTTGGGGGGACTGATTGTTTTGAGTTCTTTATATATCCTTGATAATAGTCCTTTGTCTGAGGTACAGCTGGTAAAAATTTTTTCCCACATTGTAGATTGTCTCTTAGTTCTGCTAATGGTTTCTTTTGAAGTACAGAAGCTTTTTAGTAAGATGAGATCCCAGTTGTTGATTCTTTCTGCTAGTTCCCGTGCTACTGAGGATTTGTTCATAAAGTCTTTTCCTATACCAATGTCTTCCAGAGTTCTGCCTAACTTACTTTCCAGCAAGTTTAATGTTTCTGTTTTAATATTTAGATCTTTAATCCATTTGGATTTTAATTTAGTGCATGGCGAAAGATAAGGGTCTAATTTTAATCTGTGACAGGTTGATATCCAGTTTTTCCAACACCATTTATTAAAGAGGCTATCTTTCCTCCACTGAGGATGGTGAGCTCCTTTGTCGAAGATGAGGTAGCTGAGTACATCTGCATTTGTTTTTGTGTCTTCCAGTCTGTTCCATTGATCCTCAGGCCTATTTCTTTGCCAGTACCATGCTGATTTTATCACAGTGGCTTTGTAGTATAGTTTCAAATTGGGAATTGTTACACCTGGTGCCATGTGACTGTTGCCTATAATGGCTTTTGCTATTCTAGGTCTCTTGTGGTTCCAAATGAATTTTTGGATTCTTTTTTCTAGTTCTGTGAAATATAGTGTTGGAATTTCAATTGGCATTGCATTGAATGTATATAGCAGTTTCGGTAGTATGGCCATTTTCACTATGTTGATTCTTCCTACCCAGGAGCAGGGGATATCTTTCCATTTTTTTATATCCTCTTCGATTTCTTTTTTCAGAGTGCTGTAGTTTTCAGTGTAGAGATCTTTTGTTTCTTTTGTTAGATTGATTCCTAGATACTTCATTTTTTTGGATGCTATTGTAAAAGGAATTTTTTCCCTTATTTCTCTTTCTGTCTGTCTGTTATTTGTGTATAGAAAGGCTATTGATTTTTGGGTATTCACCTTGTATCCAGATACTTTACTGAATCTGTCAATTAAGTCTAGAAGTTTTTTGGTGGAGTTTTTTGGATCTTCAATGTAGAGTATCATATCATCAGCAAATAATGATAGTTTAACTTCTTCCTTTCCTATCTTTATTGCTTTAATTTCTTTCTCTTGTCTAATTGCTGTGGCTAATGTTTCCAGAACTATATTGAAGAGAAGTGGCGATAGTGGGCATCCTTGTCTTGTTCCTGATTTTAACATGAAGGTTTTCAGTTTTTGGCCATTCAATATGATGTTGGCTGATGGTTTTTCATAAATAGCCTTTATTAAATTGAGGTATAGACCATCTATTCCAATTTTTTGCAGGGTTTTTATCATGAATGGGTGTTGAATTTTATCAAATGCTTTTTCTGCATCTATTGAGAGGATCATATGGTTTTTGTCCTTGACTTTGTTAATATAATGTATTACATTCACTGACTTTCGTATGTTGAACCACCCTTGCATCTCTGGAATAAATCCGACTTGGTCATGATGGATGATCTTCTTAATAATCCTCTGTATTCTGTTTGCTAGTATCTTATTAAGGATTTTTGCATCTATATTCATTAAGGAGATTGGTCTGTAGTTCTCCTTTTTGGTTGTATCTTTCTCTGGTTTGGGAATCAGAGTGATACTTGCTTCCAGGAATGAATTTGGAAGTATAGCTTCTCTTTCAATTTCATTGAAAAGTTTGAAGAGTAATGGTAGTAGTTCTTCTCTAAATGTCTTGTAAAATTCAGCAGTGAATCCATCAGGGCCTGGGCTTTTCTTTGTTGGTAAGTTTTTAATTACATTTTCAATTTCACTGATTGTGATTGGGGTGTTTAAAATGTTTTTATCTTCTTCGTTCAACTTTGGTAATTCATAAGTATCTAGAAATCTGTCCATTTCTTCTGTGTTTTCCATTTTATTAGAGTACAGGTTCTCAAAGTAGGTGTTCATGATCCTCTGGATTTCTTTCGGATCTGTTGTGACTTCGCCTTTTTCATTCCTAATTGCATGGATCTGAGCCTTTTCTTTCCTTTTTTTGATAAGATTAGCTAAGGGTTTGTCAATTTTATTTATTCTTTCAAAAAACCAGCTCTTTGTTTCATTTATTTTTTGTATCGTTTTCTTAATTTCAATTGCATTGATTTCTGCTCGGATCTTTATAATTTCCTCTCTTGTTCGAGCTTTGGGTTTTTCTTGCTCTTGTTTTTCTAGGAGTCTAAGTTTCATCGTTAAGTTGTTTATTTGAGCCCGCTCTGTTTTCCTAGTGTGGGCATTCAATGTTATGAATTTTCCACGTAGAACTGCTTTCATTGTGTCCCAAAGATTCCTGTATGTTGTATTGGCATTCTCATTTATTTGTAAAAACTGTCTAATTTCTTCTTTAATTTCCTCTGTAATCCATTGATTGTTTAGGAGAGTGTTGTTCAGTTTCCATGTGCTTGTGAAGTTTCTATAGTTTCTTGTGCTATTGATGTCTAGTTTGATTGCACTATGATCTGATAATAAACAGGGGATGACTTCAATTTTTTTGCATTTATTTAGACCTGTTTTGTGAGCCAGTATGTGGTCTATTTTGGAGAATGATCCATGTGCAGCCGAAAAGAATGTATATTCTGGTTTTTGGGGGTGGAATACTCTATAAACATCTATTAAGTCCATGTGTTCCAAAGCTTGGTTCAGTTCTATTATTTCATTGTTGATTTTCTGCCTAGTAGATCTGTCAATTTGTGATAGTGGGGTATTTAAATCCCCCACTACAATTGTATTAGTGCTTATTTGGTTTTTCATGTTACTTAATATTTGTTTTATATAGTTGGGGGCATTTATATTTGGTGCATATATGTTTATGATTGTCAGCTCTTCCTCTTGAATTGTTCCCTTTACAAGGATGTAGTGTCCTTCTTTGTCTCTCTTAATGAGTTTTGGTTTGAAATTTACTTTATCTGAGAATAAGATTGCTACCCCTGCTTTTTTCTGGACTCCTGACGCATGGAGAATTGTTTTCCATCCTTTCACTTTCAGTCTATGGACTTCCTTTTGCACTAGGTGTGTTTCTTGTATACAACATATTGTTGGATTTTGCTTCTTAATCCATTCTGCCAATCTGTTTCTCTTGATTGGTGAATTGAGGCCATTAACATTGATGGTTACAACTGATATATTTTGACTTATTCTTGTCATGTTTTTGTCCATTTGTTGACTCTTTTTACTTTTTCTCCCATCTCCTTTTAGTTTCTTGCCTTGCCTATTTGATTTGGTCTGTTGGGCCTCATGTTATTGTGAATTTCGTTGTCCTTTTCTAGGATATTGTTTAGAATTCCTTGCAGTGCTGGTTTGGTGTTCATGAAATTTCTCAGGTGCTCTTTGTCGTGGAAGTATTTTATTTCCCCATCTATTTTGAAAGAGAGTTTTGCAGGATACAAAAGTCTAGGTTGGAGATTCTTTTCTTTTAGGACTTGGAATACCTCACTCCAGGCTCTCCTTGACCTAAGGGTTTGTGTTGAAAAGTCTGCTGTGATTCTAATGGGCTTCCCTTTGCATGTGATTTGTTTCTTTTCTCTTACTGCTTGTAGTATTTTGTTTTTCTGTTGGATTTCTGGAATCTTGATTATTATATGTCTAGGTGTAGATTTTTTTTGATCGTGGCTAGTTGGGGTTCTATATGCCTCACTTATCTGTATGTCTAATTCTTCCCTTCTGTTTGGGAAGTTTTCTGTCATTAATTCTGTGAAGAGCTTTTTTATATCATTTGTGTTTTCTCCTGTTTTTTCATGAATTCCTATCAGTCTTATGTTATTTTTCTTTGTATCGTCTAGGAGTTGTTGGATTGATTTCTCATGATCCCTTACTGTTTTTAATAGACCTCTTTTTTCACGGTCACTGACTGCTATCCTATCTTCTATATCTGAAATTCTATCTTCGCAATCTTTTATTCTGTTTCGTACACTTTCAATAGAGTTTTTAATCTCCTGGATATCTGTTTGAATCTGTTTTATGGATTCCATTTCTTTCCTCTGTTGGGCATTCATTGTTTCCATGTCTTTCTTATGCTGAGTCTTCATGGCTTCTATCACAGTCTTGAGCTCATCTATTTTTTTCTCAGTTTCTGCTCTAGAGTCTCGAATCATGACTTCTATTTTGCTCATCATCTCTCTGGCTAGCTGGGAAATTATTTCTGATTTGAATTTTTCTAGAGCCTGATTGATCAATTTTGTTACCTCCTGTGCTATGGGTCCAGGGAGTCCTGTTGGTTCACTATCAGACTTTTCATCCTCATTTGTCCTACTATTTGCTATTGGTGAACTGGATATTTGTTTTTGTGTCTTGCTTAAGTGTTTTCTCATTTTTATTTTTATTGTTGGGTTGTCCTTCTTTAATTTCTGGGTATTACTTAAATCTTCCTAATATAGTTGTGTTTTAGCTTTTGAGTTTCTAATGACTCATAGACATTCTCGTTTTCATAATATCAGAGAAAACAACTCTTTAAATCAATCACCACTCTTTGTCCCAATTGATACATTCAGCAGCCCAATAGGATCAGGCACAGCTTGCCAACTGACCACTTATGGTAGTCATTAATGTATCACCTTTAACTCATGTGAATTAGATTAATTTCAAGAAGCAGCTCATAGTATGTTTGCAGTGAATATTCTTTTCAATATGGCATCTTTACCATTTAGGATGGGGGGTTCGACTTAGAACGAGAGGATTAGATAAGTGAAAGAATTAGAGCAGGTTTGAAGTGAATCCAGAGGTTGTAGAATTACCTTACTATCTTTACAAAGCTATTAACTTCAGGGGGGATAGAGAGAGTGCAGGAATAAGGACAGGAATATATCCCCTTAACAATAACAGGCACTTGCCTTCCCTTGAAGGTACAGAGCCATGAGTGAGGTAAAATGAGTGGAGAAAAGAACATAAAGAGAAACCCCTCCTAAAAACAAAAAATAATAAAAGAAGAAGTCTGAGTTATTCAGGAGCTGGAATAAAAAGGGAGATGAGGGACAATATGGTGGAGCAAGAAACTGAGTTGGAGAGAGAGGACAGAAAAAAGAAAGAAATTTTAGGGTGGAATGAGGAAAAAAGAAAAAAGAGAGAGATAAAAAAAAAAAGAATTTGAAGGTCCTCTTTCAGGCTGTCTCTGATCTCATATTATACCACATGCACAGCCATATGCGGAACAAAATCCCCTGGTCTCAGCTAGCCAATGGCTATTCCCCACGACTGAGACTGAACACAATCTACAAGGCCTAACTTTAGTTTCCTTACCCTCAGGGTTGAACTCCACTCAGTTCTATTACAGGTTTCCCCTGCCCTTTCTTTAAAGATGTTCAAAGTTGGGAGCTCAGAAAACTACCCTTCATGAGAACTTATGCCTCTGCAGAGTTGGTCTAAGGACTGGCCCAATCAGGAGCTTTGAGAATGGGGGGGGTCGTGGGGTGTTTCAAGGGCGCCTGCGTGGCTACCTTCCTTCCTGGGTCTGTTGTCGCGCAGGCCGGGAGGTCGCGTGTAGGCCGGGAGGTCGCGCGCCCACCGCTGGGTGATCGCAGGCAAGCAGGCAGCTGAAGAGACCCCCTCCGGGGTCTTTGGGGCCTTCCTGGTCTGTGCTCACCATTCTTTACTCCAACCATAACCCACTATCTGATTCCTCAGTTCCCATAGGCCACTACTGGAAATCCTGTGCTGTGGCTAAGCCTAAGGTGGAATCAAATGCTGATACTAACTAGGAAACCCACACCCAATACCCAGGTAGAGAAAATCCAGGTCTGTCACTCACCGCAATTGGAAGCCCTAACCATGACCCTCCAGGAGGTACTTATATTCCTACATCACTAATAAAAATGAACATCAAATTAACACCAACCCTCACACTCAAACACGCACTACACTACACAGGGTGTGAAATGGGGAGCCTATTCCATCCCCTAAATCTACTCCCTACTTGCTGGATATTCACTACCCATTATATCTAGGCCGCAATATTCAGGTACTTGAAAACCCACAGTACATCCCACCTTCAAAAAAGTCAGTGTCCTCACCTTCACTCTCATATGCAAATGATCTGGTATCGGAATTCCTTCCAGATCATGCTCATCATTCATAACCCTAACCCTAACTCAAAACCTCATTTCTAAATTTCCATAGGCCAGTACTGGAAATCCTAAACTCTGGCTAAGCCTAAGGTTAATCAAATTCTCATACTAACTAGGAAACCCACACCCCAAAACCAAGGTAGACAAATTCCAAGGCTATGACTAAGTCTAATCCTGATACTAAAACTAACCCTAGCAATGACCATCAGAGAGAGATTTATATTCCTACATCACTAATAACAATGAACGTCAAAATAACACCAACCCTCACACTCAAACACATATTACACTACACAGGAAGTGAGATGGGGAGTTTATTCCAATATCTAAATCTAGCTCCAATCCTACTCACTGGATAATCACTACCCATTATACCTAGGCCACAATATTCAGGTGCTTGAAAACCCACAATTTATCCCAACTTCAAAAAAGTCACTGCCCTCACCTTCCCTCTCACATGCAAATTCTCTGGTACATGAAAGCCTTCCCTATCACGCTCACCATTCCTAACCCTAACCCCAATCCAGAACATGATTCCTAAGTTCCCATAGGCCGTTACTGGAAATTCTGCACTGTGGCTAAGCCTAAGGTGAAATCAAATGCTCATACTAACCAGGAAACCCGCACCACAATACCCAGGTAAAGAAATTTCAATGCTATCAATCACCGTAATCCTAACACTAACCCTAATGGCAACCCTGACCCTTAAAGAGGGATTAATATTCCCACATCATTTGTCAAACTGATCGTGAAATTAGCATCAACTCTCATCCTCAAACACTCTTTACACTACACAGGGATTGAAAGGGGGAGCCTATTTTGTCCCCTAAATCTAGCTCTAAACCTACACCCTGGCCAATCAATACCCATTATATCCAGGCCACAATGTCCAGGTCCTTGGAATTACACAGAACATCCCAGCTTCAAAAAAGTCACTGTGCTCACTTTCCCTCTAACATGCAAATTATCTAACATGTTTATTCCTTCCATATTGCACTCACCATTCCTAACCCTAACCCTTACCCACATCCTGATTCTCAAGTTCCCATAGGGAGGTACTTGAAATCCTGCACTGTATCTAAGCCTGAGGTGAAATCCCATGCTGACACTAACTAGTAAACCCACACCCTAATATGGATGTAGGCAAATTCCAAGGCTATCACTCACCCTAATCCTGACCCTAACCCTAAACCTAGCACTGACCCTCCAGGAGGGAGTTATACTCCTACATCATTTCTAACATTGAACATAAAATTAAAACAAACCCTCACCATCAAACACACACTACACTACACACGGAGTGAAATGGGGAGCCTATGCTGTCACCTAAATCTAGCTGTAACCCTATTCTCTGGCCAGTCACTATCCATTCTATCCAGGGTGCAATGTTCAGCTCCTTGGAAACCCACAGTACATTCCACCTTCAAAAAAGTCACTATCCTCATCTTCCCTCTCACATGCAAAATATATGGTAAGTTATTTTCTTCTTTATCATGCTCACCAATCCTAACCCTGTTATGCACAAGTCGTGAAGTCCCAAAAGACCACCAAGGGGTCAGGTCTCATGCAATTACAAGAGGAGTTTATTACAAGCTCGATCCTAGTCCCTCAGGTGTCACCATCACAGCAGCTTCAGACCGAGAGCCCAGATCCATCTTCGAAGCAGAATTATACAGAGTTAGGGAGACTCTTCCTTTTTATAGGTCCTATTTTTAGCTCTTGCTTACTACTGGATATTTGCGGGGTACTGGTAGGGCACTTACTGGAAAATTACTAATACCTACATTCACAGAATCAATTTCTCTTTTTAAAGAACATCTGATTAAACTAATTAACAAAGAGTACATGTGCAAGCAGTGATATCAGCAGGTGGCTACCTATGTCAGCTATGACTAATACCTATGTTGGCTAAATTAAATTATCTTAAGCAGGGAGAATTCATCTTTGGATCATAAAAAGAGGAACAGAAACACAGGGAGACTGTCGTACAGAATGGAATCATACAGAATGGAAATTTGCAGCTCTGTTTTGGGCAAGGGGCACAGAGGGAGCCCACCTTGACCTGGAAACTTGGTCCTTACATTCACCACTTCTCAAGGACCTTAGGGAATTGTGCATCGTCCTCATTAAGCTACTTCCTGATGAAAGGGGGTGATGCGGGACCTAAGAAAATGGGGCAAGAGTCTTTTAGGTCCTCAAGAATGGGTTGGGTCCTGTATTGTTTGTGCCAATGGTAGTTTTGATGTGCTTCTAAGTTCTTCTTTTACATTGGGTCTGGCATTCTGTAGGAGCTCTTTTTGTTTTTAACTCTTGGAGAGGTCTAGGGGAGGTAAAAGGAGCATATGTATTAGACAGGCAGCATTTTTTACCAGTGTTTTTCAGCTTTTTGGTCCCACAACTGTGTCTTATAATTTAAGGGAGTCAGTTTCAGTGACTCGAGGAAAGCTGCAACCCAATAGATCCAATAGGGATAAACTATGGGATAGGGTGTAGGGAAAGTAGGGTAATGGCAGAAATTTTATAGCTCTACCTATTGGGAACTAACTATGCCAGAGGCTCTCCATTACCCAATTTGGTCTCAGATCTTTTACCAGATTGAATTTTAACCTATTTTATAAACAATATCCTGTAACAAAGGCAGTGTCTCTTATTCTGATTGACTTGTTTATTCTCACCAGAGCATTACCAAACTTTGCTGGCACAATAAAGACAAGATTCTTGAGGATACAGAATTGAGAGCCATTTCAGGGCCTCTGGTGGGATCCATTTTTTCTGATGGTCCCAAAGAACTTGTCTACCTTTAGAGTGCTTGGGCTAAATGCATGTCCAGCCCTTAGAAAGAGAAAGAACGAGGATTAGACAGAAAGGGGGCATTATAATTTTTCCTGGACACTTGAGATTTCTTCATCTTCAGGAGAATGCTGATATTGTTGTCTCAGTATCATTAATTGTACAGAACTTATTTCTTGACTAATAAAAGCAATCAATGTGTTAATTATATAAGATCCCATTACAAATGAAATTAAACCTAAAATTAGAGATCCGGCAAGGACTGAAAACAAAGAAGTTAGCCAGGGGGATGTGAACTAACTCTCATGCCATCCTTGGTTCTGCATCCTCTCCTTTTTTGATTTTTCTAGTCCTTTGCTACTTTGAGCCATAGAATCTCTGACTGTTTTTGAATGATCAATATCTAGGGGGGTTGCCTGTGACTGAAAAGACCCCTCTTTCTTTGATTGTATTGTAGCTCCTGGACTATACAGCATACCAGTCTTTTGTTTATTTGTTTGTTTGTTTGTTTTATAGTGGAGTTAATCCTGTAATCTGTAGGCTGGAAAACAGGTTTAGATAGAGAGACTAAGACTGCATTTGGACCAATGACTGAGGGGGGACCATTAGTAACTCTAAGCTGTTCTTCAAATTGTATAATAGTAAAAAAGGATTCCTTGGTCATAGCCTGATTGATATATCTGTAATCCCCAATATTGTCCAGCTTTCCAGCTAGGAAATTGTTTTCCTAGTGCAGTGAAGGACACCAGGGTGGGGTTGCACAGGAAAGAGAAGCATCTCCCATAGATGGGATTAGAAGCTAGTCAGGCCTAAGGTACCCTAGTGACTACTATTAAATCATCTTTTATGGGGTGGGGGTCCAATATATCGTCCCGGTGGATTCGCATTCCCATTGTTGGCAATAAAAATGCTCAGCTCCCCCACACTTTTTTATCTGTTGTCAGGACCTTCTGCCTCCTGGGCAAACATAGAAGGATGTGTTGCGAAGCTCTGCTCTATCCATTAGGTGTCCACATCCTGGTCCTCCTCTCCTTGGGGGGAGGGTGCATCCCTTTCCCATGTCACTATATTCGGGCCTTCCCTGGGAATTGAGATCCCAATTGCTCACATCCCAGGTCCCTATGGCCAACTTACATAAATCAAATTTGATATCTGGCCACCAGGTCCCCCGAGGGACCCCCGCGGGAAGTAGTGTTTATAATTCTTCCTGTGGAGGCATTAATAATCATCCAGGTGATATTTTGGGGTTCATGGGGATTGATAGAATGGCTCTTTGCAACCACTTGGAAAATGAATACCATTAATAGACCAAGCATTCTTAAGCCCTGAAACTATTGCAAAAGATCCAATAATCAAGTAAAAGACTATAGTAATTTTAAACCTAGAAAATCTAATATAGGCTGATGGAGTCGCTGCTCCTAGCTCTGTTTATCCCATATCAGGGAGGACTATTTTAATTAAGAAAACTAGGATTTAATAATTCTTAGCTTCAGTGTGTATCAGAGGGTTATCAGGATCCTTGATTGATCTCCAAGGATTTGGAGGCTGAGAAGTCAGCTGAGGGTTGGCATCCTTTTTCACATGGGAATGATGAATGCAAGCAGTAATCCTGTCCACAGTGATGGCTGTGGGGGTGGACAATAATACATCATCAAAGGGGAGGAGTGACTACCAATTATCGCCAATTTCCAAGGTTAATCTAGTCAAGGTCTCTTTTAGAGTTCTAGTCATCCTTTCTATTTGTCTTGCACTTTGGGGTTGATATGCACAATGTGATTTTCAATTAGCCCCCATTACCTGAGTTAAATCTTGTATCACATCTGTTATAAATGCTTATTCATGATCACTGCCTATGGAGAGAGGCAGACTAAACCTTGAAATTTTAATAAGATCTTACATATTTTTGAAGCCCTTTTTATTTTTATAGGGAAGGACCCAGGCCATCTAGAAAAATATAAACCCATTATAGGGGGTGAGTATAATCATCTAAAATTTTTGTTTAGTTACCTTTTTGGCTCATATGCCTATCTTAGCATTGCCATTTACTATTATCTCTTTTCTTTTTGAATTATTCTAGCTACTTTGTCAGATTTATACATTGCCTTAAATAACTATATTATATCTTAGTTATTTTTAATAAGTTTGTCCTCTGCTGTGAGAAAACCACACCCGCATAGACCGTGCCATAGCTATACCAAGTGGCAATCAGGAAATCTATATATTTATCCTCTTTTCTTTTGCCCATCGGACAGCCTATATGAATGCTCACAGTTCTGCTCATTGAGCTGATCAATACAGTGGGAAGGGGTCCTGCTTGAACCACTTTATCTTGAGTTATCTTTGCATAGCCAGCATAGCATAACCCATTTTCCATGAATCTATCCACATCCTTGAACAGGACAAAGTCAGCCTCAGGCAGTGGGTCTTTCTGCAGATCTAGATGACTGGAGAACAATTCATCAGTGACCCCAAGGCAGTTGTGATCAGGGAGCCAGGTTCTGAGAGCAAAAAGTAACAGGGTTTAAGGTTTTAATTGGAACAAAATATAGGTGGGGATTCTCACAGATGAGGGCCTGATATTATGTGACTATTATTTGAAAGCCATCAATGTCCTGTTACTCAATAGTTTTAAAAGGCATGAAGAAACCAAATAATTTATTTTTTCCTAAAGGTTAAACAAAGAGCTATCTCTTTACAGCTGTATCTAAACTTTAAGATAAATATATCATTGGCTAATTTTTATGGGCCTATTATTTTAATGAGCACCCCTAAAGCAATATGAATCTTTTTCAATCAGATACAAACTAAAAGGCTGGATCACATTTAGGATCCCTGATACAGGGGGCAGCAGAATTAGTTTTAGCTGTTTAAATGCTGACTCTTACTCCTTATCTTATAATAATTACCCTCTTTCAGGGCCCTTTAGAGAGAATCTAGATCTTGTAAGCACCTTTTATCTAAAACTTTTTTTATCTGCTTTAAATGCTTTTATCTCGAAGCAGCATAAATTTTATTTCTTATTTCTTAAAACAATATTAAATTTCTTACTACCCTGTTTCTTTATTTTGTACACCAGAAAAATAACAATAATCATAATTTTTATATATGAAATTTTATGCCCTTTAGTCTAATCAGGTATCAAAAACATTTTAACAGAACCTCAATCTATTTCTTTATAAAAATCTTATTTTGAAAATAAACACTATAAATACATTACAATAACATATTTAGCATCTAACCTTTTGATAATAACCAATATAAACATTTTATAACAACATATTTAACCCTGATTATTAGGGATATCTTTTCAGAAGGTCATTAGTGAATATTGACCAGAATAAATTTTTCTAAATATCCATCTTTTTACTATTATCAGGAGTCTATTTAGACCTGAATTTATACTAAATTATCTTAACAAAATTTGACTTATAAAACCAGGTTATTGGAATTAACAAATTATTAATATCTTATTTACCATTTTAATCAAAATATAATTGGATAAACATCTTTTAACATATTGAACACAGACAAACATATAAAACAATTTATAAAACTATAATGTATTTAAATATTTGACCAATTGAATTATAAAATCTCTCTTATTTGTTTTTGGTATTGGGGATTGAACTTGGGTCCTTGTGCCTGCAAGGCAGGCAACAGCACCACTGAGCTAAATCTCCAGCCCTAAAATCTCTTTTAATTAAGACTAATCAAAACATTTGCAAAACAATTAACAAAAACCTCTTATAGAATTATAATCAAAAGAAATGAAAACTCTGTTACTATAAAAATAAACCTTCTATAACAAACTTGAAACCAATAAGCAAACATACATTTTTTTTGTTAAATCCCTTCCACATACCTTCTCTACATACCCAAGCCTTCTGATCTTATACATCTTTCTTTATATCTTTCTAACAAGAGAAACATACAAAATCCTTTCATATCAAAAGTATATCTCTTTTACCCATAGCTTTCTTAATATCTTCTTCTATCTCATTTTATAACAAACTTCAGCTGTTAAAGCCTTAAAATGTTCTTTTACTTTTCTCAGATTGTTATATCTTAAAATTTAATTGGCTATCCATAGCACAGTATCAACCTTGAATTTTTATCAACAAAGTACAAAGAGCAGAATAACCCTATAATTATAATTCAGAAATTTGCAATATACTAGAAATATTTTAAACACACCAATTATATTTCATTTAAACTGAAACAAAGATACATTTTTAAACACATTTTTAAATTTGTTTGCAACTTCTGGTGCAATAGAGCTAAACAATTTTGTTCTTGCTTTTTATTTTTTATACTCTCGATCTTAGCAACTCTGGGAGGGGGAGGCAGCTTAATTTCCTCTAAAAAGGGGAAACACTGGGATTTGCCTGCAATGATGTCATAATTTTTTTTGAGAGGCAAATTTACCAGAGGAAAACAGCAGGTTTGGCAAACAACTATTTTAAGACCAGAACTAAATAATTCTCATTAGTAGCTGATTACCACTGAGCAGAAGCTTGAGTAGCTCCTACAATACATTAGTCTCTAATTATTAACTTCTCAGATAAGCTAAACAAAGGCAAATAACTTGCCTTTTGTCTAGAGTTATCCAGGGGGCAAAGTCTAACTTGGCTGAGATTATTATGACTCACAAAGTTTCTTAAACATCTTTGATTGCAATTTTATCTTGTAGTCTCCCATAAAACTTTTATTAAAATTCTAAATTATATACTTAAGAACAGCTGGCCCAGCACAAACATTTTCCATGACCATTAGATATTCCCTTGTCTGATGATGCAAGACAAAGGGGGGGGTGTCATTCGTCATACACACAGTCACACAAGAGGGTAATATATTCCCTCCCTGGGGCCCCATCCAAAGACAAACTAGGGGGCTACCCAGGGGATCTTACCATTTAGACAGAAGATTTTAACTTCTCTTTTCCTTCTTTCTGTTTTGCTACCAGTGAGCTGGCCTCGGTGTCCTAGAAAGGGAACCCAGGAAATCCCGGGGGTGCATCTCTTCCCTTTCAAGGAGGCGGGCAGTCCCTCTCTCAGGTGAGACTCAGGTTAAGGTCCAATATGGGCTGTGTCAGTTAGTTCCTTCTTTCCTGCTGGAGAATTTGACTATGTATTTATCTTCCTGCTCAGGGAAAAAGCCAATTTAAAATTAATGAGAAAGTAATCTAGCAGGGTGTTTTCTGGAGCCAGATCTTCAGAATTTTCCTTCTCTTTGGTAACCAATATTGGCTCCGGCAGATGTGAGGGAAAAAGAGGTTTTAACCAACAGGGGGCAGATTTCCCAAACAACAATAATTTGATATTTCCCTTTTTTGCTTGCAAATTGGTCTTTCGCCTTTGTTTGCCACCTGGGCTCCATCAAGCTTAAAATGAGTCTAAACTCCCAATTTAGTTAATAGGTCTCTCCCCAGTAATGGATAAGGGCAGTCTGGGATCACCATGAAAGAACATTGTACTTGACCAGTGCTCAAATTTATTGTCCTCTGAGTAGTCCATTTATATTTTTTAATACCAGTAGCTCCCTGCACCCAGGAAGCTTTTCCAGAAGTTTTTCCTAATGGTTTTAGCAGAACTGAATGTTGAGCTCCTGTATCTACCAGAAATTTTATTGGTTTCTCTCCATCTTGAGAGTTACCCTAGGCTCAGGGAGGGGTTCTGAGCCTTGTTTCCCCTAGTTGTTTCCTTTCCCTAGAGTGAGGATTGGAGCCCCCTTCCTCTTAGGGTTCTTAGGGCAATTCTTTGCCCAGTGTCCTTTTATCTTGTAGTATGCACATTGATCCTTATCTAGGTCTTTTCGAGATTTTTGATGGCTTTCTCTTTTCCAGTCTTCTGCCAATTGTTTTTCTTTTCTTTTTTTTTTTTTTTGTTCAAATTCCTTTATAATGGCTGCCACTAACATCTGTGCCAGTCTAAAGGTTTGGCAATCTTCAATTAATTTTCTATTATTATAGGCTCTTTCTGCTATTTCCATTAGATCTTGCGTACTCTTTCCCTGTAGCCTTTTTATTTTCTGAAGTTTTCTTTTTATGTCTGAAGCTGCCTGATTGATGAAGGCCATAACAGTGGTCGCCCTGGACTCAGGGACATCCAGATGCATAGAGGTATACTTGTGGAAGGCCTCTTGAATCCTTTGTAAAAAGGTGGATGGGCTTTCTTCATTACCCTGTTGCATATTGCCTACCTTAGACAAATTGGTGGGCCTCCTAGTGCCCCCAAATAGAATCTGGCGATAGACTCGGAGTTGCTTCTTACCTTCAGCTATATTATAGTCCCAATTAGGCCTGGTTAAAAGAAAATCTTGGTTAACAATGTCAAGACCCATTACAGCAGCTTGGATGCACTCCTCAGGAGCAGCATCTTGATCAGGATTGGGGATAGGTGCTGGAGGGGAACAATAGGAAGGAGTAAGGAAAGGAAAAATTAGCTCTGGATTTGTTTCTTCCTGTAAGAGTAAGAGGGGATACATATGGGCTATTGGTTCTGTATTTGGTCCTTTTGTTGACTCATGTGCCATTGCCCTTGATGAAGAGTGCAGGAACAACTACAACCAGGGTGGTGGATTCAGGACCAAGTCTTCCCACATGGCAATGTAGGGGACCTGGTTCAGGTGGCTGTGAAAAACAATCTTTTTAACTTTTTGAATAATCTCCAAATCTAGAGTGCCACCTATTGGCCATCTAACTCCAAAAGTAGGCCACTCAGAATCACACATGGCTTGTTACTTTCCTTTTCTTACCTCCATGGACAAATCATGTGCCCTACCTTTTACATCTTTGAAATATTCAATCATTAAGAAAAGGGGAGTAACTAAGGATTGCCCTATTATTCTCATCTATCACAATCAACACAAACAACAAATTAGGAGACACACAATCACAAAAAAACACATAAAACACAGAGGCCTCAAATCACACAGATGAGCAAGTGCTCTCAGACTCAGATTCAGGTGAGTGAGTAATTTATCATTGTCAGATTCAGGTGAGCGAGTGCTGCCCTCAGATTCAGTAGAATCAGACACATCTCCCCCAACCCGGCCAGTTGGACTTGCATAGGCCCGTTGGCCTGCAACTCACAGTCAGCATGAAAAGACTGAAGGATTTCAGATCAGAGCATGGACAGAAAAGACAAAAAAAGACAAGAAACAAAAAAGACTCACATGTGCATGTTCTGCTGGCTGATTTCCTCCAGAGAGTGTCCTGGGGAGTTTGGGCATCCCAGACGAGCCCCCAAATGTTATGCACAAGTCGCAAAGTCCCAAAAGACCACCAAGGAGTCAGGTCCCATGCAATTACAAAAGGAGTTTATTGCAAGCTCAATCCTGGATTCTTGGGTGTCACTGTCATAGTGGCTTCAGACCAAGAGCCCAGATCCATCTTTGAAGCAGAATTATATAGGGTTAGGGAGACTCTTCCTTTTTATAGGTCCTATTTTTAGCTCTTGCTTACTATTAGATAATTGAGGGGTACTGGTAGGGCACTTACTGGAAAATTACTAATACCTACATTCACAGAATCAATTTCTTTTTTTAAAGAACATCTGATTAAACTAATTAACAAAGAGTACATGTGTAAGCACTGACATCAGCAGGTGGCTACCTATGACAGCTATGACTAATACCTATGTTGGCTAAATTAAATTATCTTAAGCAGGGAGAATTCATCTTTGGATCATAAAAGAGGAACAGAAACAGGGTGGAGGCCTAAGACAGAGCTGCCTAAAAAGAGGAACAGAAACACAGGGAGACTGACATACAGAGTGGAATTACACAGAATAGAAATTTGCAGCTCTGTTCTGGGCAAGGGACACAGAAGGAGTCCACCTTGATGTGAAAACTTGGCCCTTACAACCCTAACCCACACCCCCAAACTGATTCCTAAGTTTCCACAGTCCAGTACTGGAAATCCTGCAGTGTGCCTAAGCCTAAGGTGAAATCAAATGCTGGTACTAACTAGGAAACCAACACCCAATGCACAGGTAGGGAAATTCCAAGGCTGTCACTCACCATAAT
Source organism: Fukomys damarensis (assembly GCF_012274545.1). Taxonomy (NCBI): domain Eukaryota; kingdom Metazoa; phylum Chordata; class Mammalia; order Rodentia; family Bathyergidae; genus Fukomys; species Fukomys damarensis. Next base: position 50,638,159 of record NW_022900926.1, on the reverse strand, counting down.
CAGAACCCTAACCCTTTGCTAACCATGACCCTTCAGGAGGTACTTATATTCCTACATCACTAATATAAATGAACGTTAAATTAACATGAACACTCACACTCAAACACACACTACACTACAAAGGGAGTGAAATGGTGAGCCCATTCCATCCCCTAAATCTAGCTCCAGCCCTACTCGCTGGATAATCACTACCCATTATATCTAAGCTGCAATGTTCAGGTATTTGAAAACCCACAATAAATCCCAATTTCAAAGAAGTCAATGCCCTCACCTTCCCTCTCATATGTAAATTATCTGGTAAATTAATTCCTTTGGTATCACGCTCAACGATCCTAAGCCTAACTCTAACACAGAACCTGATTCCTAAGTGCCCATAGGCTGGTACTAGTAATTCTGCATTGCGGCTAAACCCAAGGCAAAATCAAATGCTGATACTAACTAGGAAGCAAAACCACAGTACTCATGAAGAGAAATTCCAAGGCTATCACTCACCCTAATCCTGACTCTAACCCTAACCCTAGCACTGACCCTCGAGGAGGGAATTATATTCCTACGTCATTCCTAATGTTGAACATAAAATTAACACAAACCCTCACCATCAAACACACACTACACTACACAGGGAGTGAAATGGGGAGCCTATGCTGTCACCTAAATCTTGCTCTAATCCTACTCACTGGCCAGTCACTATCCATTCTATCCAGGCTGCAATGTTCAGCTCCTTGGAAACCCACCTGACATCCCACCTTCAAAAAAGTCATTGCCCTCACCTTCTCTCTCACATGTAAATTGTCTGGTAAGTGAATTCCTTCTGTATCATGCTCACCAATCCTAACCCTAACCCTAACCCACAACGTGATTCTTAAATTCCCATAGGGCGGTACATGATGTCTTGCACTGTATCTAAGTCTAAGGAGAAATCAAATGCTGATACTAACTAGGAAACCCACACCCCAATACCCAGGTAGAGAAATTCCAAGGCTATCACTCACTCTAATCCTAACCACAACCCTGCCTCTAAACCTGACCCTTGAGGAGGTACTTATATTCCTACCTCATTCCTAACAATGGACGTCAAATCAACACCAACACTCAACCTCAAACGCACACCACAATATATAGGGAGTGAAAAGGGGGGCCTATTGCATCCCCTCAGTATAGCTCTAAACCTTCTCAGTGGCCAGTCACTACCCATTATATCCACACCAAAATATTCAGGTCCTTGAGAACCCACATAAATCCCAACTTCAAAAAAGTCACTACCCTCACCTTAACCTCTCCCATGTAAGTTAAGTGGTACATGAACTCCTTCTGTATCACACTCATCAATTCCAACCCTAACCCTACCACACAACCTGATTCCTAATTCCCATAGAGCAGTACTTGAAATCTTGTACTGTGCCTAGGCCTAAGGCAAAACCTCATGCTGATACTAACTAGGAAACCAATGCGCAATACCCAGGTAGAGAAATTCCAAGGCTATCAATCACCGTAATCCTAGCCCTAACCCTAAGGGTAACCCTGACCCTGGAAAAGGGACTTATATTCCTACATCATTCCCAATACTGGACGTCAAATAACCACCAACCATCACCCTCAAAACACACACTACACTACACAGGGAGTGAAATGGGGAGACTATTTCATCCACTAAATGTAGCTCTAACCCAACTCGCTGGCCAATCACTACCTATTATATCCAGTTGGCAATATTATGGTCCTTGGAAATCCACAGTACATCCCACCTTCAAAAAAGTCACTGCCCTCATCTTTCCTCTGACATGCAAAATATCTGGTATGTTAATTATTTCCATATCATGCTCACTATTTCTAACACTAACCCTAACCCACAACTTTATTCCTAAGTTCCCATATGCCAGTATTGGAAATCCTGAGCTGTGGCTAAGCTAAAGGCAAAATGAAATGCTTATACTAAATAGGAAACCCAGGTAGAGAAATCCCAAGGCAATCAGGCACCCAACTACGAACTCTAACCCTAACCCTAACCCTGATGATCCAGGAGGGACATATATTCCTACATCACTAAAAACAACAAACTTCAAATTAATACCAACCCTCACACTCAAGCACACACTACAATACACAGGGAGTGAAATGGGGAGCCTATTCCATCCTGAAAGTCTAGCTCTAAATGTACTCACTGGCTAATCACTAGCCATTATATCTAGGCCTCAAAATTGAGATACTTGAAAACTCAAAATAAATCCCAACTTCAAAAACTAACTACCCTCAACTTCCCTCTCACATGCAAATTATCTGGTAAATGCCTTTGGTATCATGCTCAAAAATCCTATCCCCAACCCAAACTCAGAACCTGATTCCTAAGCTCCTGTAGGCTGGTACAGGAAATTCTGTACTGTGGCTAAGCCAATGGCAAAATCAAATGCTGAAACTAACAAGGAAGCCGGCATCAAAATACCCAGCTGGAGAAATTCCAATGCAATCACTCACCGTAATCCTCACCCTAATCCTAAGGGTAACCCTGACCCTGGAAAAGGACTTATATTCCTATATCATTCCTCACACTGAACGTGAAATGAACACCAGCCCTTACCCTCAAACACACACTACACTACACAGGGAGTGAAATGGGGTGCCTTTTCCATTCCCTACATCTAGCTTTAATCCTACTCACTGGCTAATCACTACCCATTATATCCAGGCCGCAATGTTCATGTCCTTGACAACCCACATCACATCCCAACTTCAAAAAGTCAGTGCCCTAACCTTCCCTCTCACATGTAAATTGTCTGGTATGTGAATTCTTTCCATCTGATGCTCACCAATCTTAACCCTAAACCTAACCTGAAACCTGTTTCTACAGTTCCCATAAGCCGATACTGGAAATCCTGCAGTGTGGCCAAGCCTAAGGTGAAATCAAATTCTGATACTGACTAGGAAACCCACACACAATACCCAGGTAGAGAAATTCCAAGGCTGTCATTCACCGGATTCGGAGCACTAACCCTTTCCCTAACCATGACCCTCCAGGGGGTACTTATATTCTTAGATCACTAATAACAACGAAAGTCAAATTAACACCAAGCCTCACACTCAAAAACACACTATACTACACAGGGAGTGAAGTGGGGAGCCTATTCCATCCCCTAAATCTAGCTCTAATGCTACTCGCTAGCCAATCACTACCCACTGCATCCAGGGCCCAATGTTCAGGTCTGGAGAAACCCACAGTACATCCCACCTTGAAAAAAGACACTGCCCTCACTTTGCCTCTCACATTCAAATTATCTGGTAAGTGAAATCCTTCCATACCATGCTCACCAATCCTAACCCTAACCCTAACCCACAACCTGATTGCTAAGTTCCCATAGGCTGGTACTGGAAATCGTCCACTCTGGCAAAGGCTAAGGTGAAATATGATACTGCTACTAACTAGCTAACCCACACACCAAAACCCTAAACCTACTCCCTGGCCAATCACTACCCATTATATCCAGGCCACAGTGTTGAAGCCCTTGGAAACCCACAGTACATCCCACCTTCAAAGAAGTCACTGCCCTCCCTTTCCCTCTCACAAGCAAATTATCTGATATGTGAATTCCTTCCATATCACACTCATCATTCCTAGCCCTAACCCTAAACCACAAACTGATTCCTAAGTTTGTATAGGGCGGTACTTGAAATCCTGCACTGCATCTAAGCCTAAGGCAATATCTCATCCTGATACTAACTAGGAAACCCAAACCCCCAATACCAAGGTAGACAAATTCCAAGGCTATCACTCACCCTAATCCTCACCCTAACCCTAACCCTAGCACTGACCCTCAAGGAGGGACTTATATTCCTATGTCATTCCTAATGTTGAACATAAAATTAACACAAACCCTCACCATCAAACACACACTACACTACACAGGGAGTGAAATGGGGAGCCTAATCTGTTCCCTAAATCTAGCTCTAACTCTACTTGCTACCCAACCCCATCAAACACACTACACTACACAGGGAGTGAAATGGGGAGCCTAATCTGTTCCCTAAATCTAGCTCTAACTCTACTTGCTACCCAATCACTACCCATTCTCCAGGCTGTAATATTCAGTTCCTTGGAAACCCACAGTACATGCCACCTTCAAAAAAGTCATTGACCTCACCTTCCCTCTGACATGTAAATTGTTTGTTAAGTGTATTCCTTCATTATCACGATCACCAGTGCTAACCCTAACAGTAACCAACAAGGTGATTCCTAAGGTCCCATTGGGCCATACATGATGTCCTGCACTGTGTCTAAGTCTAAGGCGAAATCAAATGGTGATACCAACTAGGAAACCCTCACCCCAATACCGTGGAAGAGATAGTCCAAGGCTATCCTAACCCTAACCCTAACTCTATCCCTAACTCTATCCTAACTCTATCCTAACTCTAACCCTAACCCTAGCACTGACCCTCAAGGAGGGACTTATATTCCAACATCATTCCTAACATTGAACATAAAATTAACACAAACCCTCACCATCAAACACACACTGCACTACACAGGGAGTGAAATGGGGAGCCTACTTCATCCCCTAAATATAGTACTGATCCTACTCACTGGCCGATCACTACCCATTATATCCAGGCCACAATGTTGAGGTCCTTGGAAACACACAGTACATCCCACCTTCAAAGAAGTCACTGCCCTTATCTTCCCTCTCACATGCAAAGTATCTGCTACCTGAATTCCTTCCATATCACTCTCAGCAATCATAACCCTAACCCTAACCCACAAACTGATTCCTAAATTCCCATAGACCAGTAGTGGAAATCCTGCACTGTGGCTAGGCCTAAGGAGAGATCACATGCTGATATTAACCAGGAAACCCACACGCCAGTACACAGGTAGGGATTTTCCAAGCCTATCACTCACCAGAATCGGAACCCTAATCCTAACACTAACTCTGACCCTCAAGGTGGTACTTATATCCCTATATCACTCTTAACACTGAACATCATAGTAACACCAACTCTCACCCTCAAACACACACTACAATACACAGGGAGTGAAATGGGGAGCCTATACCATCCCCTAAATCTAGCTCCAACCCTACTCGCTAGCCAGTCACTACCCACTGTATCCAGGGTGCAATGTTCAGGTTCTCAGAAACCCACAGTACATCCCACTCTGAAAAAAGACACTGCCTTCACTTTCCCTCTGACATACAAATTATCAGGTAAGTGAATTCCTTCGGTACCATGCTCACCAACCCTAACCCTAACCCTAACCCACAACTTGATTGCTAAGTTCCCATAGGCCGTTACTAGAAATCCTCCACTGTAACTAAGGCTAAGGCAAAATATCATGCTGATACTAACTAGCTCACCCACACCCCAATACCCAGGCAGTGAAATACCAAGGCTTTTACTGACTTGAATTGGAACCCTAACCCTAATCCTAACCCTGACTTTCCTGAAGGTACTTATATTCTTACATCATTCCCTACACTGACTTTAAATTAACACCAACCGTCACCCTCAAACACACACAACAGTTCACAGGGAGTGAAATGGGGAGCATATTCAGTCTCCTAAATCTTGCTCTAACCCTACTCCCTGGCCAGTCACTACCTGTTATATCCAGGATGCAATATTCAGGTACTTGGAAACTCTCAGGACATCCCACATTCAATAAAGTCACTGTCCTCACTTTCCCTCACACATGCAAATGATCTGATATGTGAATTCCTTCCATATCATGCTCACCATTCCTAAACCTAACCCCAGCCCATAACCTGATTGCTAAATTCCCATAGGCTGGTACTGGAAATCCTGCACTCTGGTTAAGTCTAAGGCAAAATATCATGCTGAAACTAACCAGAAAACTCACACACCACTACCCAGGTAGAGAAATTACAAGGCTCTCTCTCATTTCAATGTGAACACTAACCCTAACCCTAACCATGACCTTGAGGAGGTACTTATATTCCTACATTGTTCCTAACACTAGACTTCAAATTAACATCAACCCTGACCCTCAAACACAGGCTACACTACACAGGGAGTGAAATGGGGAGCCTAATCCATCCCTTAAATCTAGCTCTAACCCTACTCGCTAGACAATCACTACCCATTGTATCTAGGCAGCAATATTCAGGTCCTTGGAAATGCACAGTATATCTCACCTTCAAAATTCACAGTCCTCACCTTCCATCTCACATGTACATTGTGTGGTATGTGAATTCCTTCAGTATCACCATCCCCAATCCTAACCTTAACCCTAACACACAACCTGATTCCTATTTCTCACAGGGCTGTGCTTCAATCCTGGAATCTGGCTAAGGCAAAGGAGAAATCTCTTGGGGATACTAACTAGAAAACCCACACCCCAATATCCAGATAGTGAAATCCCAAGGATATCAGTCTAAGTAGTCCAAAGCCTAACCTTAACCCTAACCCTGATACTCCAGGAAGGACTTATATTCCTACATCACTCCTAATACTGAACATCAAATTAACACCAACCCTCACCCTCAAACACACACTACTACACAGGGAATGAAATGGGGAGCCTATTCCATCCCCTAAATCTAGCTCTAAACCCACTCGCTGGCCAATCACTACTCATTATAAGTAGGCTGCAATAATCAGGTCTTTGGAAACCCACAGTACATCCCACGTTGAAAAACGTCACTGACCCCAACGTCTGTCCCGCATGCAAATTATCTGGTACGTGAATTCCTTCCTTATCACACTCACCAAACCAAACCTAATCCTAACCCACAACATGATTCCAAAGTTACCATAGGGTGGTACTTGAAATCTAGCACAAAGGCTAAACCTAAGGTGAAATCAAATGCTGATACTAACTAGGAAACCCACACACCAATACCCAGGTAGAGAAATACCTAGTCTATCACTCATCCTAATCATAACCCTATCCCTATGCCTAACCCTGATCCTCCAGGAGTTACTTATATTCCTATATTATTCATAACACAAAACATCAAATTAACACCATCCCTCACCATCAGTCACACACTGCACTACACAGAGAGTGAAATGGGGAGCCTATTCTGTCCCCTAAATCTAGGTCTAAATCTACTCCCAGACCAATCACTACTAATTATATCCAATTGAAAAATTCAGGTCCTCAGAAATCCACAGTACATCCCAACTTCAAAAAATTGACTGCCCTCATCTTCCCTCCCACATGTGCATTGTCTGGTACTTGAATTCCTTCTGTATCAGGCTCAAGTATCCTAACACTAACCCTAACACACAACGTGATTACTAATTCCCATAATGCGGTGCTTAAATCTTGGACTGTGGCTAAGCCAAAGGCGAAATCTCTTGGGGATACTAACTAGGAAACCCACACCCCAATACCCAGGTAGTGAAATCCCAAGGATATCACTCAAAGTAATCCGAACCCTAACCCTAAACCTGATGCTTGAGGAGGGCCTTATATTCCTACAGTACTCCTAACACTGAACGTCAAATTAACACCAGCCCTCACCCTCAAAACCACACTATACTACACAAGGAGTAAAATGAGGAGCCTATTCCTTCCCCTAAATCTAGCTCTAACCCTACTCCCTGGCCAATCACTGCACATTATATCTAGTGCACAATATTCAGATTCTTATAAACTCACAGTACATCCCAATTTCAAAAAAGTCACTGCCATCATCTTCCCTCTCACATGCTAAATTGTCTGCTAGGAGAATTCCACCCTTGTCATGCTCACCAATCCTAAACCTAATGCTAACACACAAACTGATTCTTAGTTCCCATAGGATGGTACTTGAAATCCTGCACAGCAGCTGAGGCTAAGGCGAAATTGCATGATGATACTAAGTGGGAAAACCACACCTGATTACCAAGGTAGAGAAATTCCAAGGCTATCACTCACTGGAATCCAAACAGTAACTCTAACAAAAACTTGACCTTTGAGGGGGTAGTTATATTCCTACATCACTCCTAATACTGGACATCAAATGAACACCAACCCTCAACCTCAAACACACAATACAATTCACAAGGAGTAAAATGGGGAGCTTGTTCCATCCCCTAAATCTAGCTCTAAAACTACTCCATGGCCAATCACTACCCATTACATCCAGGTTGCAAATTTCAGGTCCTTGGAAGCCCACAGTACATCCCACCTTTAAAAAAGTCAATGCCCTCACCTTCACTCTCAAATACATATTATCTGGTACACGAATTCCTTCCATATCATGCTCACCAATCCTAAACCTAACCCTAACCCTAACCCACAACCTGATTCCTAAGTTCCCATAGGCCGGTACTTGAAATCCTGCACTGTGGCTAAGCATAGGGCTAATTCTCATGCTGATACTAACTAGGAAACCCACACCCCAATACCCAGGTAGAGAAATACCAACGTTATCACTCACCCTAATCCTAACCCTAACCCTAAACCTAACCATGACCCTCAAGGAAGGACTTACATTCCTACATCATTTCTAACTCTTAATGTCAAATTAACACCAAACCTCACCCTTAAACACACAATACAGTACACAGGGAGTGAAATGGGGAGCCTACTCTGTCCCCTAAATCTAGCTCTAACCCTACTACAAGGCCAGTCAGTAACCCGTATATCCAGGAGGCAATGTTCAGATCTTTGGAAACCCAAAATACATCCCACCTTCAAGAAAGTGACTTCCCTCACCTTCCCTCTCACATACAAAATATCTGGCTCCCGAATTCCCTCCATATCATGCTCAGCAATCCTAACACTAGCCCTAACCCACAACCTGATTCCTAATTCCCATAGGGTGGTACTTCAATCCTGTACTGTAGCTATGCCTAAAGAGAAATCTCATGCACATACTAACTAGTAGGGATAGAGCTAGATTTGGGGTATGGAATAGGCACCCATTTTCACTCCCTGTGTGTTGTAGTATGTGTTTGAAGGTGAGGGTTGGTGTTAAATTTATGACCAGTGTTAGGAATGATGTAGGAATATAAATGCCTCCTCGAGGATCAAGGTTAGTGTTAGTGTTAGGGTTAGGATTAGGGTAAGGGATAGCCTTGGAATTTCTCTACCTGGGTATTGTGGTGTGGGTTTCCTAGATAGTACAGCATGAGTTTTTGCCTTAGGCTTAGCAGCACTGCAGGATTTCAAGTAATGAACTATAGGAACTTAGGAATCAGGTTGTGCTTTAGGGTTAGCATTATGAATTGTGAGTGTGATACAGAAAGAATACACATACCAGGTAATTTGCATGTGAGAGGAAAGGTGAGGGCATTGACTTTTTTGAAGGTGGATGTCCTCTGGGTTTCCAAGGACCTGAACTTGGCGGCCTTGATATAATGATTAGTGATGGGCCACCGAGTAGTTTTAGAGCTCCATTTAGGGGATGGAATAGGCACCCCATTTCACTCCCTGTGTATTGTATTGTGTGTTTGAGAGTGAGGGTTTGTGTTAATTTGAAGTTCAGTGTTAGGAGTGATATGGCAATAGAAGTCCCTTCTCCATCATGAGGTTTAGGGTTAGGGTTATGCCACGGATTCTGGTGCATGATTGCCTTCGCATTTCTCTACCTGGGTATTGGGGTGTGGGTTTCGCACTTGGTGTCAGCATGAGATTTCGCCTTATGCTTAGCCACAGGTTTTCAAATACCACCCTATGGGAATTAGGAATCAGGTTGCCTGTTAGGGTTAAGGTTAGGATTGTTGAGAGTGATATAGAAGGAATTTCCAACCAGACAATTTATATGTTAGAGGGAAGTTGAGGGCCATGACTTTTTTTGAAGGTGGGATGTACTGTGGGTTTCCAAGGATCTGAAAACAGCAGCCTGCATATAATGGGTAGTGATTGGCCAGCGAGCAGGGTTAGAGCTAGATTTATGGGACGGAATAGGCTCCCCATTACACCCCCTGTATAGTGTAGTGTGTGTTTGAGGGTGAGGGTTGGTGTTACTTTGACCTTCAATGCTATGAGTGATGTTGGAACATAGGTACCTCTTCAAGGGTCAGGTTTAGGGTTAGGGTTATGGTTAGGATTCAGATTCTGGTGAGTGCTTGCCTTGGAATTTCTCTACCTGGGTATTGGGGTGTGGGTTTCCTTGTAAGTATCAGTATTTGATTTTGCCTTAGGTTTACATACAGTGCAGCACATCACATATCGCCCTATGGGAACTTAGGAATCACTTTGTAGGTTAGGATTGGTGAGCGTGATATGGAAAGAATTCACTTACCAGACAATTTACCTGTGAGAGGGAAGGTGAGGGCAATGACTTTTTTGAAGGTGGGATGTCAGGTGGGTTTCCAAGGAGCTGAACAGTGCAGCCTAGATATAATGGGTAGTGATTGGCCAGGGAGTAGAGTTAGAGCTAGATTTAGGGGACAGCATAGGCTCCCCATTTCACTCTCCATGTAGTGTAGTGTGTGTTTGATGATGAGCATTTGAGTTAATTTGATGTTCAATGTTAGGAATGATGTAAGAATATATTTCCCCCCTCGAGGGTAAGTGCTAGGGTGGGGTTAGGGTCAGGATTAGGGTGAGTGATAGCCTTGGAATTTGTCTACCTCGGTATTGGGTGTTGGTTTCCTACATAGTATCAGCATGGGATTTCAACTTTGGCTTAGACTCAGTGGAGGATTTTAACTAAGGCCCTATGGGAATTTTGGAATCAGGTTGTGGATTAGGGTTAGGGTTAGGAATGGTGAGTGCGATATGGAAGGAATTCACTTGTCAGATAATTTGATTGTGAGAGTAAAAGTGAGGGCAGTGACTTTTTTGAAGGTGGGATGTCCTGTGGGTTTCCAAGGACCTGAAAACTTCAGCCTGGATATAATGGGTGGTGATTGGCCAGGGAGTATGTTTAGAGCTAGATTAGGGGGACAGAATAGGCTCCCCATTTCAATTCCTGTGTACAGTAGTGTGTGTCTCAGGGTGAGAGTTGGGGTCATTTTCTTGTTCAGTGTGAGGAATGATGTAGAAATATAAATCCCTCTTCCAGGGTCAGGGTTACCCTTAGGGTTAGGATTAGAATTATGGTGAGTGATAGCATTGGAATTTCTCTATCTGGGTATTGATGTGCATGCTTCCTAGTTAGTATCAGCATTTGATTGCCCCTTTGGCTTAGCCACAGTGCAGAATTTCCTGTACTGGTCCATGAGAACTTCGGAATTTGGTTCTCAGTTAGGGTTAGAGTTAGGATTGTTGACCAAAGGAATTCATTTACCAGATAATTTGCATGTGAGAGGAAAGGTGAGGGTAGTTACTTTTTTGAAGTTGGGATTTACTTTAAGTTTTCAAGTACTTGAATATTGAAACTGATATATAATGGGTAGTGATTAGCCAGTGAGAAGGTTTAGAGCTCGATTTTGGGGATGGAATTGGCTCCCCATTTCACTCCCTGTGTAGTGTAATGTGTGTTTGAGTGTGAGGGTTGGTCTTAATTTGACTTTCACTGTTACTATTGATGTAGGAATAAGTTCCTCATCCATTAACAGGTTAGGGTTAGGGTTAGGGTATGGATTCCAGTGCATGATTGCCTTGAGATTTCTCTACCTGGGTATTGGGGTGGGGGTTTCCCAGTTAGTGTAAGCATTTCCTTTCTCCTTAGGCTTAGCCACACCTCAGGATTTCAGGTAATGGCCTATGGGAACATAGTAATGAGGTTGTGGGATAGGGTTAGGGTTTTGAATGGTTAGCCTGATATGGAAGGATTTCATATACCAGATAATTTGCATGTGAGAGGGAATTTGAGGGAAGTGACTTTTTAGAAGTTGGGATTTATTGTGGGTTTTCAAGTACCTGAATATTGCAGCCTAGATATAATGGGTACTGATTATACAGCAAGTAGGGTTGGAGCTACATTTAGGGGATGGAATAGGCTCCCCATTTCACTCACTCTGCAGTGTAGTGTGTGTTTGAATGTGAGGGTTGGTGTTAATTTGACATTCATTGTTACTACTGATGTAGGAACATAAGTACCTCCTTGAGGGTCATGGTTAGGACATGGGCTAGGGTTCTGATTCCAGTGAGTGAGAGCCTTGGAATTTCTCTACCTGGGTTTGGGTGTGGTTTTCTTATGTAGTATCACCATTTGATTTCACCTTAGGTTTAGCCACAGTGCAGGATTTCCAGTACCGGCCTATGGGAACTGAGGAATCAGCTTGTGGGTTAGGGTTAGGGTAAGGATGGGTGAGCATGATAAAGAAGGAATTAACATACCAAATATTTTGCATGTGAGAGGGAAGGTGAGGGTAGTTACTTTTTTGAAGGTGGGATGTACTGTAGGTTTCCAAGGACCTTAATATTGCCAACCAGATATAATGGGTTGTGATTTTCCTGAGAGTTGGGTTAGAGCTACATTTCGGGAATGGAATAGGCTACCCATTTCACTCCCTGTGTAGTGTAGTGTAGTGTGCATTTGAGGGTGACGGTTGGTGTGAATTTGACATCCATTGTAAGGAATGGTGTAGGAATATAAGTCCCTCTTCCAGGGTCATGGTTATGGTTATGGTTAGGGTTAGGGTTAGGATTATGGTGAGTGATAGCCTTGGAATTTCTCTACGTGGTTATTGGGTGTGGGTTTCCTAATTAGTATTAACATGAGGTTTTTCCTTAGGCTTAGCCACCTTGCTGTATTTCCAGTACTGCCCTATGGGAATTTAGAAATAACGTTCTGGGCTACGGTTAGCTTTAGGAATGGTGAGCGTGATACAAAAGGAATTCACTTACCAGACCATTTCCATGTGAGAGGGAAGGTGAAGGCAATGACTTTTTTGAAGCTGGGATGTACTGTGGGTTTCCAAGGAGCTGAATATTGCAGCCTGGATATAATGGGGAGTGATTGGCCAGCTAATAGGGTTAGAGCTAGATTTAGGGAGCAGATTAGGCTCCCCATTTCACTCCCTGTGTAGTGTAGTGTGTGTTTGATGGTGAGGGTTTGTGTTAATTTTATGTTCAATGTTAGGAATGATGTAGGAATATAAATCCCTCCTCGAAGAAGATCAGTGCTAGGGTTAGGATTAGAGTCAGGATTCTGGTGAGTCATAGCCTTGGTATTTGTCTATCACTGTATGGGGTGTGGATTTCCTAGTTAGTATCAGCATGAGATTTTGCCTTAGGCTTAGGCTCAGTGAAGAATTTGAAGTAGAGCCCTATGGGAATTTAGGAATCAGGTTGTGGTTTCCAGTTAGGGTTAGGATTGGTGAGTGCCTTGTGGAAGGAATTCCCTTACCAGATAATTTGCTTGTGAGAGGGAAGTTGAGGGCACTGATTTTTTGAAGTTGGGATTTATTGTGGGTTTTCAAGTATCTGAATATTGTGTCCTAGATATATTGGGTAGTGATTATCCAGCAAGTAGGTTTGGAGCCAGATTTAGGGGATGGAATACAATCCCCATTTCACTCTTTATGTAGTGTTGTGTGTTTGAGTGTGAGGGATGGTGTTAATTTGACATTCATTCTTATTATTGATACAGGAATATAAGTACCTCCTGGAGGGTCACAGTTAGGGCGATGGTTAGGGTTCTGATTCTGGTGAGTGACAGCCTTGGAATTTCTCTACCTGGATATTGGGTGTTGGTTTCCTAGTTAGTATCAGCATTTGATTTTGCCTTAGGCTTAGCCACAGTGCAGGATTTCCAGTAAGGCCTATGGGAACTGAGGAATCATGTTGTGGGTTAGAGTTAGGGTTAGGATTTTTTTAGTGTGATACCAAAGGTATTCATTTACCAGATAATTTGCATGTGAGAGGGAAAGTGAGGCCATTGACATTTATGAAGTTGGGATTTACTGTGGGTTTTCAAGTACCTGAATATTGTGGCCTAGATATAATGGGTAGTGATTAGCCAGCAAATAGTGTTGGAGCTAGATTTAGGGAACAGAATATGCTCCCCATTTCACTCCCTGTGTAGTGTTGTGTGTGTTTGAGTGTGAGGGTTGGTGTTAATTTGACATTCATTGTTATTATTGATGTAGGAATCAGTCTCTTCTCCATCATCAGGTTAGGGTGAGGGCTAGGGTTCGGATTCCAGTGCATGATTCCCTTGAGATTTCTCTACCTGGGAATTGGGGTGGGGGTTTCCAAGTTAGTATAAGCATTTCATTTTGCCTTAGACTTAGCCATACCTCAGGATTTCAGGCAAAGGCCTATGGAAACTTAGTAATGACATTGTGGGATAGGGTTAGGGTTTGAATGGTTAGAGTGATATGGAAGGAATTCATATACCAGATAATATGCATGTGAGAGGGAATTTGAGGGCAGTACCTTTTTAGAAGTTGGGATTTATTATGAGTTTTCAAGTACCTGAATATTGCAGCCTAGATATAATGGGTACTGATTATACAGCAAGTAGGGTTGGAGCTACATTTAGGGGACAGAATAGGCTCCCCATTTCACTCTCTCTGCAGTGTAGTGTGTGTTTGAGTGTGAGGGTTGGTGTTAATTTGACTTTCATTGTTATTACTCATGTAGGAATATAAGTACCTCCTTGAGGTTCATGGTTAGGACAAGGGTTAGGGTTCTGATTCCGGTGAATGACAGCCTTGGAATTTCTCCACCTAGGTTTGGGTGTGGGTTTCTTATGTAGTATCACCATTTGATTTCACCTTAGGTTTAGCCACAGTGCAGGATTTCCAGTACCGGCCTATGGGAACTGAGGAATCAGCTTGTGGGTTAGGGTTAGGGTAAGGATGGGTGAGCATGATAAAGAAGGAATTAACATACCAAATATTTTGCATGTGAGAGGGAAGGTGAGGGTAGTTACTTTTTTGAAGGTGGGATATACTGTGAATTTCCAAGGACCTTAATATTGACAACTGGATATAATGGGTCGTGATTTTCCTGAAAGTTGAGTTAGAGCTGCATTTCGGGAATGGAATAGGCTCCGCATTTCACTTCCTGTGTAGTGTAGTGTGTGTTTGAGGGTGATGGTTGGTGTGAATTTCACATCCAGTGTTAGGAATGATGTAGGAAATTAAGTCTCCCTTACAGGGTCAGGGTTCCCGTTAGGGTTATCCTTCCGATTTCAGTGAGTGATAGCCTTGGAATTTCTCTACCTGGGTCTTGGTGTGTGGGTTTCCTAGTTAGTACCAGCATTTGATTTTGCGTTAGGCTTAGACACAGAGCAGTATGTGAAGTACCGCCCTATGGGACCTTAGGAATCAGGTTGGGGGTTAGGGTTAGGTTTAGCATAAGTGATCTTGATACAGAAGTAATTCACAGACCAGATAATTAACATGTGAGAGGGAAGGTGAGAGCAGTGGCTTTTTAAAGGTGGGATATATTGTTAGGGTTAGTGTTCGGATTCTGGTGAGTGAAAGCCTTGGGATTTGTCTACCTGGGTAAGGACTGTGGGTTTCCTAGTTAGTATCACAAGGAGACTTTGCCTTAGTCTTAGCAGCAGTGTAGAATTTCTAGTTCAGGCCTGTGAGAAGTTAGGAATCAGGTTGTGGGTTAGGAGTAGGGTTAGGTTTGGTAAGCATATCACGAAAGGATTTCACTTAGCAGATAATTTGTATGTGAGAGGGAAAGTGAGTGTAGGGATTTTTCTGAAGATTGGGATGAACGGTGTGTTTTATAGGAGCTGAACATTGAGACATAACCCTGACCCTCAAAATGATACTTATACTCTGAAATCATTCCTAACACTGGACATCACATTAAAACCAACCTTCACCCTCAAACACACACTATACTACACTACAGGGAGTGAAATGGGGTGTCTATTCCATTCCCTAAATCTAGCTCTAACCCTACTCACTGGCCAATCACTATCCATTGTATCTAGGCGGCAATATTCAGGTCCTTGGAAATGCACAGTACATCTCATGTTCAAAAAAGTCACTGCCCTCACCTTCCCTCTCACATGTAAATTGTCTGGTACATGAAATCCTTCTGTATCATGCTCACCATTTCTAAACCTAACACTATCCCACAACCTGATTCTTAAGTTCCCATATGGTGGTATTTGAAATCCAGCACTGAGGCTAAGCCTAAGGAGCAATCTCATGCTGCTACTAACTAGGAAACCAACACGCCTATATCCAAGTAGAGAAAATCCAAGTCTATCACTCTCCCTAATCCTAACCCTATCCCTAACACTAATCCTGATCCTCGAGGAGGTACTTATATTCCTACATCATTCCTAACACTGAACATCAAATTAAAACCAACCCTCACTCTCAAAAAACACTACACTACAGAGGGAGTGAAATGGAGAGCCTATTCAGTCCCCTAAATCTAGTTCTAATCCTACTCCCTGGCTAATCACTACACATGATCTATAGGCAACTATATTCAGGTGTTTGGAACTCCACAGCAAATCCCACCTTGAAAAAAGCGACTGTCCTCACCTTTCCTTCCACAAGCAAATTATCTCATTTGTGAATTACTTCCATATCATGCTCACCATTCATAACCATAACCCTTACCCACAACCTGATTCCTAAATTTCCATTGGGCAGTACTTGAAATCCAGCACTGAGGATTAGCCTAAGCAGAAATCTCATGCTGCTACTAACTAGGGAACCCACACTCCAATACCCAGGTACAGAAAATCCAAGTCTATCACTCACCCTAATCCTAACTCTAACCCTAACACTAACCCTGACCTTCAAGGAAGGACTTCTATTCCTACATCATTTCTAACTGTGAACGTCAAATTAACACTAACCCTCACCCACAAACACTCACTACACTACACCATGAGTGTAATGGGGAGCCTATTCCTTCTACTAAGTCTGGCTCTAACCAGCCTAGCTAGCCAATCACTACCCATTGTATCCAGGCTACAATGTTCACGTCCTTGGATACCACAGTACATCCCACCTTCAAAAAAGTCACTACCCTCATGTTCCTTCCCAAGTGCAAATTATCTGGTACATGAAACTCTTCCATATCACGCTTATAAATCATAACCCTGACCCTAACCCACAACCTGATTCCTAAGTTCCCATATGGCAGTACTTCAAATCCTGAGCTGTGGCTAATCCTAAGGTGAAATCTCATGCATATACTAACTATGAAACCCCCACACCAATACCCAGTTAGAGGAATTCCAAGGGTATCACTCTTCCTCAATCTAACCCTAACGCTATACCTAACCCTGACCCTCGAGAAGGGACTTATATTCCTACATCATTCCTAACACTGAACATCAAATTAACACCAACCTTCACCCTCAAACACACACAACACTACACAGGGAGTGAAATGGGAGCCTATTCTGTCCCCTAAATCTATCTCTAACTCTACTCGCTGGCCAATCACTACACATTGTATCTAGGTGGCAATATTCAGGTCCTTGAAAATGCTTAGTACATTTCACCTTCAAAAATGTCACTGCCCTCACCTTCCCTCTCACATGTAAATTGTCTGGTATGCAAATTCCTTCTGTATCCCTAAACAATCCTAACCCTTACACACAACCTGATTTCTAATTCCCATATGGCGGTGCTTGATATCCTGGACTGTGGATAAGCCAAAGAAGAAATCTCTTGGGGATACTAACTAGGAAACCCACACCTCAATACCCAGGTAGTGAAATCCCATGGCTATCACTCAAGGGAAGCCAAACCATAACCCTAACCATAACCTTGATGCTTGAGGAGGGACTTATATTCCTATATCACACCTAACACTGAATGTCAAATTAACACCAGCCCTCACCCTCAGACTCACAGTATACTACACAGGTAGTGAAATGGGGGCCCTACTCCGTCCCAAAAATCTAGCTCTAACCCTACTCGCTGGCCAATAACTACTCATCATACGGAGGCCACAATATTCAGGTCTTTGGAAATGCACAGTACATCCCAACTTGAAAAAGTGACACCCTCACCTTCCCTCCAACATGCAAATTATCTGGAATGTCAATTCCTTCCTTATTATGCCTACCAATCCTAACCCTAACCCTAACCCACAACCTGAATCCAAAGTTCCCATAAGGTGGAACTTGAAATCCAGCACAGAGGCTAAGCCTAAGGCGAAATCTCATGCTGATATTAACTAGGAAACCCACACACCAATACCCAGGTAGAGAAATACCAAGTGTATCACCCACCCTAATACTAACCCTATCCCCAAGCATAACCCTAATCCTCGAGGAGGAATTTGTATTCCTACATAGTTCATAACACTGAACATCAAATTAATACCATCCCTCACCATCAAACACACACTACACTACACAGGGAGTGAAATGGAGGGCCTATTCTGTTCCCTAAATCTTGCTCTAAAACTTCTCACTGGGCAATCACTACCCATTATATCCAATCACAAAATGCAGGTCCTGAGAAACCCAGAGTACATCCCACCTTCAAAAAAGCCACTGCCCTCAGCTCTTCCCTCTCACAAGTAAATTGTCTGGTACTTGAATTCCTTCCTTATCACACTCACCATTCCTAACCCTAACCCTAAGCCACAACCTGATTGCTAAGTTCCCAGAGGGGGGGTATGTCAAATCCTGCACGGTGTCTAAGCCTAGAGCAAAATCATATGCTGACACTAAATAGGAAACCCAAAGCCCAATACCCAGGTAGAAAATTCCAAAGCTATTACTCACGAGAATCAGAGTCCTAACACTAAACATAATCCTGACACTCAAGGAGGTAGTTGTATTCCTACAGCCTTTCTAATTCTGGGTGTCAAATTAATACCAACCCTCACCCTCAAACACGCACTATAATACACAGGGAGTGAAATGGGGAGCCTATTCCATCCCTTAAATCTAGCTCTAACCCTACTCATTGGTGAATCATTACCAATTATATCTAGGCCACAATATTCAGGACTTTGGAAACCCACAGTACATCCCAACTTGAAAAAAGTCACTGCCCTTACCTTCCCTCTCACATGAAAATTATCTGGTCCTTGAATTCCTCCCTTATCATGCTCACCAATCCTAAACCTCACCCTAAACCACAATCTGATTCCTAAATTCCCATAGGGCGCTACTTGAAATCTAGCACTGAGGTTAAGACTAGGTGAAATCTCATGATGCTACTATCTAGCAAACCCACACCTCAATACCCAGGTAGAGAAATTACAAGGCTGTAACTCACTGGAATCAGAACTCTCAACCTAACCTTAATTGTGACCCTCAAGGAGGTACTTATATTGCTACAGCATTCATAAAACTGGGCATCAAATTAACACAAACCCTTACCCTCAAACATACTACATTACACAGGGAGTGAAAAGGGGTGACTTTTCCATCCCCTAAATCTAGCTTTAACCCTACTCTCTGGCCAAGCACTACCCATTATGTCCTGGCCTGCCTCAATGTTCAGGTCTTTGGAAACTCACAGTACACTGCACCTTCAAAAAAGTCACTGAACTCACCTTCCCTCTCACATGCAAATTGTCTGGTTTGTGAATGCCTTCCGTATCATGCTCACCAATCCTAACCCTAACCCTAACCATAAACCACTGCCACTACCACTCCAGTAGAGCCTGCGTGACAATGCCGGTCACCTGGCAGAAACCAGACCAGAGGTATCGTCCCCACGGGGTTAAGCCTCCTGGAAGTCCTTGGCACACACCACATGCGAAGTCAGCCGTGAAGAGAATAGCTGGCCTCTCTGCCTGCAGTTTGGGGACATTGGGTTCATTTATAATTCTGTTCTATTTTGTCTTTATTACTATTTGTTCATTATCTGTAGAATTGTATTCTGGGCCCAGGAAAGGTTAGGAACAATTAGATGTTCCTAGAGATGTGGAGATATTGAGGCACAAGAGGACGGGCGGCCAAAGTGCTGACCCTGAGCCCCGGACTGTGAAGTCCTGAAGGTGAACCTGAAGGTGACATGCTGAAGCCAGTCCTTTGTTTTACAAACTTCCCCTTCTGACTGCTTATAGGTGTGGTCTTACCTTGACTTAATGGTCTTAGCTTTTGTGATGGTATATAGGTGTGGTCTTACCTTGACCTTGTGGCCTTAGTTTTTACAGTACTATTGTCTATCTTTCTCATGCCTGCCTGTGACTGGAATCACTCTTGGGGTATGCCCTTGAAACTAGTATATAAACACCTGGAGTTAGAAATAAAATTGCAGCAGCATTGGCAAACTTCACCTCGGTGTTGAGTGCTTTTGTCTGACTGTCATCGCCGAACCTGCTCCCACCTTTCAGAGAACCTGTATCTCCTCGTGAAATCCCGTGTTAGCTGCCCTACGGTCGGTAGCAACCCACAACCTGATTCCTAAGGTCCTATAGGCCGGTACTGGAAATCTTGCACTGTGGCTAAGCCTAAGGCAAAATCTCATGGTGATACTAACTAGGAAACCCAAACTCCAATAACCAGGTACAGAAAATCCAAGTCTATCACTAACCCTAATTATAACATGAACCCTAACCCTAACACTGACCTTCAAGGAAGGACTTCTATTCCTACATCATTTCTAACTCTGAACCTCAAATTAACACCAACTTTCACCCTCAAGCACACACTACACTACACAGGAAGTGAAATGGGGAGCCAATTCCATCCCCTAAATCTAGCTCAATATTTACTCGCTGGCCAATCACTACCCATTGCACGCAGGAGGCAATGTTCAGGTCCTTGGAAACCCAATGAACATCCCACCTTCAAAAAAGTCACTGCCCTCACCTTCTCTCTCACTTGTAAATTGTCTGTTATGTGAATTCCTTCCACATAAAGCTTACCATTCCTAACCCTAAACCTAACCCACAACCTGATTCCTATTTTCCCATAGGCCAGTACTTGAAATCCTGCACTGCTGCTAAGCCTAGGGTGAAATCTTATGCTGATACTAACTAGGAAACCCACACCCAATACCCAGGTAGAGAAATTCCAAGGCTATCTCTCACTGCAATGAAAAGCCTAATCCTAACACTAACCCCAACCTTGAGGAGGTGCTTAAATTCATACATTATTCTTGAGACTGGACGTCAAATTAGCACCAACCCTCACCCTCATTCACACCCTGCACTACACAGGGAGTGAAATGGGAGCCTATTCTGTCCCCTAAATGTATCTCTAACCCTATTATCTGGCCAATCACTACCCATTGTTTCTAGGCAGCAATATTCAGATCCTTGGGAATGCACAGTACATCTCACCTTCAAAAAAGTCACTTCCTTCACCTTTCCTCTCACATGTAAACTGTCTGGTACATGAATTCCTTCTGTATCACACTCACCAATCCTAACCCTAACCCTAACCCTAACACATAACCTGATTCTTAATTCCCATAGGGTGGTAATGAAATCCTGTACTGTAGCTAGGCCTAAGGTGAAATTTCATGCAGATACTAACTAGTAGGGAAAGAGCTAGATTTAGGGTATGAAATAGGCACCCATTTTCACTCTCTGTATATTGTAGTATGTGTTTGATGGTGAGATTTTGTGTTAATTTGACAACCAGTGTTGGGAATGATGTAGGAATATAAATCCCTCTTCCAGGGTCAAGGTTCTGGTTAGGGTTAGAGTTAGGATTATGGTGAGTGATAGCCTTGGAATTTCATTATGTGAGTATTGGCTGTGGGTTTCCTACTTAATATCAGCATGAGGTTTCACCTTAGGATTAGCCACAGTGCAGAATTTCCAGTTCCCCTTATGGAAACTTAGGAGTCATGTTCTGGGTTAGGGTTAGGGCTGTGATTGGTGAGCGTGATAAGGAAGCAATTCACTTGCCAGACAATTTACATGTGAGAGGGAAGGTGAGGTCAATGACTTTGTTGAAGTTGGGATATACTGTTGGTTTCCAAGGCTCTGAACATTGCAGCCTAGATATAATGGGTATTGTTTGGCCAGTGAGTAGGTTTAGAGGTAGATTTAGGGGACAGCATATGTTACCCATTTCACACCTGTATAGTGTAGTGTGTGTTTGAGTGTGAGGGTTGGTGTTCATTCGATGTTCATTGATAATAGTGATGTAGGAATATAAGTACCTCCTGGAGGGTCATGGTTAGGGCAAGGGTTGGGGTTCCGATTCCGGTGAGTGACAGCCTTGGAATTTCTCTACCTGGGTATTGCCTGTGGGTTTCCTAGCTAGTATGAGCCTTTGTTTTCACCTTAGGCTTAGCCACTGTGCAGAATTTCCAGTATGGGCCTATGGGAACTGAGGAATCAGCTTGGGGGTTAGGGTTAGGGTTAGGATTGGTGAACGTGATAAAAAGGGATTAATGTGCCAGATATTTTGCATGTGATAGGGAAGATGAGGGCAGTTACTTTTTTGAAGTTGGGATATACTGTGGGTTTCCAAGGACCTTAATATTGCCAACCATGTATAATGGGTAGTGATTGGCAAGCAAGTTGGGTTAGAGCTACATTTTGGTGATGGAATAGGCTCCCCATTTCATTCCCTGTGCAGTGTAGTGTGTGTGTGAGGGTGATGGTTTGTGTTAATTTACATCCAGTGTTAGGAATGATGTAGGAAGATTAGTCCCTCTTCCAGGGTCAGGGTTAAGGTTAGGGTCAGGCTTAAGGAGAGGATTAGGCTTAGGATTACGTTCAGTGATAGCCTTGGAATTTCTCTGCCTGGCTAATGGGTGTGGATTTCGTAGTTAGTATCAGCATGAGGGTTCACCATAGGCTTAGACACAGTGCAGAATTTCCACTACTGTTCTATGGGAACTTAGTAATCACGTTCTGGGTTACGGTTAGGGTTAGAACTTGTGATCATGATACGGAATTTAGAAGTCAGGTTGTGGGTTAGGGTTAGGGTTAGGATTGGTGAGCATCAGGTGGAAAGCATTCACATACCAGACAATTTACATGTGAGAGGGAAGGTGAGAGCTGTGACATTTTTGAAGTAGGGATGTAATGTGGGTTTCCAAGAATCAGAACATTGCTACCTGGATATAATGAGTAATGATTGCTCAGTGAGTAGGGTTAGAGCTAGATTTAGGGGATGGAATAGGATCCCCATTTCACGCTTTTGTATTGTAGTGTGTGTTTGAGGGTAAGGGTTGGTGCTCTTTTGACATCCAGTGTTAGGAATGATGTAGGAATATATGTAGCTCCTCCAGTGTCAGAGTTAGGGTTAGGGTTAAGGTTCAGATTCCTGTGACTGATAGCCTTGGAATTTCTGTACCTGTGTATTGGGGTGAGGGTTTCCCAGTTAGTATCAGCATGAGATTTTGCATTAGGCTTAGCTCCAGTGCAGGATTTCAAGTAGAGGCCTATAAGAATTTGAGTTAGGGTTAGTTTTCACAATTGTGAGCATGAGATGGAAGGAATTCATGTACCAGACAATTTACATGTGGGAGCGAAGGTGAGGGAAATGACTTTTTTGAAGTTGAGATGTACTGTGGGTTTCCAAGGATCTGAACATTTCCACTTGGATGTAATGGATTGTGACTGGCCAGGGAGTAGGTTTAGAGCTAGACGTAGGGGATGGGATGGGCTCCCCATTTCACTCCCTGTGTTTTGTAGTGTGTGTTTGATTGTGAGGGTTGGTGTTAATTTGAAGTCCAGTGTTAGGAA
This sequence comes from Fukomys damarensis, assembly GCF_012274545.1. NCBI lineage: Eukaryota > Metazoa > Chordata > Mammalia > Rodentia > Bathyergidae > Fukomys > Fukomys damarensis. The sequence continues at coordinate 50,614,767 of NW_022900926.1, read as the reverse complement.
TGATGTAGCAATATATGTACCTCCTCCAGGGGCAGGGGTACGTTTGGTGGTAGGGTTCTGATTCTGGTGAATGATTGTCTTGGAATTTCTGTACTTGGGTATTGAGGTGCGGGTTTCCTAGTTCTTATCAGCATTTCATTTCGCCTTGGACTTAGCCTCAGTGATAGAGAAGAAATTCACATACCAGACAATTTGCAGTTGATAGGGAAGGTGAGAGCAGCGACTTTATGAAGTTGGGATGTACTGTAGGTTTCCAAGAACCTGTACATTGCTTAAATATAATGGGTCCTGATTGACCAGTGAGTAGTGTTAGAGCTAGATTTAGGGGATGGAATATGCTCCCCATTTCACTCCCTGTGTAGTGTAGTGTGTGTTTGAGCATAAGCGCTGGTGTTAATTTGATGTTCAGTGTTAGGAAAGATGTAGGAATATAACTCCCTCCTCGAGGGTCAGGGTTAGTGTTAGGGTTAGGGTTAAGATTAGGGTAAGTGATAGCCTTCCAATTTCTCTACCTGGGTATTGGGTGTGAGTTTCCTAGTTAGTATCAGCAGGAAATTTCGCCTTAGGCTTACACACAGTGCAGGATTTCAAGTACCGTCCTATGGGAACTTAGGAATCAAGTTGTGGGTTAGGGTTAGGGTTAGGAATGGTGAATGTGGTAAGGAAGGAATTCACAAATCAGATAATTTGCATATGAGAGGGAAAGTGAGAGCAGTCACTTTTTGGAAGGTGGAATGTCCTGTGGGTTTCCAAGGACCTGAGCATTTCGGCCTGGATATAATGGGTAGTGATTGTCAGCAAGTAGGTTTAGCGCTAGATTTAGGGGCCAGAATAGGCTTGCCTTTTCACTCCCTGTGTAGTGTAGTGTGAGCTTGAGGGTGAGGGTTGGTGTTAATTTCACATTCAGTATTCGGAATGATGTAGGAATATATCTACCTCCTCGAGGATCAGGGTTAGTGTTTGGGTTAGGGTTCAAATTCAGGTGACTGATACCCTTAGAATTTCTGTACCTGGGTATTTGGGTGCAGGTGTCCTAGTTAGTATCAGCATTTTATTTCACCTCAGGCTTATCATCAGTGCAGGATTTCCTGTACCAGCCTATGGGAAGTTAGATATCAGGTTGTGGGTTAGGGTTAGGGGTAGGAATGTTGAGCATGATGCTGAAGGAATTCACATACCAGAGAATTTACATGTGAGAGGCGAGGAGAGAGCACCTCACACACAAGGTGTGAGAGACTTTTTTGAAGGTGGGATGTAAGGGGGGTTGCCAAGGATCTGAACACTGCGGCCTGGATACAATGGGTAGTGATTGGCCAGGGAGTATGATTAGAGCTAGATTTAGGGGATGGAATAGGCTCCCTATTTCACTCCCTGTGTAGTGTAGTGTGTGTGTGTTTGAGGGTGAGGGTTGATGTTAATTGGATGTACAGTGTTAAGAATGATGTAGTAATATAAGTACCTCCTCCAGGTTCAGGGTTAGGGTTAGGTTTAGGTTTCAGAATTCGGTTAGTGATAGCATTGGAATTTCTCCACCTGGGTATTGGGTGTTGGTTTCCTAGTTAGTATCAGCGTTTCATTTCACCTTAGGCTTTGACACAGTGCTGGATTTCCAGTACTGACCTATGGGAACTTAAGAATCAGGTTTTGGGTAGTTGTTAGCGTTAGGAATGGTGAGCATGATAGGGAAGGAATTCATGTATCAGATAATTTACATGTGTGAGGCAAAGTGAGGGCAGTGAACTTTTTGAAATTTGGATGTACTGTGGGTTTCCAAGGACCTGAATTTTAAGGCCAGGATATAATGGGTAGTGATTTGCTATCGAGAAGGTTTAGAACTAGATTTAGGGAAAAATTAAGCTCCCCATTTCATAGTCTGTGTAGTTCAGTGTGTGTTTGAGGGTGAGGTGTGGTGTTAATTTGATGTACAATGTTAGGAATGCTGTAGGAATATAAGTATCTCCTCGAGGATCAGCGTTAGGGCTAGGGTTAGGTTTAGGGTTAGGATTAAGGTGAGCGATAGCTTTGGAATTTCTCTACCTGGCTGTTGGGTTGTGGGTTTCCTAATTAGTATCAGCAGGAGATTTCACCTTAGGCTTAGTCACGGTACAGAATTTCAAATAATGCCCTATGGGAACATAAGAATCAGGTTGTGGGTTAAGGTTACAGTTAGGATTGGTGAGCTTGATGATGAAGCAATTCACATACCTGATCATTTTCATGTCATAGCAAAGGTGAGGGCAATGACTTCTTTGAAGGTGTGATGTAGTGTGGGAGCTGAACATTTTGGCCTGGATATAATGCATAGTGATTGGCCAGAGCATAGGGTTAAAGCTATATTTAGGGGACCGAATGGGCTCCTTATTTCCCTCCCTGTGTAGTGTGATTTGTTTGAGGGATAGTGTTGGTGTTAATTTGAAGTCCAGTGTTAGGCATGGTGTAGGAATATAAGTACCTCCTGAAGGTTCATGGTTAAGGCAAGGGTTAGTGTTTGGATTCCAGTGTGTGATAGGCTTGGAATTTCTCTACATGGGTATTGGGTGTGGGTTTCCTAACTAGTATCTGCATGAGATTTCAACTTAGGCCTAGTCACAGGACAGGATTTCAAGTGCAGGACTATGGGAACTTAGGAATCAGGTTGTGGGTAAGGTTTATGGTTAGGAATTTTGATAGTGAGATGGAAGGAATTCATGTACCAGACAATTTACTTGTGAGAGGGAGGGAGAGGGCAGTGATTTTTTTGAAGTTAGCATGTACTGTGGGTTGCTAATGTCCTGAACATTGTGGCCTGGATATTATTAGTAGTGATTGGCCAGAGAGTAGGTTTAGAGCTAGATTTTGAGTATGGAATAGGCACCCCATTTCACTTCCTGTATATTATAGTGTGTGTTTGAGGCTGAGGGTTGATGTCTAGTGTTAAGAATGATGCAGGAATATAAGTACCTTCTCGAGGGTCAGGGTTTGGGTGATGTTTAGAGTTCAGATTCCGGTGACTGATAGCAATGGAATTTCTCTACCTGGGTATTGGTGTGTGGGTTTCCTACTTAGTATCAGCATGAGATTTCCCCGTAGGGTTAGCCATAATGCAGGATTTGAAGTACCGCTGTACAGGAACTTAGGAATCAGGTTGTGGGTTAGGGTAAGGGTTAGGATTGGTAAGCATAATATGGAAGGAATTCACTTACAAGATAATTTGCATGTGAGAGGGAAGGTGAGGGCACTGACTTCTTTGACAGTGGGATATAATGTGCATTTCCAAGGACCTGAATATTGCATCCTAGATATAGTGGGTAGCTACTGACCAGCAAGTAGGGTTATAGCTAGATTTAGGGGGTGGAATAGGCTCCCCATTGTACTCCCTGTGTAGTGTAGTGTGAGTTTGAGGGTTAGGGTTTCTGCTAATTTGACATTCAGTGTTATTACTAATGTAGGAATATAAGTCCCTTCTCGATCATCAGGGTTAGGGATAGGGTTAGGGTTTGCATTCCAGTGAGTGATAGCCTTGGAATTTCTCTACCTGGTTATTGTGGTGTGGGTTTCCAAGTTAGTATCAGCATGAGATTTTGCCTTAGGCTTAGACACAGTGTAGGATTTCAAATACTGCCCTATGTGAATTAGGAATCAGGTTGTGTGTTAGGATTAGGATTATGATTGGTGAGCATGATAGGGAAGGAATTCATGTACCAGCCAATTTACATGTGAGAGGGCTGTGACTTTTTGGAAGGTGGGAGGAACTTTTGGTTTCCAAGGATCTGAACATTGATGCCTGCATATAATGTTTAGTGATTGGCCAGCGAAGTAGGTTTAGAGCTAGATTTAGGGGACAGAACAGGCTCCCTATTTCACTCCCTGTGTAGTGTAGTGTGTGTTTGAGGGTGAGGGTGAGGGTTGGTGTTAATTTGATGTTCACTGTTAGGAATGATGTAGGAATATGAGTACCTCCTCCAGGGTCAGGGTTAGGTTAGGGTTAGAGTTAGGATTAGGGCGAGTGATAGCCTTGGAATTTCTCTATCTGGTTATTTGGGTGCATGTTTCCTAGTTAGTATTAGCATTTGATTTTGCCTTAGGCTTAGCTACAGTGCAGAATTTCTAGTACCAGGCTATGGGAAGTTAGGAATCAAGTTGTAGGTTAAGGTTAGGGTTATGAATTGTGAACATGAGGTGGGAGGAATTCATGTACCACACAATTTACATCTGAGAAGGAATGTGAGGGTAGTGAATTTTTTGAAGGTAGTATGTACTGTGGTTTTCCAAAGACCTGACCATTTTGGCTTGGATATAATGGGTAATGATTGGCCAGCGAGTAGGGTTAGAGCTAGATTTAGGGGATGGAATAGGTGCCCCATTTCACTCCCAGTTTAATGTAGTGTGTGTTTGAGGGTGAGAGTTGGTGGTAATTTGATGTTTCCATAGGGTGGTTCATGAAATCCCTCACTGTGTCTAAGCCTAAGGGGATATCAAATGCTGATACTAAATAGGAAACCCAAATCCCAATACCCATATAGAGAAATTCCAAGGCTATCACTCCCCGGAATCAAACCCTAACCCTAACTCTAACCCAGACCCTCAAGGAGGTATTTATATTCCTCCATCACTCCTAACAGGAGACGACAAATTAACACCAACACTCCCCTCAAACACACACTACATTACACAGGGAGTGAAATGGGGAGCCTATTTCATCCCCTAAATCTCGTTTTAGCCCTAGTTGCTGGCCTGTCACTACTCATTATACCCAGGCTGCAATGTTCAGGTCCTGAGAAACCCACAGTACATCCCATCTTCAAAATAGTCACTCCCTCACCTTCCCTCTCACATGCAAATTATCTGGTATGTGAAATCCTTCCTTATCATGCTCACCAATCCTAACCCTAACCCTAACCGTAACCCTCAACCTGATTGTGAAGTTCCCATAGGCCTGTACTTAAAATCCCGCACTGTGGCTAAGCCTTAGGCAAAGTCTCATGCTGGTACTACCTAGAAAACCCACACTGCAGTACCCAGGTATAGAAATTCCAAGGCTATCACTCACCTGAATCCTAACCTAACCCTAACCCTAACCCTGGCTCTGTAGGATGAAGTTATATTCCTACATCATTCATAATACTTAACGCAAATTAACACCAATCCTCACCCTGAAACACACACTACCCTACACAGGGAGTGAAATGGGGAGCCTATTTCATCCCCTAGATTTAACTCTAACCATAAAAGATGGCCAATCACTACTCATTATATCCAGGCCACAAAATTCACATCCTGAGAAACCCACAGTACATCCCCCCCTTGAAAAAAGTTACTTCCCTCTCACATGTAAATTGTTTGGTACATGATTTCTTTCCATATCATGCTCACCACTCCTAACCCTCACCCTAACGTGCAACCTGATTCCTAAGTACCCATAAATTGATACTTGAAATCCTGCACTGTGGCAAAATGTATGGTGAAATCTCATCCCAGTACTAATTAGGAAACCCACACCCAAATATCCAGGTAGAGAAATTCCAAGGCTATCACTCCGGAGATTCCGAACCCTAACCCTAACCCTCCAAAAGGAGCTTATATTCCTACATCATTCCTAACACTGAACGTTAAATTAACAGCAACCCTCACCCTCAAACACTCACTACACTACACAGGGAGTGAAATGGGCAGCCTATTCCATCCCCTAAATCTAACTTTAACCCTATTCGCTGGCTGGCCTGTCAGTAAAAATTATATCCAGGCCACAGTGTTCAGGTCCTTGGAAAACCACAGTATGTCCCACCTTCAAAATGTCACAGCTCTCACTTTCCCTCTCACAGGCAAATTATCTGATACATGAATTCCTTCCATGTCATGCTCACCATTCATAAACCTAACCCTAATGCACAATGTGATTCCTAATTTCCCTTGGGGCAGTTCTTGAATTCCTGCACGGTTTCTAAGCCTAAGGCAAAATCTCCTGCTTATACTAACTAGAAAACCCACACTCTAATACCCAGGTAGAGAAATTCCAAGACAATCACTCACCCCAGTCAGAACCCTAACCTTAACCCTAACCCTGATGCTTGAAGAGGGACTTATATTCCTTAAGCATTCCTAACACTAAATGTGAAATTAACACCAATAGTTAACCACAACCACACACTACACTACATATAGTGTGAAAAGGGGAGCCTATACCATCCCCTAAATCTAGCTCTAACCCTACTTGGTGGACAATCACTTACTAGTATATTCAGGCCACAATGTTCACGTCATTGGAAACCCATAGTTCATCCCACCTTCAAAAAAGTCACTTCCCTTTCCTGCCCTATCACATGTAGATTGTCTGGTATGTGAATTCCTTCTATATCACAATCACCAATCTTAACCCTAATCCTAACCCACAACGTGATTCCTAAGTTCCCATGAGCCCATACTGGAAATCCTGCACTGTGTCTAAGCCTAAGTCAAAATCTCATACTGGTAGTAACTAGGAAACCCACACCCCAATACCCAGGTATAAAAATTCAAAGGCTATCACTAACAGGAATCCAAACCCTAACCCTGACCCTCGATGTGGTACTTACATTCCTACATCCCTCCTAACACTGGACATCAAATTAACACCAACCCTCACCCTCTAACACACACTACACCACACAGGGAGTGAAATGGAGAACCCATTCCATTACCTAAACCTAGTTCTAAACCTACTCACTGGCCAGTCACTGCCCATTATATCTAGGATGCAATGTTCATGTCCTTGGAAAACCACAGTACATCCAACCTTCAAAAAGTCACTGCCTGAACCTTCGCTCTCACATGTAAATTATATGGTATGTGAATTCCTTCCATATCACGCTCACCAATCCTAACCCTAACCCTAACATACAACCTGATTTCTCAGTTCCCATAAGGCAGTACTTGATATCCTGCACTGTGGCTATGTCTAAGGCGAAATCTCATGTGGATACTAACTAGTAAACCCACACCCTAATACCTAGGTACAGAAATTACAAGGCTATCACTCACCCCAATCCTGACCCTAACCCTAACATTGACACACGATAAGGTAATTATATTCCTACATCATTCCTAACTCTGAACGTCAAATTAACACCAACAAGTGTTAGGCTGAGGATTCGGGAGAGTGATAGCCTTGGTATTTCTCTACCTGTGTATTGTGCTGTGGGTTTCATAGTTATTGGCAGTATGAGATTTCGCCTTAGGGTTAGCCACCATGTAGGATTTGAAGTACTGCCATATAGGTACTAGAAATCAGGTTGTGAGTTAAGGTTAGCATTAGATTTGGTGAGCATTTCACTGAAGGAATTCAAATACTGGATAATTTGCACGTGAGAAGGAACATGAGGTCAGTGCTTTTATTAAGGTTAGATATACAGTGGGTTTCCAAGGACCTGAACATTGCAGTCTATATATAATGGGGAGTGATTGGCTAGCTAGTAGGCTTAGAGGTAGATTTAGGTGAAGAATAGGCTCCACCCTTCATTCCCTGTGTAGTGTAGTGTGTGTTTCAGGGCGAAGGTTGGTGTTAATTTGACGTTGAATGTTAGGTATAATGTAGGAATATAAGCAAATTCTCAAAGTTCAAGTTAGGTTTAGGGTTAGGGTAAGGATAAGGGTGCATGATAGCCTTGGAATTTCTTTCCTGGGTATTGGGGTGTGGGTTTCCTAGTTAGTATCAGCAGAGATTTCTCCTTAGGGTTAGCCATAGTGCAGGATTTGAAGTACCGCCCTACGGGAACATAGGAATCAGGTTGTAGGTTAGGGTTAGGGTTAGGATTGGTGAGCGTGATATGGAAGGAATTCACAGATACTATGCATGTGAGATGGAAGGTGAGGGCAGTGACTTTTTTGAAGGTGGGTGGGATGTGCTGTGTGTTTCCAAGGACCTTAATATTGCAGTCCATATATAATGTGGAGAGATTGGCTAATGAGAAGGGTTAGAGCTACATTTAGAGGACTTAATAGGCTCCACACTGCACTCCCTGTGTAGTGTAGTGTGGTGTGTGTTTGAGGGTGAGGGATGTTGTAAATTTGACATTCACTGTTACTAATGATGTAGTAATATAAGTACCTCCTCGAGGGTCAGGGTTACGGTTAGTGTTAGTGTTAGGATTAGGAGAGTGATAGTCTTGGAATTTCTCATCGTGGGTATCTGGGTGTAGGTTTCACAGTTAGTATTGGCATGAGATTTCTCCTTAGGGTTAGCCACAGTACAGCATTTAAAATACCATCCTATGGGAACTTAGAAATCAAGTTGTGTGTTAGGGTTAATGTTAGGATTGATGAGCATGACATGGAAGAAATTCATATACCAGATAATTTGCATGTGAGGAGGAAGGTGAGGGCAGTGACTTTTTTGAAGGTGGGATGTACTGCGGGTTTCCAAAACCTGACCATTATGGTCTTTTTATAATGGGGAGTGATTGCTAGTGAGTAGGGTTAGAGGTAGATGCAGTGGAGGGAATATGCTCCATAATTCACTCTCTGTGTAGTGTACTGCTTTTTTTGAGGATGAGATGGTTGGTGTTAATTTGACCTACAGTATTATAAAACATTTAGGAATATATAGACCTCCCCCAGGGTCAGTGTTAGGATTAGAGTTAGGGTTAGGATGAGGGTGAGTGATAGCCTTGGAATTTCTCTACCTGGGTGTTGGGGTGTGGGTTTCATAGTGAGTATCAGCATGAGAATGCACCTTAGGGTTAGCCATAGTGCAGGATTTCAATTAGCTACCTAATGGAAATCAGGAATCAAGTTGTGGGCTAGTGTTAGGGTTAGGATTGGTGAGTGTAAGATGGAAGGAATTTATGTACCCGATAATTTGCATGTGAGAAGGAAAGTGAGGGCCCTGACTTTTTTGAAGGTGGGATGTACTGTGTGTTTCCAAGGACCTGAATATTGCGGTCTATGTATAATGGGGAGTGATTGCCTAATGAGAAGGGTTACAGCTAGATTTAGTGGATGGAATAGGGTTCCCACTTCACTCCCTGTGTAGTGTAATGTGTGTTTGAGGGTGAGGGTTGGTGTTAATTTGATGTTCAGTGTTAGGAAAGTGTAGGAATATAAGTACCTTCTGGAGGGTCAGGGTTAGATTTAGGGTTAGGGCTATGTTTATGGTGAGTGATAGCCTTGTCATTTCTCTACCTGGGTATAGGGTTTTCCTTTCATAAGTAGTATCAGCATGAGATTGTGCCTTAGGGTTAGCCACTGTGCAGGATTCCAATTACCTCCCTATGGTAACTTAGGGATTAGGTTGTGGGTTAGGGTTAGGCTTAGGATGGTGAGCATGATATGCGAAGAATTCACACACCAGATAATTTGCATGTGAGAAAGAAGGTGAGGGAAGTTTTTTTTTTTTTTTTTTTTTTTTTGCCAGTGTGATGTACTGTGGGTTTTCAAGACCTGAACATTGGGGTCAACGTATAATGTGGAATGTTTGGCTAGTATGTGGGGTTAGAAGTAGATTTAGGGGACAGAAGAGGCCTCCCATTTCACTCTTTGTACAGTTTTTTGTGTGTTTGAGGTGAGGGTTGGTGTTAATTAGACATTCAGTGTTAGGAATGATGGAGGAATATTTGTAACTTCTCGAGGGTCAGTGTTAGGCTGAGGGTTAGCATTAGGGTTAGGAATAGGGTAAGTCAGAGCCTTGGAATTTCTGTACCTGGCTATTGGGTTGTGGGTTTCAAAGTTAGTATCACCATGAGATTTTGACTTAGGGTTAGCCACAGTGCAGGATTTCAAGTTCCACCCTATGGGAAGTTAGGAATCAGGTTGTTGGCTAGGGTTAAGGGAAGGATTGATGAGCATGTTAGGGAATGAATTCACATAGCAGATAATTTGAATAGGAGAGGGAAGGTGAGGGCAGTGACTTCTTTGAAGGTGGGATGTACTGTGGGTTTCCAAGGACCTGAACATTGCGACTTGCATATAATGGGTAGTGATTGGCTAGTTAGTGGGCTGAGAGCTAGACTGAGAGGACAGAATAGACACCATATTTCACTCTTTGTGTAGTTTTTTTGTTTTTTTGAGGGTGAGAGTTGTTGTTAATTTGACATTCACTGTTAGTAAAGATGTTGTAATGTAAGTACCTCCTCGAGGGTCAAGGTTAGCATTAGTGTTAGGATTCAGATTAGGGAGAGGGACAGCCTTGGAATTTCTCTCTCTGGGTAATGGGGTGTGGGTTTCATAGTTAGTATCAATATGAGAATTCTCCTTAGGTTTAGCCACAGTGCAAGATTTAAAGTACCATCCTATGGGAACTTAGAAATCAGGCTGCATGTTAGGGTGAGGGTTAGGATTGGTGAGGATAGAAGGAAGAAATTCACTTACCAGATAATTTGCATGTGAGCAGGAAGATGAGTGCACTGACTTTTGTGAGGTGGGATGTACTGTGGGTTTCCCAGGATCTGAATATTGGGATCTAAATATAATGTGGAATGATAGGCTAGTTAGTGGGGATAGAGCTAGATTTAGGGGGCAGAATAGGTTCCCCAGTTAAGTCCTTGTGTAGTGTTGTGTGTGTTGTGGGTGAGGGTTGGTGTTAATTCGATGTTCAGTGTTAGAAATGATATAGGAATATAAGTACCTTCTCGAGGGTCAGTGTTAGGGCTAGGTTAGGGTTAGGTATAGTATTAGGATCAGTTAGCCTTGGAATTTCTCTTACTAGGTATTGGGTTGTGGGTTTTAAAGTTAGTATCAGCATGAGATTTCGACTTAGGGTTAGCCACGGTGCAGGATTTCAAGTAACACCCAATGGGAAATCAGGATTCAGGTTGTCGGTAAGGCATAGAGGTAGGATTGATGAGCATGATAGGGGGGGAATTCACATGGCAGATAAATTTGCATGTGAGACTGAAGGTGATGGTAGTGACATTTTTGAAGTTGGGATGTGCTGTTGGTTTACTAGGACCTGAACATTGTGGCCTGGATATAATGAGTAGTGATTGCCTGTCAATGGGCTGAGAGCTAGATTATGGGGAATGAATAGACATCACGGTTCACTCTCTGTGTAGCTCTTTGTTTAAGGATGAGGGTTATTTTTAATTTGACATTCACTATTAGTAAAGATGTAGTAGTATAAGTACTTCCTCACAGGTCAGGGTTAGGGTTAATGTTAGGATTCTAATTAAGGAGAGTGATAGCATTGGATTTTCTCTCCCTGGGTACTGGTGTGTGGGTTTCATAGTTAATACCAGCATGAGATTTCTCCTTAGGGTTAGCAATTGTGCAGGATTTAAAGTACCGCCCTATGGGAACTTAGGAATCAGTTTGTGGGTTAGGGTGAGGGTTAGGATTGGTGAGGATGGTAAGGAAGAAATTCACGTTCCAGATAATTTGCATGCTAGCAGGAAGGGGATGGAATAGGCTCCCCACTTCACTTCTTGTGTAGTGTAGTGTGTGTTTGAGGGTGAGGGTTGGTGTTAATTTGACGTTCAGTGTTAGGAATGATGTAGGAATATAAGTACCTCTTGGAGGGTCAGATATAGGGTTAGGGTTAGGGTTATGCTGAGGGTGAGTGATAGCCTTGTAATTTCTCTACCTGGGTTTTGGCTTTTCCTTTCATAGTTACTATCTGCGTGAGATTCTGCCATAGAGTTAGCCACTGTGCAGGATTTCAATTACCTCCATGTTTTAAATTAGGGATCAGGTTGTGGTTTAGGGTTAGGGTTTGGATTGGTGAGTGTGATATGTAAGGAATTCATGTACGAGGTAATTTGCATGTGAGAAAGAACATGAGGGCAGTGACTCTGTGGATGTCGGGATGTGCTTGGGCTTCTAAGGACCTGATCATTGCAGTCTATGTATAATGTGGAATGATTGGCTAGTGGATGGGGTAGAGCTAGATTTAGGGGATGCAATAGCCTCCCTATTTCACTCCTTGTGTAGTGTTTTGTGTGTTTGAGGGTGAGTGTTGGTGTTAATTAGACGTTCAGTGTTAGGAATAATGTTGGAAAATAAGTACCTTCTCGAGCATCAGTGTTAGGCTTAAGGTTAGCTTTTAATTTAGAATTAGGGTTAGTCATAGCCTTGGACTTACTCTACCTGGGCATTGGGTTTTGGCTTTCAAAGTTAGTATCAGCATGAGATTTTGACTTAGAGTTAGCCACAGTGCAGGATGTAGAGTTCCATCCTATGGGAACCTTGGAATCAGGCTGTAGGTTAGGGTTAGGGTTAGGGTTTAGGATTGATGAGCGTGATATGGAAGGAATTCACATAGCAGATAATATGCATGTGAGACAGAAGGTAAGGCACTGACTTTTTTGAAGGTGGCATGTACTGTGGGTTTCCAAGGACCTGAACATTGTGGCTTGGATATAATGGGTAGTGAATGATTAGTGAGGTGAGAGCTAGATTTAAAGGACACAATAGACACCACATTTCACTCTCCGTGTAGTGTTTTGTTTGTTTGAGAGTGAGGGTTGTTGTTAATTTGACATTCACTGTTAGTAAAGATGTACTAATATAAGTATCTCCTCCAGGGTCAGGGTTAGGGTTAGTGCTAGGGTTAGGATGAGGAAGTGTGATAGCCTTGGAATTCTCTACCTGGGAATTGGGGTGTGAGTTCCATAGCTAGTCGCAGCATTAGATTTCACCTGAGGGTTAGCCACAGTGCAGGACTCAAAGTACCTTCGTATGGGAACTTAGGAATCAGGTTGTGGGTTTGAGTTAGGGTTAAAATTGGTGAGGATGATAAGGAAGAAATTCATGTACCAGATAATTTGCATGTGAGCAGGAAGGTGAGGGAAGTGACTTTTCTGAAAGTGGGTGTAGTGTGGGTTTCCAAGGACCTGAACATTTGGGTCCACATATAATGGGGAGTGATTGCTAGTGAGTAGTGTTAGAGCTAGATTTAAGGGACAGAATAAGCTCCCCATTTCAATATCTGTGTAATATAGTGTATTTTTGAGGGTGATGGTTGGTGTTAATTTCACATACAGCATTATAAAAGATTAGGGGTATATGTACCTTCTCCAGGGTCAGTGTTTAGGTTAGGGTTAGGGTTAGGATGAGGGTGAGTGATAGCCTTGGAATTTCTCTACTTGGGTATTGGGGTGTGGGTTTCATAGTGAGTATCAGCATGAGTATGCACCTTAGGGTTAGCCATAGTACATTATTTCAAGTACTGCCCTAATGGAAATCAGGAATCAGGTTGTGGATTAGGGTTAGGGTTAGATTTGGTGTGTGTAATATGGAAGGAATTCATGTACCAGATAATTTGCATGTGAGAAGGAAGGTGAGGGCAGTGACTTTTTTGAAGCTGGGATATACTGTGTTTCCAAGGACCTGAATAATATGCCCTATATATAACGGGGAGTGATTGCCTAATGAGAAAGGTTAGAGCTAGATTTAGGGGACAGAATGGGCTCCCCACTTCATTCCTTGTGTAGTATAGTGTGTGTTTGAGGTGAGGGTTGGTGTTCATTTGGCGTTCCATGTTAGGTATAATGTAGGAATATAAGTACCTTTTCCAGTGTCAGACTTAGAGTTAGGGCTAGGGTTAGGCTCAGGGTAAGCGATAACCTATGAATTTCTCTACTTGGTATTGGGCTTTACGTTTCATATTTAATATTAGCATGAGATTGTGCCTTAGGTTTAGCCACTGTGCAGGATTTCAATTACCTCCCTATGGTAACTTAGGGATCAGGTTGTGGGTTAGTGCTGTGGTTTGGATGGTGAGTGTGATATGTAAGGAATTCAAGTATCAGATAATTTGTATGAAAGAAGGTGAGGGCAGTGACTTTGTTGAAGGCGGGATGTACTGTGCATTTCCAAGGACCTGAACAATTGGAGTCTACATTTAATGTGGAATGATTGGCTAGTGAGTGGGGATAGAGCTAGATTTAGGGGACAGAGTAGGCTCCCCATTTCACTCATTATGTAGTGTTGTGTGTTTTATGGTGAGGTTTGATGTTAATTAGACATTCAGTGTTAGGAATGATGTAGGAATATAAGTACCTTCTCGAGGGTCAGTTTTAGGCTTCGGGTTAGTGTTAGGCTTAGTATTAGGGTGAGTCATAGCCTTGGAATTTATCTACCTGGGTATCCGGTTATTTGTTTCAAATTTAGTATCAGAATGAGATTTCGAGTTAGGCTTAGGCCCAGTGTAGGATTTCAAGTTCCACCCAATGGGAACTTAGGAATCAGGTTGTCAATACGGTTTAGGGATAGGATTGATGAGTGTGATAAGGGAGGAATTCACATAGCAGATAATTTGCATGGGAGAGGGAAGGTAGCAGTGACTTTTTTGAAGGTGGGATGTACTGTGGCTTTCCAAGGACCTGAACATTGTGTCTTGGATATAATGGGTAGTGATTGGCTAGTTAGTGGGCTGAGAGCTAGATTATGGGAACAGAAGAGACACCACTTTTCACTCTCTGTGTAGTGTTTTGTTTGTTTGAGGGTGGGGGTTGTTGTTAATTTGACATTCACTGTTAGTAAAGATATAGTAATATAAGTACCTCCTCGAGGGTCAGGGTTAGGGTTAGTGTTAGGATTTGGATTAGGAAGAGTGATAGACTTGGAATTTCTTTCCCTTGGTATTGGGGTGTGGATCTCATAGGTAGTATCACCATGAAACTTCTCCTTAGGGTTAACCACAGTGCAGGATTTCAAGTACAGTCCTTTGGGAACTTAGGAATCAGGTTGAGGGTTAGGATTGGTGAGGGTGGTAAGGAAGAAATTCATGTACTAGATAATTTGCATGTGAGATGGGAGGTGATGGCAGTGACTTTTTTGAAGGTGGGATGTACTGTGGGTTTCCAAGGACCTGACCTTTGTTGTCCATATATAATGGGGAATGATTGTTGGTGAGTAGGTTTAGAGCTAGATTTAGGGGATGCAATAGGCTCCCCATTTCACTCTCTGTGTAGTGTAGTGTGTTTTTGAGGGTGATGATTGGTGCTAATTTGAGGTACAGTATTATAAAAGATGTAGGATTACATTACCTCCTCCAGGGTTAGTGTTAGTGTTAGGATTAGGATGAGGGTGAGTGATAGCTTTGGAATTTCTCTATCTGGTTATTGGAGTGTAGGTTTCACAGTGAGTATCAGCATGAGAATACACCTTAGGGTTAGCCATAGTGCAGGATTTCAAGTACCACCCTAATGGAAATCAGGAATCAGCTTCTGGGTTTGTGTTAGGGTTAGGATTGGTGAGTGTAATATGGAAGGAATTCATGTACCAGATAATTTGCATGTGAGAAGGAAGGTGAGGGCACTGACTTTATTCAAGGTGCAATGTACTGTGGGTTTCCAAGGACCTGAAAATTGTGGTCTACATATTATGTGGAATGATTGCCTAGTGAGTAGGTTTAGAGCTAGATTTAGTGGATGGAATAGGGTCCCAATTTCACTCCTTTTGTAGCATTGTGTGATTTTGAAGGTGAGGTTGGTGTTAATTGGATGTTCAGTGTGAGGTATGATGTAGGAATGTAAGTACCTTCTCGAGGTTCAGTTTTAGGTTTAGGGTTACAGTTAGGATTAGGGGGAGTGAAAGCCTTGTAATTTCTCTACCTGGGTATTGGTTTGTGAGTTTCAAAGTTAGTATCAGCATGAGATTTCAATTTAGTGTTAGCCACGGTGCAGGATTTCAAGTTCCACCCTATGGGAACTTACAAATCAGATCGGTTAGGGCTTGGTTATGATTGATGAGCATGATAGGGAAGAAATTCATGTAGCAGATAATTTGTGAGATGGAATCTGAGGGCAATGACTTTTTTGAAGCTGAGATGTACTGTTGGTTTCCAAGGACCTGAACATTGTGGTCTGTATATAATGGGTAGTGATTGTCTAGTGAGTGTGATGAGAAATAAATTCAGGGGACAGAATAGACTCCCTGATTCACTCTCTGTGTAGGGTTGTGTTTGTTTGAGGGTGAGGGTTGTTGTTAATTTGACATTCAATGTTTGGAGTGATGTAGGAATATATGTACCTCTTCAAGGGTCAGTTTTAGGGTTAGGGTTAAGGTTAGGATTAGGGATAATGATAGCTTTGGAGTTTCTCTACCTGGGTATTGATGTGTAGGTTTCATAGTTAGTATGATAATGAGATTTCACCTTAGGTTAGCCACAGTGCAGAATTTCAAGTACTTCCCTATATGAAACTCGGAATCAGGTTCTGGGTTAGGGTTAGGGTTAGATTTGGTGAGCGTGATATGGAAGGAATTCTCATACCTGATAATTTGCATGTGAGAAGAAAGTTGAGGGCAGTGACATTTTTGAAGGTGGGTTTCAAACTACCTGAACAATGTGGCCTATATATAATGGGTGGTGATTGGATAGATAGTTGGTTTACTGATAGTTTTACGGGATGGAATAATTGCAATCCTATCTTTTATTTCTGAAATTCTGTCCTCCCATTGGCTCATTCTGTGGGATAACATTTCATGGAGTTATTAATCTCCTGGAAATCTGTTTGCATCTGTTTTATGGATTTCATTTTTTTCCTATGTTGGGATTCCATCATGTTCCTCTGCTCCTTTTTTTTTTGCATCTGCTGTAGATTTATTAATCATGTTTTACACTATGAGTACAATCTCTGCTGTTATCTGAGAAATTATTTCTGATTTCATTTTGTCCAGCTCCTCTTTCATTGCCAGTTCAGGGAGTCCAGGTGGTTGAGTTTCAGATTGTTCCATCTCATTGCTCTTTGGGGTTGCCTTAGGTGATCTAGAAGTCTAGCTTTGAGACTTGTTTATGTGCCTTCTCATTTCAACAGATACAACCTGCTGTATCTTTGTGAGGCAACTTTTTGCTCACACGGAGGTCTTCAATTCTCCACAAGCCACCAAGCAGCCTTTTCTCTGCTGCTCACTGGTACATTAATTCCTGGATTCAGAGTGGTGGCCTATGGGATCCCTAAGCTGACCTGTTGTCATGTGGTCTCTGGCTGGGGCCTGTGCACACTTGGAAGGATATCTAGGCATGTTTTTGATTAGGACCCGCTCCTCTATGTAACTGTTGTTGCTCAGGCCTTTGGCTGGGGGCTGTGTACCCCAGTTCCTGGTGTGTGAGCAGGCTTCTGATTAGGGTCTCCATTCATTTGCCAATGATGTTGGTGTGAAGCTCTGGCTGATGCTTGTCCACCTGTCTTTTCTGAGTGGCCCTTTGGGTTGGGCTTGTGTGCCCAAGCTGCTTTGGTTGGGATGGGCCCTGGCTGGGTTCTGTCTGAAGCTGCACAGCTCCAGTCCACACCACTGCTCTCTGGAATCTCTCATTTTTTTTTCAACGAATAGAGGACAATTACAGATTTCTATTTCTTCTCAATTTAGTTTTTTTGATACATTATTAAAGAATTTTAAAATTTCCTACATTTTAAATAATCTATTTACTATAGATCCTTTGAAATTTGTAGAGATTTTCCTTATAGCCTAACACTTTTTAAAATTTTACAAATTGGCAAAAATTGTTTATAATTTTTTAATGTTTTTATTTTGTGATATTTACTATGTATGTCTATTACATCTAATTTGTTTTGTTCAGGTGTTGTGTTGCCGTAACATATGTCATCTGCTTGACTTATGTATTGGTGATCAGTCACATGCAATAGGGGCATTGTAAGTATCTTTTTTGCAGAGGAAATTTTTGTTTCTTATGTTTTTAGATTATGAATATGCTTATTTTTGATATATCTTAAAGTAGATTTGTAAACATCAGTATGCTAGTTCCTAAACACTTTATTTTTATGATCTTTGTCATTGGTATTATGTTATACAATTTCAGAGGTATAAAAGCTTGAAATTGGTATAATTGTAGTGAATTAATATTTATAATTGTGAAATGGCTATTTATTTCTAATAGTGTGCATTTCTTTGAATTTTATTTTACCTAATGTAAATGTAGATTATACTATTTTTTCAGCTTTAATTGAGTTTATTGGTACATTTTAGGGATACAGTACAGTTACATTCATTGTTGGGATCTTGTACCTCTACATGACAAGTCTTGATTCTCATTTTTTCCCCTTACCCCTGCCCTCCCTTCACCCCCTCCTTCCCTCCCCATCTACAAACACTTTATTTTCATCTTTTCGTTATCTCATACTATTTTCCTTGAGTTGGAATTTATTAGATTTAACTCTTTCCAACTATTTAATTTCAATTTTTTGTACCCTTTTCTTATACAGGATCTTTGAACATATCAGAAAGCTTTTTTCCTCTTAAAATTTGGTCTAATAATCCTTATATTTTAACTGAAATATTTACTCAGTTATGATGATGACACTGATGTATCTTTACTCACTTCTGTCAGTATTAGGTATTCTCTGGTATGCTTTTCTATCAGTGTTAAGTATTCTCTAAGGCTTTGCCAGTTTTTTTTAAAAAAATATTTCTTTCTTTCTTTCTTTCTTTCTTTCTTTCTTTCTTTCTACTTTTTGCTTTTCTTAATCTCTCTATTTTGGGGGATAGGTTAAAATTGTCCTCCTCATTCAACTTTTTTTTTCTTTTTAGTATTGCAGTATTTATACAATTAGGTTCTATTCATTTTGAGGTTTCCATGGGCAAATTAATGTTCAGATGTAAATTAATTCTAAAATTAAAAAATAATTTAACCCTCCTCTTGAATAATAAAAAAGACTTTAAAATGTTTTATCACCAAATTACCTCTTCCTTCTGACATGTCACTATTGTCTAGCTTGCTTTTGGTTTTGTCTTAGTTTTAATCCCATATATAATTTTAGACCCATTTTTTATTCAGTCAGCATTAAATTTTTCCACACAGTTAATTTTTTTTTTCACATTCCGGTTGTCTTAGATATTCTTAGAATTTGTTGTGGCTTATATCTAGTAGCCCCCTCCCCCAAAGCTTTGTGTGCTTATAGGTGGGGCTTTTGGGAGGTGGCTGGATTATAGGTGTGTGATGACTAGATTAGTCCACTGATTAATTGGATAAGAATAGTTCTGGGTGTGAGTGATGGACTTACTGAAGACACCCCACTCTGGGCGTGGGTGGCACCAACCAATAGACTTGTAATTTGGATAGAATATAGAGGGAAAGGAAGGCTCGGTGCTCTGCTGCTTCCTTTTTGCTACACCATGGGTTTTCTCTTCTGCTGTGCCTTTCTGCCATGCTACCCTGACTTGGAGCCAGCCAACCATAGATGGGAACTTTTACAAACTGTGAGCTAAAGTACCTTTTCTCCTTTCACTTATGGATGGTGGGTATTTCTCCCAAAAATGAGAAATTAACTAAGACAGTTCTTTCAGATGTATATTCTTATAATTCTAATTTTTTTTTTACTAAAAATGTTTTAGTTTTTCCCTCATTCTCTGTACTTGGTTTCAATGTAGGTAGAATTCTAATTCTCTAGTTATTTCCTTTAAGCATCTTCAGGGCTTCATTTGGCTAACTTTGGCTTCTCTTTCTGCTGTTAAGATAATGAAGATCAGGCTAGTGATCATCCATCTTTTTGAGTGATATATTGCCTTATCTTTTTCTTAATATTTTATTATGATTGTTTTCAAACATACAGTAAAACTGATAGTTTTACAATGACCATCCATGCACTCACCACCTAGATTATACCATTAACACTTTATTTGTTAAGAATTCATACATTTAATCCATCAGTCTTTCTTGTATGTCCAAGTAAATTATAAACATTTGTAAATTTTCTGAGTACTTAATCTTCACTGTTTAACATCTTTTCTTTATCTTTGGTGGTATTCATTTTGGCTGTGATGCATCTATGTTATTTATTGAAATGAGATTTGATAAGAATCTTAAAATTGAGGAATGACATTTTTATGAATGTTGATTGGGGATCCAAAATGTTCCCCCAAAAGGCTCATGGTGTTCAAGTCTTGGTTGCTGATGAACCTTTTGTATTTGATTGAATCATGAGGGCTATAATATGATGGCATTATCAGGGAGGGGACAGAAACAGTAGGTGGGGCCTACTTTAAAGAAGATCACGAGAGTGTAACCCTTGGGACTATATCTGGTCTTTGGCCCTTTCCTCCCTCTACCTCCCCCCACCACTGCTCCTCTCTTTCCTCCTCTTCTCCTTCTTCTTCTTCCTCCTCCTCCTCCTCCTTCTTCTTCTTCAAAGCAGCTTGGGCACTTGACTTAGTTCTTTTCACATGGGTAGACAGATTAGCTAGATATTAGCAAGAGAGGGCCTCAGATTAGGGAACTAAGAAAGGCATGGGGCAGATAGTTACTCAGAGGATGATGACTGAGTTAGGGTTGGTGAGCCCTAGGGACAGAAAGAAATGAGGCTAGAGTCTTGGATAGGGACCTGAAACCACACATTGAGCAATCTGTGGGGCAGTGAGTTACTGGAGCATGCAGTATTGTGACTGGTGTGATGCTGGGGCTGGGGTGCAGAAAAGACAATGGAGAATGCCAGTGTGGACATTCAGCCAAATTGTACCTCTGAGCTGTGACTGTGTGATATCCCACTCACACTTCAAATGCTGCAAAGAGCTTGGGATCCATGAAGGATCCATTCCATCATCCACTAAAAGCTGCTGAGCTTTGTACCCATGTGAGCTCCTTCTTTATGATTCCCAGACTTTACTGAATTCAAGTAGAAAGGTCATCCTTTGCCTAGACCTAAACACAAATGTGCTGGACAGGCACTATTTGAGAGAACTTGGAGCAAAGTTTTCAAGATCTAAAAGAAGGCAATTGTCAACTCAGACTAATATGTCCTTCAAAATTGATGGAGAAATAGATACTCTATGATGAAGAAAACTTACAAGAAATGTGTGACTACCAAACCAGCATTGCAGAAATAGTTAAAGGAATCCCACAGATATACAATGAAGCTACTATCATCAGAGAGCCCACAGTGAAGACTACATCTCAATAGAAGTGTAGTTAAGCAAAAGGAGAAAAAAATAAAAGAATCAGCACTGGGGAAAACATGAAATGACAGGATTCAGGAAATACTCTTCAATAACAGCACTCAATATCAATAGTCTTAACTAGATAAAGTGGTGCATGCCTGTAATTCTAGCACTTGGGAGACTGAGGCAGGAGAATTACAGCAAGGTCAAGGACAGTCTAGGCTACATAGACAAGTCTAGTCCAGCCAGAACTACTGAACTAACTACACATTAAGACCCTGTCTCAACACACACACACACACACTCACACACACACACACACACACACACAGATTCATTTGTCTTAATACCCCAGTCAAAAAGTGCAGAGGGACAGATTTGATCAAAAGCCAATGAAATGAGACCCAGCCATATGGTAATGGTAAGAGATACACTTCACCAAAAAAAAAAAAAAAAAAAAGTCAACTAAAAGTGAAAGAATGGAAAATAATACTCACTGCAATTGAAGTCCAAAGAAAGCAGTAGCACCTATCCTATTATCAGTATAGGTGAACTTCAATCCAAGAAGATCATCTCATACTGATAAAGGGAAAGTTGAACAGATAGAGATAACAATCATAAATATTACACACACACACACACACACACACACTGAATGTTGGTACACATAATTTCATAAAAGAAAAACTACTGGACATAAAAGGACAAATATACACCAAAAGAGTCATAGCTAAGGACTTTAACAGACTACTCTCACAAATAAATAGGTTAACCAGACCAAAAACAACAACAACAACAAAAATGTCTAAGTGGAACCACATCTTCAAACAAATTTAACAGATTTCTATGGAGCAGTTCATCCAACAACAAAATATGTTCTTTCCTCAGTAGCACAGAAAACTCTCTCTAAAATAGACCACATCTTAGGCTGTAAAGCATGCTTAAATGCAAATAAATTAAAATAATTGCTTGAATCCTATCAGATCATAGTGGAATATAACTAGAAATCAACAGCAAAATAAGCAATAGAAATTATTCAAACAGATGGGAATTAAATTATCTACTCTTGAATAATCAATGGATCACAAAAGAAATCAGGGAAGAAATTGAAAAGTTCTAGAATCAAATAACATTGGTAGCACAGCATAACAAAATTATGGGAGATGATTAAGATAGTTCTAGAGATGTTATAGCTATGAATGCTCACATTAAAAAATAAAGCAATTACAAATAAACTAAGAAAAATAAAAGCAATCTAAATTTAAAACTTGTAGAAAAATTATAAAGCTGAGAGTAAAGATTAATGAAATTGAGACCAAAAAATACTAAAGTTCAATAAATCAAAGAATTGGTTCTTTGAAGTGATAAAACATTGTCATACTTTTAGCTAAATTTACTGAAAGAAGGAAAAGTCTCACATTAATGTAGCTAGAAGTGAAAAAGGCAATATCACAATGGACACTACCATAGGATCAAAAGAAACTCTTTTGAAAACTTATGTTCCAGTAAATTAGAGAATCTAGAAGAAATGGATAAATTCTTTGATACATATGATTCACCAAAACTTAATAATAAAACATATAAAAATCCTGAACAGACTCATAACAAATAATGAACTATAGGCAGTACTAAAAACCCTACAAAGTAAGAAAAGCCCAAGATCTGAGGGATTCACTAATGAATTATATTAGAACTTCAGGGAAGCACTAATGCCAGCACTCCTCAAATTCTTCCATGAAACTGAAAGGAAGGAACACTGCCACACCCATTTCTTGACGATACCCTGTTACCAAAATCAGGCATGGACCCAGTGAAAAAGAAAACTACAGGACAATTTCCTTAATGAATGCAGATGCACAAATCCTCAATAAGATATTTGCAAATAGAGTGCAACAAATTATAAAAAATAACACATCATGACCAGGTTGTCTTTATTCCTAAGGATACAAGCATGATTCAACATATAAATCAATAAAAGTAATATATCACACAGTGGCTTTGTAGTATAGTTTCAAATTGGGAATTGTTATGCTGCCATGTGTCTGTTGCCTAGGATGGCTTTTGCTATTCTAGGTCTCTTATGGTTCCAAAGGAATTTTTGTATTCTTTTTTATAGTTCTGTGAAATACAGTGTTGGAATTTCAGTTGGCATTGCATTGAATCTGTATAGTAGTTTTGATAGTATGGCCATTCTCACTATGTTGATTCTTCCTACCCAGGAGCAGGAATATCTTTCCATTTTCTTATATCCTCTTTGATCTCCTTTTTCAGAGTGCTGCACTTTTCAGTGTAGAGGTCTTTTGCTTCTTTTGTAGGTTGATTCCTAAATACTTCATTTTTTTTTGATATCTTGTGAAAGGAATTGTTTCCCTATTTTCTCTCTCAGTGAGTCTGTTATTTGTGTACAAGAAGGCTAGCATTTTTTGAGTGTTTGCCTTGTATCCAGCTACTCTACTGAATCTGTCAATTAAGTCTAGAAATCTTTTGGTGGAGTTTTTTTGTGTCTTCAATATAGAGTGTCACATTGTCAGCAAATAATGACAGTTTAACTTCTTCCTTTCCTATCTTTATTGCTTTAATTTCTTTCTTTTGTCTAATTGCCATAGCTAATGTTTTCAGAGCTATATCTAAGAGGAGCGGTGATAGTGGGCATACTTGTCTTGTTTCTGATTTTAAGGTGAAGGTTTTCAGTTTTTGGTGATTTAATATGATGTTGTCTGTTGGTTTTTCATAGATAGCCTTTATTAAGTTGAGATATAGACCATCTATTCCAATTTTTTGCAGGGTTTTTATCATGAATGGGTGTTGAATTTTGTCAAATGCTTTTTCTGCATCAATCGAGAGGATCATGTGGTTTTTGTCCGTGACTTTGTTAATATAGTGCATTACACCGAGATTCCCTCACCCCACAAAGAATGGCTGCTATCAAGACATCACACAATAACAGATGTTGGCAGGGTTGTGGGGAGAAACGAATCCTTCTCCATTGTTGGTGGCAGTGCAGACTGGAGAAACCACTATGGAAATCAATATGGAGGTACCTCAAAGAGCTGGGACTAGAGGATCCATTTGACCCATCCATACCTCTGCTGGGTATCTTTCCAAAAGAATTAAAAGAATCATATCACAATGATATATGCACACCTACCTTTATAGTGGCACAGTTTGTAATAGCTAAAACTTGGAAACAGCCCATTTGCCTATCAGTTGGAAACTGAATAAAGAAGATGTGGTTTTTCTATAAAGTGGAATACCACTCAGCCATAAAGAATGAGAAATTAGATTCATTCATAGGAAAATGGATACATATTGAGGATATACTCCTAAGTGAAATAAATAAAAAACACATGTGTAAATATCAAATAGTTTCTCTGGTGTGAAAAACTACAATAGTACATAAGATCCTAATAAGATAATTGACAATGTGAAATAGGAAGAAAAGTGCTAAAGGTGTAGGGAAAGTGGGAAGGGTAGGGGAAAGGGAATAAGGGAAAAGAAAAAAATATGAGAAAATGGAAATAAAGTCTTTGTAAATGGGGAGGGTAGGAGGGGCTGAAGGGAGGGCAGGGACAAGGGGAAAAAATGAGAACCAAGACCTGTTGTGTAAAGGTACAGGATCCCAATAATGAATGTAACTGTACTGTATACCTAAAATGTACCAATAAACTCAATTAAAAGAAAAAAGTAATATATCACATAAACAGAGGATAAAAATCACATGATCATCTCACTACATATAAAAAAAGGTATACAAATAGGAAAAGAAGTCACATGATCTTCATTTGCTGATAAGGTCCCTTACACAGAAGGTGAAAACAAACTACCAGACTGCTGTAAGGAAAAATAGAGTGCTGTGAATATTTTATTTTGTTATATTTATTTTTCTCTTTCATATTTGGCATCCTGTTCCTGGCAGTTTATAAATCTGCAATGTTTGCAGGTTTGCCCAGCTTTTTCTTTCTGCTGACCCACTTTCATTCATGGTAGGTGTGCCCTTGTAGGCTGCATACCTTCTGTCTGTGATCGATATGCTGTCTGTTTGTATAATGCTTTTCTCCCCAGTAGGCTTTCTTTGCTTCTGCTGTGGAATGAGGATAAATTCCTGGTACTATTTAAGCTTTATTGTTTGATTAGGGAGTTTTGTTTGCTTGCTTGCCTTTTGACCAAAGGTAATATAAATTCATGCCCCTATGTAGTCTCCAGAGTGCGATTTGAAGTTTGAATAAGGGAAAACAGGTAGGCATGAATGTGTGCTCTCTCTACCTCATCTGTAGGGGAAATTACTCTGCTGAGGTCCTGACTTTTAAGTTGGTGTCTATGATCTACTGTTAGTCTTGCTCAGAGCACCAAGGACTGGCATGTATCTCCTAGGAAAATGTCATTTCCAGAATGACTTACCCCGAGGGTTTGTGCTTTTTTACTATTTATGATATTTGAAGAATTATCTCTTGTTTCTGACCATTTTACTAATGCATTAACATTATGGTTTTGTATTTCAACTAGCATTTTTATTGGTGTAACACTCAGAGGAAGTATCAATGCTAAATCTATAGTGCAACTTGAAAACAAAAAAAAATTAGAGCAACACAATATCAAACTATAATTTCAGGTGAAAATCTCTCTGAATTTAATGTTTCCAGTTGCAATATTGGAGAAAGTAGTGTAATTGAAAGGGTGAATGGAAAAAGAACAAGAGAGGATGAAGAATTTTAATTATAAAGGTATTTTCTATCTGGCGAACAAACATAAAATTTTCTATTTCCTCTCTTTGGACTTTTTATGTATCATGAAAATAATGGTACTTTCTAGATTTATGAATCTTTAATGATGTAAAATACACAAAAGTTGTGTACATGTGATTTTACTGTAATGTATTAAATAAATATGGATTGAAACTGACCATGAGCTTCTAGGAGAACCTAATATAAAAATGAGATATAATAATTACACATGTTTATTAGGTAAATTGTGACTGTTCAATGCAGGTATACAATGTATAATCAGATAAGGGTGATGGACATATCCATCTCCTTATAATTTATAATTTCTTTGTGATGATAATATTCAAAATCTTTTCAACTAGCTATTTTAAAATATACAATTAATTACTGTCAACTTAATTGTTCTATTCTGCCATGGAATATTAGAAGTTATTTCCATTATTTAATTGCATTTCTGTACTGGTTAACCTTTCTCCACTTCTGTTTCCACATCCTTCCCAAGCTCTGGAAACTGCTATTCTATTCTCTACTTCTATAATATCAACTTTTTATCTTTCACATATGAGTGAGCACATGTGGTATTTGTTATTCTGGATATTACTTATTTCACTGAACATAATGTTCTTTAGTTCCATCCATGTTACCACAAATTACAGAATTTTGTTCTCTTTATGGATAACAATACCTATATCTATATCATCTATAGCTATCTATTCTCCAAGTTTTCTTCATCCATTCACCTGTTAATGAGTACTTCAGTTGATTTCATGTCTTGGCTATTATGAAGAGAGCTGCAATAAACATACGAATACAGATATTTCTTAGATGTATTGATTTTAAATATATACTTGATGGTGAGATTACTGGAATATATGACCTAAGAGGACTTTGATAAGTGCTCCCTCAAGTTGGCTTCAAGATATAGTTAGTTAATGCCCCTCTGGATGTAACAGTGTCAAATGGGATTGTAGACAGTATAATAGAATGGCAAAAGGTAATTCGAGGGGGAAAGATCACTTTCAAGAAAATATCTTGATGGATATTTTTATCATATACATCTAAAGGAATTCCTCCATTGCTTTTATTTATTACTCTTGTCTAATCACTGTGGCTAATGTTTCCAAAACTATATTGAACAGGAGTGGTGACAGCGGACATCCTTGTCTTGTTCCTGATTTTCGCATAAAGGTTTTCAGTTTGGGGCCAGGTAGTATAATGTTGGCTGTTGGTTTTTCATAGGTAGCCTTTATCAAGTTGAGATAAAGACCATCTATTCCAATTTTCTGCAGGGTTTTTACCATGAATGGGTATTGAATTTTGTCACATGCTTTTTCTTTCTCTATTAAGATGATCATATGGTTTTTGTCTCTGACTCTGTTAATATAGTGCATTACATTTATTGATTTATGTATGTTGAACCATCCTTGCACCCCTGGGATAAATCTGACTTGGTCATGGTGTATGATCTTCTTGATGACCCTCTGTATTCTGTTTACGAGTATCTTACCGAGAATTTTTGCATCTATGTTCATTAGAGAGATTGGCCTGTAGTTTTCTTTTTTGGCTGGGTCTTTCCCTCATTTGGGAATCAAAGTAACACTTGCTTCCAGGAATGAATTTGGAAGCATTGCTTCCCTTTCAATTTCATTGAAAAGTTTAAAGAGTAGTGGCAATAGTTCTTCCTCAGGACCTGGGTTTTTCTGTGCTGGTAAATTTTTAATTACATTTTCAATTTCACTGATTGTAATTGGGGTGTTTAGCATTTTTTTATCTCCTTCCTTCAGCTTTGGTAATTCATATATATCTAGAAATTTGTCCATGTCTTCTGTGTTTTCCATTTTATTAGAAGTTCTTGAAGTAGGTATTTATTTATTTATTTTCCTCATTGAGTTTATTAGTACATTTTAGGTATACAGTACAGTTACATACATTATTGGGATCTTGTACCTTTACATGATAGGTCTTGGTTGTCATTTTTTTCCCCTTGTTCCTGCCCTCCCTTCACTCCTCCTCCCCTCCCCCTTTGCAAACACTTCATTTCTATTTTTTCATTTTCTCATATTTTTTCTTTTCTCTTATTACTTTCTCCTACCCTTCCCACTTTCCCTATACCTTTAGCCCCTTTCTTCCTATTTCACATTGTCCACTTCAAAGTAGGTATTTATTATCATCTGGATTCATGCTGGATTTGTTGTGACTTCACCTTTTCATTCCTAATGGTATGGATTTGAGCCTTTTCTTTGGTTTTTTTGATAAAGTTGGCTAAGGGTTTATCTATTTTATTTAGTCTTTCAAAAGGCCAACTCTTTGAGGACATACTCAAGTGAAATTAATAGGACACACATATGTAAATACCATATAGTTTCTCTGGCATGATACAATAAAATTGTGAATAAAGGTCAAAATGTATAATTGATATTTTGTAATAGGAAGAAAGGGGCTAAAGTTATTGGGCAAATGGGATGGTAGGGGAAAGGTAAAAAGGGAAGAGAAGAAATAAGAGAAAAGAAAAAAATGGAAACCAAGTTTTTGTAAATAGGCAAGCATGGAGGGGGGAAGGGAGGCCAGGGGAATGTGGAAAAAATAAGAGCCAAGATATGCCATGTAAAGGTACAAGATCCCAATGATGAATGTAAGTGTATTGTATATCTAAAATGTACCAATAAAAATATTAACAAAAATAAAGGAATTCCTACAAAGTTCCAAGTGACATGAGCTCTTAATAACTCAACTCACTACAAATTTGATAGACTTTAGACGTCATTCTGTACTTTTGATTCTCAATAGTGCTGCTGTTCATTTATAATGGAGGTAAATGTGCAACATTTTTAAGGGGCTATAGAATTGAGTACAAAATACCCCAGATCACTACGTGCCCTCTGGTGATTATTTGCACATGTTGTTTCTTTATAGAATGGGGTTTTAATTGATGAAATGCAGGAAAATAACTGGGTCATTCGGTTGCATAGCCGGATGTCCCTGGATGTCATTCTGTAGTGTAGTGGCTTTAACTTGGCTCATTCAGAGTGAGCCCAGGTTATCTTTGACATTTACTGGATGGTGATGATATTGCCACAGGAATGAAATGTTTTCCAGTTCTTTTAAATCAAGAACTTTCAGTTTACTCTAATAGAGTAGTACTGTGCTGCGTTTGACAAAGCTAGTTGCCATTATGACTCTCCCAACTTGAATAAAGCTTAAAATGAGCCTGAGTCCAAATGAAGCAGGAAAAGCTGAAGAAATCCCAGAGCACTACTGCCCTGCAGATTACAGTGAGGAAAGACATCTGAGGCTTCTGTCACTGTATGTTTCAAAGACTGAGACTGGTGAGGAACTGGACTCCAGCTGGTCACTTGGTAGCACCTATAGCTTTCTGTTGGGTTCTCAGAATGCTTCTCAGGTTCCCGAACTAAGGTTATAGGAAAAAATTCCCTCAGGTCTATTATAACTGGAACACACATATATGAATGTTTTAAAAATGCAGTGAACACAAAAGAGTAAACATAAAGTAAAGTATCTTTACAAGCATTTAGGAAATTTCAAAGCCAAGACAAAAAGGAGAATAGCATAGCTTAATTGACAAGCTAGGGGAAAGTTCATTAAAGAAACAAATTATGATTTCTCTTGTATTTCTTTTTTCCTCAGGGCATATAGTATGAATTAATAAGTTGGTAATGAGATTTATACAATACTGGGTTCTTATGAAAGGCTACCTATCTAAATTTCTTATGTTATTAGATTGAGTTATAAGTATACATAATTTCTGATGTCAATAATGAAATTGAGAGAATATTTTAAATACATTTATTGTTCCATTATGAAAATAACAATAATTATTGTTTCTTTGATTATAATATTTGCCATAAAATACATTCCTTCTTAGATTTTTATATTATCTTTCCCCATCAATGACATCTTTCTGGTATTGCATTCAATAGGTCTTCCAGCAAACATTTCATTCTCTGAAATGAGCTTCTTTGTTTTTGGTAGAGCTCATTAAATACTCAATAAAATTTAACTCTCCATGGAAATTTGAATTTTATTCTAATCTTTTAATCAAATACTAAGTGTTTTTATTGACAGCATTTGTTCAACTTTGTAGGGTGTGATTTTTGACACTTATACCTTGTATATTGATCAAACCACAACACTTAGATTAGCCACCATCTCAGACCTTTATCATTTCTTTATCATGAGATCATGTCAAATTCTTTCTCCTAGCTACTTTGAACTATATAATACAATATTGTTGGTTAAAACTCACTATTGAATAGTAGAATTCCAAAAATTAGCCCTACTGTCTAGATGAGATGCAAACTACCTAAAAACTAGAGAAAGGTTTTGTTTCCTTCTTAAAACACAGTTTATCTCATTGAGCAAGAGCTTCTGTCCTGAAGTCACAAATCCCCTGAAATGTGCAAAATTTTATGTTTGAAAATTACTGTATAGGTGTGGGTGTGTGGGAAGGAGAGATGGAGAGAGGAGAAAGGAGAAAAAGGAGGGAAGAGAAGAGAAAGAGAGAGAGAGAGAGAGAGAGAGAGAGAGAGAAGAGAGGGATTTGTTGATGTCATTTTTTTCTGGAGCAGACTTACAGTGTTCATTGCATTCTCAAAGAGGTCCATGATTAAGAAGACTTGCCTAAGAAGAACAACAGTTTTCTAAGGTGAGCTATTTGTTTCTTATAAAGAATGATTTTCTTAGGTGGAAGCAGATTTGTGTCATATTTCTGTTTTTTTCTACTAAATTTTGTCCTCAAAAATTAAATTAAACTAGACTGTTCTATTAAAGTTTAAAAAGCATGCTTAAACATAGCTTTTGGGAGTCCTCCAGGATTTTTTAATATTCTGCATCTATGGTCAGTTTTTGTGAAACATTAGTAAACAAGATAGATGACTCTTTTTTTTTTCTCATTGAGTTTATTGGTGCATGTTAGGTATACAGTACAGTTACATTCATTATTGGACTCTTATACCTTTACATGACAGGTCTTGGTTCTTATTTTTTTCCCCTAACCCCTGCCCTCCCTTCACCCTCCTCCCTTCCCTATTTTAAAACAACTTTATTTCCATTTTTTCATATTTTCTTTTCCCTATTTCTTTTCCTCTACCCTTCCCACTCCCCCTATAGAGGACTCTGTTTGATTTGATATCTTAAGGCTTACAACGTACTTATTCAATCTTACACTGTTATTAACCAAGTTTTCCTAGGTATGGCTCTCCAACACTGTCTAGAATTATGAAATTCAACTTTGAGGAACTTCAGAATAGCATTCAAGTAACTATCCTTCATCCCTCCCTTCCTTTATTCTTTTTACATTTTAGTTCTCTAAAAATAAAAGCATTTTGTACAGAGTACTGTGCAATATTTGAAATAATAGTAACAACAATGACCATAATAATAAAGCTTGAGTCTTTAAATGTTCTGTTATTTATTGCTTGTGATTTATTTCTTTAAGAAATGGAAAAAAGAGCCCTGCCTCATTAAGCAGGGAAAAAAAGAGCTGTCCTCATTAAAATAACATCGGATCTACTGTAGTCCTGACTTTCATTTCAAAGCTTTAATAACTTGTCATTTGTGGAAATACTTTGAATAGTATCAGGCTTGATGGACTGAAGGGTTGTAACTCAATCACCACCCTCTCCTGACGTTGCTGTCCCCAGGGGTGCAGCTGGAGGCCTTAGGAATGGCAGCAAAGTCCCAAGCCTGAATTACAACTTTGTTATTCAATCTGGAGGCACATTTTGTTATTTATAGCACAAAGAAAAAGAATATGGACTTTCCATAGAGGAAAACAGTAAATCAAACTAACAAGATGACCAGCTTTAATATTAAAATGTAAAATTCTATGATGTAGAGGTAGAAAGATTAATGAGCACATGACGTAGGATTATTAAAGGTGTGATGGGCAGGAGAGGGAATGGGTTATGGGGAAATTAAATAAAGTATTTCACTGGAAGGATATCAAGTTCTGTGGAAGTTGTTAAGTGACCAGCTAGTAGAGCCAGTCTTGTTACTATAGTGACCTAACCTAAACAATCCTCTCTCTAATACCCTTTCTTAGAAAATCCTGACTCTTGCTGTGTGACATAGAGTAACAGTAACAATGACATTGCAAATACTGTATAGTTACTGTTTCTCTACTGATGTTTTCCCGCAGCTGCTTGCTTTCCTGGGAAGGTTAATCATCACATTTGGCAAGACTTGAACAAAGGAACATGAAAGCAGTTGTTCTTAGGATCGATTATCATGCCATCCATTTGCCATTCAAAGATTTTAAAAGGCTTTGAGGAAAAAATGAGAAAATTTGTGTTATGATAGCTTTGATTGAGATAGTACACACATCAAGATATTTATGAGTTAATATCAGAGGATGTCAGATGATCAGCTCCTGTTCCAGTGTAACAGAATTGGTTGCTAAAACAAATTTCTCTGTGTACACCCTTTAACCTTTTCTGTGCTATTTCTGCAGTTCATTTACCTGATCCCTCTTTCCCCTTTCCCTCATTATCCCTTCAATACTTTAAGCCTCATTTCCTGTCTAGCAGTTAATAAAAGAAAAATGTCACCCCTATAACCTCACCTAGACCACCCTCCCTTTTCTTCCAATTTATACAATAAATTTGTCTTACAGTTAGTTTTTTCCACTTCTGTTTAAAGTTTGTCAGACTGTCAAATCCAGCCCATCCAAACGTTATGAAAACTGTAGGCAGATACTCAGTGCAACAACTGAAGTTTCATTTGTTTAAATTCAGATTCCTAGGGCAGCATCAGATCAATAACAACAACTAAAAGTGCTTTCTAAGTTTTCTTAAAGCTTTATGAAACTCAAAGATGTGTCCAGTATGCTGATACTCTGATCCCCATTTTCTGTGGCTACTCACCCTGGGGTCTTATCTGGAATTCAGGTGGAACCTGCTGTTTTATTCCAGAAATGACTTTAGGTGAACATTCAGAGACTCTTCAATGTAATTGTTTATAGAAAAGTGATTACTTTTAACGTGCATAGAAATGTTGATCTCACTATTAAGAAACTGAGCCTTACAATTTTTTGTTGAAAAATCTGTTATATATAGGACTAAGTTTGCTAGTGTTACTCAGCTTAGAATTAATGTGATACAATACATTTTGTAAATTCTTGTTATTTAAAAATAATATTTTAAATATTTACTGTCCTTGAGAATGAAGATGATTCTAGGATGGCAGCAATGAAAGGGTCTCATCTAACTATCTGTATTAAATTGTTAGGATTGCAGTAAAAATGCCACAGAACTCCATGATTGAAAAAGCACAAATATATTTTCTCACAGTTCTAGAGGTCCAAAACCTAACATCAAGGAGAGGAGAGGTTTGTTTTTTTCCTCTGGTGTCTTGTCTTCTCACCATCTCTTCACAAGTTTATTTTTCTCCATGTATGTGTGTGTGTCTTGATCTCCTTTTCTTATAAGGACATCAGTGAGAATGAATTAGGGCCCCCATTGAGGGTCTCATTTTAACTTGTTCACTTCTTTAAAGATCCTATCTCATTTTAAGGTTTTGGGAGTTAGAGCTTCAACGTGTGTATTGTGGAGCAATTCAGTCTATAACAGTATCATGAACTACTCATTTTGAATAAGAATAAACTAAGATCTGGAGGGATAAAGTAAATTATATTTTGCTGTGCAACTAAATATTGGCACACTTGAAATAAGGATTTAAACTCAGACTTTGTAATTGTTTGTATATAGTATTTAAACGTAGACAAATGCAGTAGAGAAGAATATGAAATACCATGTTAGACAAATAGACATTAAATTAATATTTGTTGAATAATTGGCAGCCTCTCTTTAATTAGAGACAAGTGTGTTAGTTGACTTTCCTGTTGTTGGGACAAACTGTCTGACACCTACAATTTAAAGGAGGAGAGGTTTATTTTGCCTCACAGTTGCAGACATTTCAGTCCGTGGTCAGATGGTTCTAAGACAGCAACTCATGGCAGAAATGCATGGTGGAGCAAAGCTAAAAAGCATGGGGGAAGAGTGCCAGAGAGGAAAAGGCCAGGAATCAGCTTTAGTTCCCAAAGTCTCACCTTCATAACTCACAATAATGTACCCATAAGTGTGTTTTACTAGTCCTCTAGACAGTTCTCAAACCAAAGTTCTCAAATCAAGTTGAGAATCAAGATTAAGTCTCACAGAAGGACACATTACCATTTTGGTGCCTTTTAAAGTATGTAGGGAGATTATAAATAAATAGAAAAACAGAACAGAGAAACAAAGATAGAAGTGACCAAGATCTGTGAGAGAACTCCTTGTCTATTATGTCCAAAGCAGGCTATAAGCAGTGCAAGGTGTAAAGGGTTAAGCACACAATTGGCTTGTTTTAAAAAGTGAATCCAACTGAAGCCTGAGTAGGAGTGATTCTTATCCAAATTCCATTCCCAGAAATGAATCTTCTTAACTATAAAGAAAAAGTTAATTGTTAACCACATCCTATATCTGATCTGTTCTGTTCCTAACATAAGAATGCTTTATGTCTTCTTTAACAAGCCTTGCCTGCATTAGCAGTTTAACCCTAGCAACCACACATAGCCCCCTCAACACAATTTAATGAATGATTGTGTCACCAATAAATATCAGCAGTTATGGCTATTCAGCATATTTGCTGCCTGCTTAACTCTGATCATCCTAGCTCCCCATTCCACTTTGATTCTTTATCTGAGTCTTCTCATCTTGAATCATAGTACTGAGCAGGAGATCAGGATCCTCTACAGGGGTCTGTGATAAAGAACTGTATTTGAAGAGTCATATCTTGTATGATGTCTCAGATCTACTACTCTCTGAGGAGCTGTTTTGCCTCATTTTACACCTTCCCCTATTCACATCATTAGGGGCTGGGAATTTTCTAATAGCTCCTATTGGGAGGTTTGGTGCTACAAAGCATCTTGCTGCCTGGAAAGCAGCACAGAAAAAACGGCTTCTTCAAACGAACTCCTTGTCCCTGTCTCAGCTTTGTGAACTCTCCAAATAACTCAGATGCAATCAGGATATTGTTGCTTTTGCAGAGGAGTAGGAGCTCAATAAAGGCAGAAGCTAAGATCTTGCTTTTGTCACAATGCTAGAACATGGCAGCCAGACATGAATGAATGAAAGGAATACAGTGTAAAAGCATAATCACAAAGCACTAAATCACGACATCTAAGACTGAAACAACTTATCAATCAGGGAGATCGACTATGTAGAGATAGGGAGAGTATTTGGAAATGGTACTGGAAGAGAGAAAGAGGAGGCAAAGAGGAAATAAAAGGGACCAAGATGTGACCTATGTATACCAATTTTCCATGATGAATGTTTTATTGTGTATGAAAAACATATACTTAAAAAGAGAAAAAATAAATTTTTGGCTTTGTATTCAGGACTTTACTCAAAGATACAAAAACTAATCCAAGAAGGTAAGACTTACACCACAGTGGTGGAAAAAGGACCTTTTGGATCTGTGCACTATTCTGTGCCTTTCCTTGTCTCCACACTTAAAATAACTCTTACAAGACCTATTTTTTTATACACAGTAATTTAAACAATTATTATATAACATATGTGGATCATATTATTCACTTTAATTTTCTTAAATATATTCTCTCCTAAATAGGAGTTGCATGATTTTTTGCATGAGATATAGCATATTATAATTATGTATATCACAAACCTATTTGGAAAATTCTAGAAGCCTGTCTAGAGAACGTGGCTGAACACCAGTTCCCCTCCTCTTTTGCTACTGCCATTTTCTCACCTCTAGTCTGTTGCTCTGAATCTCTCTGCATCTTGTATTTAGATTTTGCTTACTAGAAATAATAATCCTATATCTTTGCTATTGTCCAAAAATGATTAAATATAGGAAATTTCCTAGAAAGATGTTATGGTTTAGATTTAGAATGTTCCTTAAAGACTTCATGTGCACATAGGAGAGGCTTTTGGAAAGTGATTGAATTATTGTAGTGATATATAGCATATTACTTCCTGTTATGAGGTTAGGCCTTCTGAGAAGAGGTGAATCACTGGGGCACCTCTTGGAAAAGAATGTCTCCATCTCTGGCCTCTTGCTTCTTTTTTTGCTTCCTAGCCATCATAATATGGGCAGGTTTTCTCTATCCAGACCATTTTACTACATTTTTTGCTTTAAAGTTGGCCATCTATGGACTAAAATATGTGAGCCAAAATACATTTTTTTCTCCTTTGAACTGTGAATGATGGATACTGTGTTCCAGAAATGAGAATGTAATTAAGACAGGAGCCTGAAATAAGATATAAATCATGGAAATCAAAATGGAAATTATGATTATTATACCATTGTGAATTAAAAGTTAAAGCTTTTATACATCTTCTAATCACTTTCCTTTAACCTTTTTATCAGAAAAGCTTCATTTGCCTTTCCTTCCTTTCACTTCCTTTCCTTTCCTCTTTCCCTTCCTTTACCCTTTCCTTTCCCTTACTATCCTTTTCCTTCCCTTCTCTGCTATTGCATAACACTTGTAGTGACTTTCAGATTTTGTGTATAAACTAACAACTAAAAGTGTCAAATAGAAGTGTAGTTGAATGTATTAATTATGGTTCTTTAAAAGAATAGAATCAATGTAAATATATGTTTAAGTATACAGATGGATTTGTTAGGTAGGCTTACAGTATCAGAAATGGAAATCACAATGGCTATGTGTGAGATCAGAGGCAAAAGAGTCCAAAATGACAATAAGTCATGAGCCAAGGATCCAGTAGTATTTGAAAGTTGGAGGCCTGGAAGTGTTCTCTGCAGGCTCTGCATTAGAAAGCTGAGGAAAATGAAGACAAATGTTCAAAGGCAACAGTGAAGACTGGAGCTTTTAAAAAGGGAAACGTCTCCCTTTTCTTTCCCTTTTTATTTTGAAGGGGCTACCATCCTATTGGTTGGTACCACCCACCTTTATGGTGAGACTTCCCCCATCAGTTTGTGGGCCTTCATGTTAGTCATGCACAGTTACATTCAGAACTATTCCATTATGCTAGGTAGTTCTTACTCAAGTTGATGTATTACAATTAGCAATCACATTGAATTATCAAAAATAAGAAATCTGTCGTGAGAAACACATCAGTATAGTCTTTACAAGCCTGCTCTGACCCTGTGTAGTAGTGTCGCTCCCTCCTCTCAATTTTCTCCCCACCAACCAGATGACACCTGATTTTGCAAAGTTCAAACCCTTGAGGCACTGCTCACATGGCATAAGAGGAGCAATAGAGAAACAAAAGTCCATTTTGGAATGCAAACTGAGGGAAAGTCTGCAGATTTGTAATTTTTTTTTTTTTTTTGGTACTGTGGATCAAACTCAGGTCCCTGCATTTGTGAGGCAGGTGACGGAATCACTGAGCTAAATCCATGGCCCAGGTTTGTAAGTTTTGATAGCAGAAAATAGCGTTCTGACTTGATACTAAAATTCTTATGAGGTATGTCCATGCTAATCTAACACTGTGATGTTTTCTTTCCTCTCCTTTAAATCTGGCTAAGAAGTTGGCTGACAGGGAATGTTGAATATTGTACATAGAGAGTTGGGTGGGAAATACTGGGAGGCACACATCAATTTTCTTGAGAACTAGGGTATAGCCTCTTCTATTCTCCTTATTTCCTTACAATTGTCTGGAGCACATTTGTTCATACTCCATAAATTTAAATCTCCCAGGACAAGACAAATCATCATTT
This sequence comes from Fukomys damarensis, assembly GCF_012274545.1. Lineage (NCBI taxonomy): Eukaryota > Metazoa > Chordata > Mammalia > Rodentia > Bathyergidae > Fukomys > Fukomys damarensis. The sequence continues at coordinate 50,577,565 of NW_022900926.1, read as the reverse complement.
CATCTTCTGGAATTGTTTACTTTCAGAATATGTCATAGGAAGGATAGTAAAGGCCAGTCTGGCAGGAAGCTTTATATATATATATATAAAATGTGTGTGTGTGTGTTCTCACTACAGTTACTTCTCTCCTATGAACTCCTCTATATCTTTTTGTTTTACCTGAATAACCCTCCATCTTGAACTGCAATCCACTTCTTTGACATAGTTCTTGCCTTTCCAGATTCCTAACTGTTTAATATCAAGACTAAGATGTAATTCTTTTTTACCCTTGAAGAATCAAACTTAGTGCTTGGTTAAATATGATTCAGTTGATTAATGAAAGAGAAGAGGACTTTAGGAAGATTTATAGGACTTGATAATGCCAGTGTTCCCTTACATTTTCATATTGCATGAAAACCTCAAGTCATTTACAAGAGTCCAGAAGATTGTGCCAACTGTTCTTTCTGTAGATATATGATCAATTATAGTATAGGTTGAACATTCTTAATACAGAATCTGAAATTTCAAACATTTCAAAATTTAAAATGTTTTGAGCATTGACACATTTTTGAGCATTGACAAATCCACACTTGACCTTGTGTGATTTGTCATGAAAAATACTGTATAGAACTAACCTCAAGCTGTATTAAGTGTATAATAAACAAGTTAATTTCAGGCTTAGACTTAGATCTCATCCACAGATATCTTATAATGTATATGCAAATATTCTAAGATCTGAAATAATCCCAAACCTGAAAATTTTCTATCCTTAAACATTGTGGATTAAGCTGCTGATCCTGTCAACTCCAATACAGACAATGACATGAAGTTGTTTATATGGCTGTCTCCTAAAACTTCTAAGTCTTCAGATTAGTAGATTTTACCCATTGGAAATTGACAATTAATGATGGCCAATGTCGAGCAATGGGCAGAAACAGATATTTGAATGCAATTTATGCAATCTTTATACTGATTCTACACAGAGGATATTAGAATCTCATTTTCTTGTTTTTTTCTTTTTATGGAGTTTGTTGGTGCAATCTAGGTATACAATACAGTTACATTCAACATTGGGATTCTGTACCTTTACATAATAGGTTTTAATTCTCATTTTTCCCCTTGTCCCTGCCCTCCCTTCACCCCCTCCTCCCCTCCCCATTTACAAACACTTTATTTCCATTTTTTCAGTTTCTCATATTTTTTTTCCTCTCCCTCATTACCTTTCCCCAACCCTTCCCACTTTCCCTACATCTTTAGCCCTTTACTTCCTATTTCACATTATTAATTATCTCATTAGGATCCTGTGTACTATTATAGTTTTTCACACCAGAGAAAAAATATGGTATTTCAGTTAAATAAATCTCTGTATGAATATTAAAAATAGGGAATCCTAAAATAAAACTAAAAAGGAAAGTAAAAGAGAAAAGGCAATGCTGTAACATTAAAATAATCCTTAATTCTGAAGATGAAAATGGTCCCTGAGAATATTTAAATTGCTTCTTGCTCTTGTAGTCTTATCTTCTTCTTTTTTCATTGTTTAGAGAATACTTTATTAGTTTCTGTAATGAAACTCACGTAGATATGACCTTACATATTTAGAACAATGTGCTACCCCTGTACACATGGAAAAAAATTAAAATAAAAAAATTAACGTTTCTAGACCAATATGGCTGTGCATTTCTGTACAATACCAACTCAACACAGTAAATTGGAATAACTGTTTCCAAAGTTGACAGCACTGTTAAAGTTTCCCAAAATTAAATTTATATATAT
>NW_022900926.1:50501651-50575794 GCF_012274545.1 Fukomys damarensis | reverse complement strand
TTTATATAAAAAGACTAATAATAGCAGTATGTTATGCATCGATAGCAGCAAAAGCTTTTCCAGGTTCTGCAGTCATCTGAACAAAATTATAGACATTCAGCACATTACATTAAAAACAAAACAAAACAAAACAAAACAAAACAAAAACAAAGGAATGAATAATATCCAGAAAACAGCAAAGTTCTGCCACTGTTGTGGTACCTGGCACCATTTTTTTTATTAGCAGCTTAATTATCATCTGGAAAGAGAACATTCTAGAGTAATATCATTAAATATAGCTCTGATAAAGCATGGTCACTACTATGTATCATAAAGCAGGTACTAGATATTTTACATTCACAGAGGTATGATACAGTACCATCCTACATCAATAATATTAGAATTGGTTTTGGTTTGAAAATTTCTTTGTCTGCAAATAAGATTGCTACCCTTGTTTTTTCTGGGCTTCTGTCACATGGAGAATTGTTTTCTATCTTTTCACTTTCAGTCTATGGGCTTCTTTTTGCACTAGGTGTGTTTCTTGTATACAACATATTGTTGGATTTTGCTTCTTATTCCATTTTGCCAGTCTATTTCTCTTGATTGGCAAGTTGAGGCCATTGACATTGATGGTTATAACTGATATGTACTGACTTATTATTGACATTTTATTGGCCTTTTGTTGACTCTTTTTACTTTTTCATCTTCTTCTTTTAGTTTCTTGCCTTGCCTATTTGATTTGCTCTGTTGGGCCTCAGGGTGTTGTTGCCTTCATTGTCTTTTTCTAGGATCTTGTTTAGAATTGTTTGTAGTGCTGGTTTGGTATTCATTTAGTTTCCCAGGTGTTCTTTGTGGTGGAAGTATCTTATTTCCCCATCCATTTTGAAAGAGAGTTTTGAAGCATATATCAGTCTAGGTTGGAGGTTGTTCTCTTTTAGTACTTGAAATATCTCACTCCAGGCTTTCCTTGCCCTAAGGGTTTGTGTTGAAAAGTCTGCTGTGATTCTGATGGGCTTTCCTTTGTATGTGATTTGTTTCTTTTCTCTTACTGCTTGTAGTATTTTGTTCTTCTGTTGGGTTTCTGGGATCTTGATTATTTTATGTCTAGGTGTAGATTTTTTTAAATTGTAGCTAGTTAGGGTCTTATATGCCTCAATTACCTGAATGTCAAATTCTTCCCCTCTGTTTGGGAAGTTTTCTGTCATTAATTCTGTGAACAGCTTTTTAAAGTCATTTGTATTTTCTCCTGCTACTTCATGGATTCCTATCAGTCTTATGTTATTCTTCTTTGCATCATCTAGGAGTTGTTGGATCGATTTATCATGATCCCTTACTGTTTTTAAGAGAACTCTCTTTTCATGGTCACTAACTGCAATCTTATCTTCTATATCTGAGAGTCTTTCTTCGCATTCTTTTATTCTGTTGCATACACTTTCAATAGAGTGTTTAATCTGGATATCTGTTTAAATCTGTTTTATAGATTCCATTTCTTTCCTATGTTGGGTGTTTATTTTTTGCATTTCTTTCTTATGCTGGGCCTTCATGGCTTCTATCTTGTTCCTGAGCTCATCTATTTTTTTGTCAGTTTCTGCTCTAGAGTCTCGAATCACAACTTCCATTTTGCTCACTGTCTCTATGGTTATCTGGAAAATTATTTCTGTTTTGAATTTTTCTAGAGCCTGATTGATCTGTTTTGTTACTTCCTGTGCTTTGAGTTCAGGATGTCCTGGTGGTTCACTATCACCCTTTTCATCTTCATTTGCCCGACTGTTTGCCATTGGTGAACTGGAAGTCTGCCTTTGTGTCTTGCTTAAGTGTTTTATCATTTTTACTTTTGTTGTTGGGCTGTCCTTGGTTTAATTTCTGGGTTATCACCAAAGTCTTCCTGATATAGTTGCATCCTAGCTTCTGGGTCTCTAATGACCCACAGACATTCTCATCTCCATAACATCAGAGAAAACAGCTCATCATATCAACCACAATGCTTTGCCCCAACTGGTACAATCAGCAGCACATTAAGATCAAGCACAACTTGGAAGCTGACCACCTGTGGTAGTCAGTAGTCTATCACCCTTAAATCATTTGAATTTAATTGAAATCAAGAAGCAGTCCAGAACATGTCTGCAGTGAACAAAATTTCAAAATAGTGTATTTACCATTTAATGGCTCAGACAGAGCAAGGATGCAAGACCCCTGGTCTCAGTTAGCTGATGGCTGAACCCCATGATGCTGCCTGACCTCAGGCTGCAAGGCCCAGATTGGGTTCCCCAACCTTCTGAATGGTTGAACTTCACACTGTTCTACTACAGTTTTCCCATGCCATTTCTTTAAAGATGTTCAAAGTTGGGAACTCAGAAAAACACCCTTGATGAACACCTCTGCCTCTGCCGTGTGGGTCCAAAGACTGGCATAGTCAGGAGGTCTGAGAGTGAGTGCAGGGGGGTTATGGGGGTTCAGGGACATCCGTGAGGCTACCTCCCAGCATTGGAGCAATGGCAGCTGGGTCAAGAGCAGGCTTGGCTCTGTAGAATCTCATTTTCAAGGATGAGAAAGTTGTAACTTATGTAAGGTGTATGGCTTATGAGTGGGAAACATTACCTGTTTATTGCAGAAGCCTAAAACCCTTAATCAAATATAACAAGTAATACTCCTTGATACAGGGCTTGTTACTTTTGTTATTGGTGCTGCATTTTTTTACAGCAAGATATAGAAATGAATTTAAAAGAAGAGGAGGAAGACATATACCTTTCCGATAAAACATTTGAAAAGAGAAATAAGAAATAAATAAGAAATTAAGAAATAATTCATTAAGAAATAAATATTTTAAGAAGCATTTTATTCCTAAAGATGTATCCAGTCTTGTGGTGGAAGAGTAAAACTAATTTTAGGGATAAATATGTGTTAGAAAAAAAGTTATTCAACTGAACAATAAATTCCTCTATTTCTTTAAAAATAGATCTGTTAAAATAAGATGCTAGAAAGGAATTTCTGAAGGGGTGGTTTTACTTTGCTTCTTCAAATATGCATGATGTTAGAAAATTACATGCTGTACATGTTTTATATCCAACAATGTCTCTGCGCACATACTAAAGATAGAACTGAACATAAGGATAGTTATTCTCAATGATTATAATAAATTCCTTCTTACATGGAAAAAGCCATTTTGTAAGGAGATTTACCTGGATAATATTTCTTAATTTTCAGTCAGTATACAAGCAGATTTGCTTTCCTTTTTACAAAATTTTATTTCTGGACTCAGTTTAGGCCTGGAAAGTTACTAGAACTTATTTATCCTGTATGTTGTCTTGTGGTTTAGGACATGTGTTTCCTTACTATTATTCTCTTGAGGGGGGAAATTCACACATAGTTTGTATGTTCAGTGGATAAATTTTAAAATGTGAATGAAAAAGACTAAACCTCCAATAGAAATCTATTTAAATAGATTTTGGAGTTGTTTATTCTGGTTTTAACAATTATTAATAAGAATCAATGGAATGAAGTAAAAAAACTATAACCTTAAGAATCAGACTTACCTAAAATCCAATACCTGTCTGTATTTCTAGGTAAATTATGAAACCCTGGGTCTTATTCTTCTCTGTGTGATAAATAATTTCATAAATTTATATGTAAGTTTCTGGCTCTAAGTATGCACTTAATACTTTCATTTCTCTTTTTCTTTCTATCAGTCTTTCTCTTTCCACTCAAAAGTAGAATAATGGTGAACTGTCAGGGATTTGAGACTAAAGTTCAAGACTGATTGCTATTACTAAAGAAATTCATTGGTTACTCCTGCTAATACAAATCTGCAGATATCCTTGTGAAATCCTGCCAGGGAACCTTTGGAGGATGGCATTAGTATAGCATTGACAGCTCAGAAAATTGGAAACAAGCCAACGGTCATAAATTGCAAATCCATTTACAGTTCAAACATGTTGGAAACTATGCGCCATTTTGGGAGTGATTTGGAAAGCACATGGTTTGGAGTTATTTTGATAGATTATTTTCTCTGAATCATCTACTTTAGAAGATTAAAACTTGATTATAAAATACCAAAATGTTTTTAGATGTGGAAATATTTGAGCATAAATCAAATACTCCAGGTTCATGAGAAAATAATCAGAAGAAGAAGTGATGTGGTATTCTTTAAAAGCCAATATTGGGGACAAAGAAATATTACAATAGTTTATTGTTCATAGAATAATATATTCTTGTGGAATTGATTTGGAATGCGGGCTTCACCCAGAGTTGATTGGTACTTGGCAAGACACCAAAATAATGCCCCTGATGAAGGAAAGTTATACAAGTGTAAACCTTTTTCTCTTCTAGTAACCAATGTCTCCTTTATGTCAATCAAATGGATGTAGTTTTGCAATTCTATGGTAGGAAGTCAATCCGGGATAGACACTCTGTGTCAGAAATAGTTGTATGATTTTCCAGAACAGTGAATTAATGTTTTAAACAAACTTGGCAGAAATATTTGATATCTACATGATCACATGGAGCTTCTCCAAATAACTAAATGTGACACAACCATAGGGTTCATGATAGTTACAGGCAGCCTCAGTGGGTCTTGTGTGATGACAGAAATGTTAACCTTTACCCTCAAACAGTTATTTCTTATTTTCCCCTCAGCTGTTATTCCTTAATTTGCTCCTTATTCCACAATTTCTCTCCATGTGCAGTCTGGGCAGATTTTTAAAAATCTTCCATTGAAAATAAAAAGATTTTATAAGAATGAAATTTATTAATATCTTCTCACTCTGTTTCTACACATTTTTTGTTACCCTCTTCCATTTCTCAGCTCACTCATCGATGCTCCAAACCCAGTCTCTTGTTTTTGACAAGACATTGCTGTATCAGTGAATTCCCTTTTCCCACAATCTTTAATCTTTGCTTCATAGTGTTTATTTTTTACCCCTTTAAATATATACTCTGCATGCAAGATCAAACTCAGGACCTTGCGCTTGTGAGGCAGGTGTGGTGCCACTGCACTAAATCCCCAGCCCTAAATATATACTCTGAATAGCATCACCTCAAGTTATGCCAAGAAATGTGAACTAAGAATGGTATATTCAAATCATTATGGATTTGGCAGAGGGAAAGGAGTGAGACATTTGCCTAGGTAGCCAAGATGACAACAGCTTAGGAAATGGACAGGATTTCATTTGAATGGATATGACAGAAGTGTCCAGATCATTTCTGACTAGGAGGGCTGGCTTTGAGGGGGCAGGCTACCTTGAGGATATAGCATGCTATTAATCTAGTATTGCCAAAGTGAGACACAGAACAAAGTACTGGATATAGGGCAGATGAGCATAGATGAACATGACCGACACAGTGGCTATATATGTCCGTCCTTGCATGAAATAAGACATCTAAGGTTGTGGATAAGGCAATCAGTCATTCAGATGGAACTGACCAAAAGTCTGAGTGTTTCTAAGCAGTCTGACCATAAATTATTTAGGATACACTGTGTAATATTTTCAGGCCACAGGACTTTTTAATGTGTTGCTGTGCTAAGAATGTTAATTCAATAATTTAGATATACCCAGGAATTCTGGGAGAATGGTCAGACTAAGAAGAAAAGGGCTTAAAATTTACAAAAGAAGATTATGTAGTTTAGATATGTGTTTCACCCAATTAATAATTAAAGGAAAAGTATTTAATCATTGCACTGATTGAATATTGCTTCTCAAGTAACTGGTTAAAAGTCACTCACTGACCCTAGGATTCTACAAAATACCACATACAAATAGCCCTGGAGAAAGTGTTGCTTTTTATGCTTCTATAATTGTTTTCATTTATTATCACTATCTGCCAGGCAGGTGGGTGCGCTAGTCAGCTTTCCATAACTGTGACAAAATTCCTGAGAGAATCAGCTTAAAAGAAGAAAGATTTATTTAGATTCATTGTTTCAGAAGTTTCACATGGGTCCGTTGTTTCTGAATTTGTGATGGAGAGCAAATGGCAGAGCTGCTCACTTCATTGTGAACAGGAGAGAAAGGGAGTGGGGGACAGAGAGTGGGTGGGGAGAAAAGAGTAACCTAGGAACAAAATATTCTTATTGAGGGCATGCCCCTAGTGACTTTCTTCCTTCAACCATGCCCCACTGCCTAAAATTTCCACCACACCCAGTTTAACACACAGCCTGTTAAGCTACAAATCCACTATAGATTAATCCATGGATGAATTTAAAGCCTTCGTGATCCAGTCACCTTCCAAATGCCTCACCTCTGAACACTGCTGCACTGGGGATTGATGTATTGGAACTTGCGGGGTACATGTCAGATCTAGAGCCATAGGAGTGGGTAAGGATAAAATAGCCTTTCATCAGACACCAAATGTGCTGGTGCTTTCATGTTGATTTCTCAGCTTCCAGAAGTATGAGAAATAAATATCTGTTGTTTATATAACTGCTATAACTTTGATGTGATTGTTCTGAAAAGGCTCACATATTGAAGGCTTGATCCCTAACCCATTGCACTACTGGGAAGTGGTAGAACCTTTAGGAGGTGGGGCCTAAAGGAAGGAAGGTAGGCCATTGTGGGGGGGCTGGAGATTGAAAGGAATATTTAAACTCTGGCCCAACTGCCATATGCTCTCTCCACCATGATGCCCTTTTGCCACTGGCCCAAAGGAAATAGGGCCAAGTAACCATGGGCTTAAAGTTCCACAACTGAGATCAAAACAACTCTTTTCTTTTTTAATGTGAATTTTCACAGGGCTTTTGTTATAGTAAAGGAAATATGATGAACACAATAAGCCACCTAATTTATGGTATTTTTATAGCACCTCAGAAGACTAAAAGGAAAAGACTAGAATTACATCTCACTTACCTATCCAGAGTGCTAGTCATTAGAGCCCAACTTTTCTCACTTCCTGCCATAGTCAAAGAATATAATGCTAGGATCTGAATCCTCTCTGGAGCACATAGGCCCTCAGGGACACAAGTGCTCTCTCTTCTTTTGTGGGCCAGGGGGAAAGCAGCAGGACCATAGAGTACTTCTGGCTATTGAAGAACTCTCTCCTGGTGCTCTCTGAGGAGTACTTGGTGTTCCCTTTCTTTACAAGCTTCAAATAGGTTTTAGTTATAGACGGCTTATTGGAATAGTTTTATTGGTGCTTTAACACATTTTCTTAGCTGAAAGCTGGTCTAGGAGCCAGTCTGAGAAGTTTGTAAATGTACAGGGAGTGGTCTTTCCTACAAATTTCTACCAACTGGATTTCTAATATTACATGTGTTTTAATAGTTTTCCTAGTAGACTTCTTCCTTGATTGAGTTGAGCTCTTTTATCTTGCAGGATGAATAAACTGAAAAATAATGCATAAGAGAAATGACTATTTTCACAATCTTTGGAATGTTTTTGAGCCCTGGATCATGTCCTAGGCTCGTGAGTACTGCGCTGCATCTCTGTTAGGAGTCAAGCAGCCTGGAGGGCAGGGAGTACACTTGGAGGTGACAGAAGTGTTTGTAGCAGTGGGGTGTTTCACCCTTCCTTCTCAGAACTGAAGGCGAATGACAATTTTTAAGGAAACTGTTTTAGAATTGTCTTAGATTTACTGAAAAGTTGCAGTGGTAGTACAAAATTGTTATATTCCATCCTCAGTGATCCTAATTATTCACATCACTCATTAGCATGACATTTTTTAGAATTAATGGACTAATATTGACCATAATTATTAGCTCAATCCCCGGTACAAAAAAAAAAAAAAAAAAACAACCCACAAAACAAGATAGTAGTTATTAAATAATATGCATGGTATATTCAAATTTCCTTTGATTTCCCCTAATGTCTTTTTTCTCTTCCATAATCATATCCAAGATATACATTTAGGAATGTTGTTATTGTAGCTCCCTAAGTTCCTAGCTGTGATAATTTTTCAGATGTTCCTTATTTTTGATGACTTTGACATTTTGGGGAGAGAACTGATAAAATATTTTTAGGCTATCTCTTGTTTTGGATTTGTCTGATATATTTCTCTTGCTTAATTGAGATTATGGTTTCTTAGAAGTCAGATCACAAAGGTAAATAGTAACCCTCATCATATATCAGGAGCAAAAATTATCAGTGAATTTACTTTTGTATGATGTAAAAATTACAGCATACTTGGTATAACATTATTGGTCACCTGACTAAGGCAGGCAGTGTGTATCAGGATCCTTTTTCCACCCTAATTTTCCATTTCATTCTTCTTGGAAGGAAATCACAATGTGCAATTTAAGGCTAAATTGGGAATCATGCTGAATCTCCTTAAGGGGAGAGTATCTGCATCCACTATTTAGAATTTTTTTTACATGAAATGTTGGATTTGTCTCTTATTTTCCAATGCTTTATTTACTCAGTAACTTATTCATATGAGTACAAATTCATGGATATTTGTTTTGAACTTTGGATTATAATCTAATACTAAGTAGTTTTGTTGTTCAAATTTTGCTAGCATTGGCCACTGGAGCGGTCTAGCTGGTTCCTGTGACTCTGACATGCCCTCATCCTAATGCAGTTTTACTTTATATTTTTAACCTTCTTTTCTTTTCTGGTTTTATAAGATACTCCAGGATCATCATGTGTATTTCCTGTCCCTGTCCTGCAGTCAGCCATGTGGTTCCTTTTATTCGGGGGACAATATTAGGATCGAGGATCTGGGTACTACATGTGCTTACTGCTGTCACATAAGTACAAGGAGTACTTTGACTCCATTGGCTAGAGTAGTAAGGAAATTCTAACTCACATGTGTACATTAACTGTGCCAGTTAATTTTAGTTGTCAATTTGAAAGGATAAGAAACTCTTGTAGAGATGATTGGGTCATGGGAGTGCTGTACTTATCAGTGGATTAATCCATGGATGTTCAAAGTTGAGTGTATTGTTAGGAGCCAGGCCTACTTGGAGGTGGGTCACTGGAAGTTTGCCTCTGGAAGATATTTCTCTTGCTGGTGCTCTTTCCAATGAACTCCGCTTCCTGAGAGCTATGAAATGAGAAGGTCTGTTCCCCCATACACTTTCACTGTGATATTCCTGCCTTGGGGAGAACCAGCTGTGGACTGAATCCTCTGAAACCATGTCTCAGTAATAGGAAAAATGATCAATACACTAACTCATGTACATAGAAATGCCTATAGCTAAATATGAATTTATACTTATCTCTCCAATTCTAGAGTTCTAAATCTATGATTAAGTATTTGATTTGTTTTGTTTTGTTTTTGAGACAGGCTCTCACTATGTAGGTGAGACTGCCCTGGAACTCACTATGGAGCCCAGGCTGGTCTCTAACTCATAGCAATCCTCCTGCCTCAGCCTCCCAAGTGCTGGAATTATAGGCGTGCACCACCATGCCCAGCATATGATTAAGTATCAATGGGAATTTAGTTTTTACATGTGAGAGTGGGTGTCTGGAGTTTTCATTTTGAGACTGAAGGGGCAACAGAGAGCTGTTTGGGAGGAATTGGAAAAAATTGAGAACTCAACGATAACACAAGAAGCAGCAGGGGAAAATGGAGGGAACTACATTTGGTAGAAATTGAAGCAATGTCTATTAGAATAGCATCATTTTCCAGCATATATGACCATAGTTTGAAAGGTCTCATCTCAGCCATGATGTCAAGAAGGAGTCAGAGTTGAACAACATTAGAGCAGCATAGTAGTTTGAGCCCTTAAAGAAATGGCCAACAATGTCTACTGCTCTTCACAACAGTAGCACTGGCTACCAAGCAAGGGTGCAAAATATTTACTTTGTTTATCATGATTGGGTGAAACATAACACACTTTAAAAAGGTTTCTAATAAAATAGTTAAAAATAGCTGATATGCTTTAAGTATTATTAAGTTTACATTTTCTACCTTAGAATTTACTTTTGTTATAGGACCAGATTGGTAAATCCAAAATCTCCCACTGAAAAATCTAGAAATCCAAATTTTGTATATATAAAAATAAGCTGCTTATAAGAGGATTTAAATGTAATGAATTTCTGGACAACTTCTTCTGAGGCTCCTTAAACTTCCATTTTTACCTGGCTTTGTCTCAGCCCTTGGCACTTGACAGTCAGAATTCCCATTAATTAGTCCTCTCATTCCTAAGTCTGGAGAAGACAATCTGTTTTGAGCTGCTCACCTCTAATTGTTATTTTTTTATTGTTTATTGATATATTTTAGGTATACAGTTACATTCATTATTATTGATATATTTTATTGATATATTTATTATCAACATATTCATTATTATTGATATATATTATTGATATATTTTAGATATGCAGTTACATTCATTATTGGGATTTTGTACCTTCACATGACAGGTCTTGGTTTTCATTTTTTCCCCTTGTCCCTGCCCTCCCTTCACCCTCACCTCTAATTGTTAAGTGATGCGTGAGAAAGCTGTTCCAAGCTGGGAAGAGTCTGAACATTTTTGGACCCCAAAAGATTACTTCAGAAAAGTGTTTCTTCCAGCTCAGCTGCTTTAACCCCTATTTCTGAATAGTCAAGTTTAGGGGCAGCAATACTGAGACCAGATGGAGTAAACAGGAAGAGGTTCTTTGTTTTTTACTCTCTTCCTTTCTTTGCCATTCTCCATGTTCTTCTATTGTCCCCTGCCATGCTTATATCCTCTCTCTCATTTATTCAACAAATACATGACTTCCTTTCTTTGCACATCATTGAACAAAAGGGGCATAGCCTTTGACATCTCAAACCTCTCATTCTATTTGGGAAAACAGACATTAAAAAACTTAGTTAATTACTCAATAACAGGAGCATTCCTTGCTAACAGAAGTGGGATTTAAGTTACTTGGTGGGGGTGAGATGATGCTTCCCTATCGGATTGAGATCTGAAGCATGCCTGTGGTCAGCAGACACAGGATAAAGATAGCTGATAGTCTCGAGCACGTCTTTGTGTCAGGCTCTGTGCTGAACACATTGTTTGTGTTAGCCCATCTAATGTTTATACCAATGTATAAATATACCTACTTAACTATTCTGATCTTCCTTTTACATATGAAGGATCCTGAGGTTCAAAAAGTCTGAGATACTTGCCTAAGTATGCAGAGTTATTAAATAAATGCATGATGGCTTGAGCCAACGTTCTTCTGGATACAAAGACTGATAATTTCTGTTTGGTACCCCACCTGCCTTTCTGTGGGGCTGGTCTCACAGGGAATGAAAGGAGGAGCAAGTGATCAAATAATCAGTAAAGTTGCCCCTGTGATCAGCAGCAAAATTCCATTCATTTTGCCAGCTGCTCTGGGCCAGTGATAATTATAAAAATACTTGACCAAAGATTTTTCCTTTTTGAACCCAAAGTTAAGTGATGATCCTTACCCATGTCTTTAGGGATGGACTTTACTTGGGAAAGTCAGGCCTCTAGAAGTTATGCTACACGCAGTAGGTATTGTTAATTTAGTTTCCTTAACACCGTTGGCTCTTCTCAGTTTCTATAGCCACTTTTTTGATCACCTCTAATTGTTAAGTGATGCGTGAGAAAGCTGTTCCAAGCTGGGAAGAGTCTGAACATTTTTGGACCCCAAAAGATTACTTCAGAAAAGTGTTTCTTCCAGCTCAGCTGCTTTAACCCCTATTTCTGAATAGTCAAGTTTAGGGGCAGCAATACTGAGACCAGATGGAGTAAACAGGAAGAGGTTCTTTGTTTTTTACTCTCTTCCTTTCTTTGCCATTCTCCATGTTCTTCTATTGTCCCCTGCCATGCTTATATCCTCTCTCTCATTTATTCAACAAATACATGACTTCCTTTCTTTGCACATCATTGAACAAAAGGGGCATAGCCTTTGACATCTCAAACCTCTCATTCTATTTGGGAAAACAGACATTAAAAAACTTAGTTAATTACTCAATAACAGGAGCATTCCTTGCTAACAGAAGTGGGATTTAAGTTACTTGGTGGGGGTGAGATGATGCTTCCCTATCGGATTGAGATCTGAAGCATGCCTGTGGTCAGCAGACACAGGATAAAGATAGCTGATAGTCTCGAGCACGTCTTTGTGTCAGGCTCTGTGCTGAACACATTGTTTGTGTTAGCCCATCTAATGTTTATACCAATGTATAAATATACCTACTTAACTATTCTGATCTTCCTTTTACATATGAAGGATCCTGAGGTTCAAAAAGTCTGAGATACTTGCCTAAGTATGCAGAGTTATTAAATAAATGCATGATGGCTTGAGCCAACGTTCTTCTGGATACAAAGACTGATAATTTCTGTTTGGTACCCCACCTGCCTTTCTGTGGGGCTGGTCTCACAGGGAATGAAAGGAGGAGCAAGTGATCAAATAATCAGTAAAGTTGCCCCTGTGATCAGCAGCAAAATTCCATTCATTTTGCCAGCTGCTCTGGGCCAGTGATAATTATAAAAATACTTGACCAAAGATTTTTCCTTTTTGAACCCAAAGTTAAGTGATGATCCTTACCCATGTCTTTAGGGATGGACTTTACTTGGGAAAGTCAGGCCTCTAGAAGTTATGCTACACGCAGTAGGTATTGTTAATTTAGTTTCCTTAACACCGTTGGCTCTTCTCAGTTTCTATAGCCACTTTTTTGAGTCATTATCTTTTTCCTAGGCCTTTGCTACAGAATCTTCATTGGTTTTTCTGCTCATCTCTTTCCAATCTATTTTCTTGTTCTAATTTTATTTTTATTGACAATCTATCTTCTATCTGCTTAAAATTCTTTGATGAATTCCCACTGCCAACTGAATAGAATTCTAATGATCCAGGGGACCCAACTTTGCTCCCTCCTCAGCCTTATTTCCCATCGAAGCTGTTTTTCACCAGCCTCTACCCATTTCCTACTGATTCTCAGAAGAGCTCTATTGAAGGACAGAACTTCTTTTGTTCTGCCTTTGGCTTTACTGCTTTCCCTGAATGGTCTTCTACTCACTCCTTAGATCACACCTGAAGCACTACCTGCTCTGTGAAGGTGTTCCCTGGAGGCTCCTTCTCTCTTCCAGTTGCCTCCTGTTTTACCCATCACACTTTATTGCAGGAAACTTTTTCTATACATGGATAATTAATAAATATTTTTGGCTTTGTGGACCACAGGGTCTTTGATACAACCACTCAGATCTGTAGTTTCAATTAGAAAGTTATGAAGAAACAATACATAATCAAGTGACTATGTTCCCCTAAGAGGCAGGCCTGATTTAGTTTATGAGCCCTTAACTATTTTTTAGATCAGTTATTTAGTTCTGTCTATTCTTCAATAAATAATGAGTTTCCTAAGATTAGTTCATCTTTCTGTCTTCAGCATTTAATCTGGACCTTATATATAGGGTGCTTAATAAATGCTCCACAGGTTAATATGCAAATGAATAAACATCAAGCGGAGAACCAAGGATTTAATGGTGTCAACAAGAAACTGACAGGGCCAGGGATTTAGCTTAGTGGTTCCATGACTTGCTTGCAAGCACAAAGTCCTGAGTTTGATTTCTGGTACCCCACTGCAAAAAAAAAAAAAAAAACCCAGAAACTGACTAACTGAATTATGGTGAAAGTAGAAACATATTAAAACTGTCTAAAGAAAAATATTTTTTTCACCCCTTTGATAAATGTCAGAGAACTCAGAGGTAGCACCTTCACTATTGTCTGGATTGGTGTGGCCAGAGAGCTTTGACCTTTCCATTGTTGGGCTGCCAAGAAGTAAGAGGAGCCTACAGTCTTGGAGTAATTGGACATGTATAATCCAAGTCTCTATAAACAAATAATATTAAAGCCCAGGAGAAAGGGCTTTAATATTAAATGTGTAATTTTTTTTATGTCCACTATCTTCCAAGGATAAATTCTTAGTCACTGATGAGGTTTGTTCAGTGATTTCTCAGGGTTTAGTTAGCAACCATTAGCCTTTATACAATTTAAGATTGGGAGCTTCAAAGCCCATGGTTTATTGAAACCAAAGAAGCTTGGACTTATCTTATCCAGGGATTACCAGTTCCTTGTGGTGGAGACTTCATAGGCCTTTTAAGTAAAGTTCTCTGAGAATGAACAGACTAACTGGAAAATTCACCTGCTCTGAGTACCCCATTCGCAACAAAGGTGGAAAGAATACTGAACCACTAGGGAAAATCAGGTTACCACATACCAGGTCTATCAGATATATTTTTAAAAGAACTTTTTTTAAATTGAGTTTATTGGTAGAATCTAGGTATACAATACAGTTACATTCATCATTGGGATTCTGTACCTTTACATAATAGTTCCTGATTCTCATTTTTCCCCCTGTCCCTGCCCTCCCTTCACCCCCTCCTCCCCTCCCCATTTACAAACACAGCCCTCCCTTCACCCCCTCCTCCCCTCCCCATTTACAAACACTTTATTTCCATTTTTTCAGTTTCTCATATTTTTTTCCTCTCCCTTATTACCTTTTCCCCACCCTTCCCACTTTCCCTACACCTTTAGCCCTTTACTTCCCATTCACATTATTAATTATCTCATTAGGATCCTGTGTACTATTGTAGTTTTTCACACCAAAGAAACTATTCTGTATTTCAGTTAAAGAAATCTCTGTATGAACATTAAAAATAGGGAATCCTAAAATAAAACTAAAACGGAAAGTAAAAGAGAAAAGGCAATGCTGTAACATTAAAATAATCCTTAGTTCTGGAGACAAAAATCTCCCCTGAGCATATTTAAATTGCTTCTTGCTCTTGTAGTCTTATCTTATTCTTTTTTTCATTATTTAGAGAATACTAGTTTCTGTAATCAAACCCACATAGATATGACCTTACATATTTAGTATGATGTGTTACCCCTGTACACATAGAAAAATGAATAAATTAACATTTCTAGACCAATATGGCTGTGCATTTCTGTACAATACCAACTCAACACAGTAAATTGGGATGACTTTTTCCAAAATTGGCAGCACCGTTAAAGTTTCCCAAAATTCAATTTATATAAAAAGACTAATAATAGTATGTTATACATCGATAGCAGCAAAAGCTTTTCCAGGTTCTGCAGTCATCTGAACAAAATTATAGACATTCAGCACATTTCATTAAAAACAAAACAAAACAAAACAAAACAAAAAAACAAAGAAAGGAATAATATCCAGAAAACAGCAACGTTCTGTTGCTGTTGTGGTACCTGGCACCATTTTTTTTTTATTAGCATCTTAATCATCATCTGGAAAGAGAACATTCTAGAGTAATATCATTAAATGTAGCTCTGATAAAGCAGGGTCCCTACTGTGTACCATAAAGCAGGTACAAGATATTTTACATTCACAGAGGTATGATACAGTACCATCCTACATTGATAATACTAGAATCAGTTTTACTTTGAAATTTACTTTGTCTGCAGATAAGATTACCACTCCTGTTTTTTACTGAGCTCCTGTCACATGGAGAATTGTTTTCTATCTTTTCACTTTCAGTCTATGGGCTTCTTTTTGCACTAGGTGTGTTTCTTGTATACAACATATTGTTGGATTTTGCTTCTTATTCCATTTTGCCAGTCTATTTCTCTTGATTGGTGAATTGAGGCCATTGACATTGATGGTTATAACTGATATGTACTGACTTATTATTGACATTTTATTGGCCTTTTGTTGACTCTTTTTACTTTTTCACCTTCTTCTTTTAGTTTCTTGCCTTGCCTATTTGATTTGTTTTGTTGGGCCTCAGGGTGTTGTTGCCTTCATTGTCTTTCTCTAGGATCTTGTTTAGAATTCCTTGTAGTGCTGGTTTGGTATTCATGTAGTTTCTCAGGTGTTCTTTCTGGTGGAAGTATCTTATTTCCCCATCCATTTTGAAAGAGAGTTTTGCTGGATACATCAGTCTAGGTTGGAGGTTGTTCTCTTTTAGTACTTGAAATATCTCACTCCAGGCTTTCCTTGCCCCAAGGGTTTGTGTTGAAAAGTCTGCTGTGATTCTGATGGGCTTTCCTTTGCATGTGATTTGTTTCTTTTCTCTTACTGCTTGTAGTATTTTGTTCTTCTGTTGGGTTTCTGGGATCTTGATTATTTTATGTCTAGGTGTAGATTTTTTTAAATTGTAGCTAGTTAGGGTCATATATGCTCAGTTATCTGAATGTCAAATTCTTCCCCTCTGTTTGGGAAGTTTTCTGTCATTAATTCTGCGAACAGCTTTTTAAAGTCATTTGTATTTTCTCCTGCTACTTCATGGATTCCTATCCGTCTTATGTTGTTCTTCTTTGCATCATCTAGGAGTTGTTGGATCGATTTCTCATGATCTCTTACTGTTTTTAAGAGACCTCTCTTTTCATGGTCACTGACTGCAATCTTATCTTCTATATCTGAGAGTCTATCTTTGCATTCTTTTATTCTGTTGTGTACACTTTCAATAGAGTGTTTAATCTCCTGGATATCTGTTTGAATCTGTTTTATGGATTCCATTTCTTTCCTATGTTGGGTGTTTATTTTTTGCATTTCTTTCTTATGCTGGGCCTTCATGGCTTCTATCATGGTCCTGAGATCATCTATTTTTTTGCCAGTTTCTGCTCTAGAGTCTTGAATCACAACTTCCATTTTGCTCACTATCTCTATGGTTATCTGGGAAATTATTTCTGTTTTGAATTTTTCTAGAGTCTGATTGATCTGTTTTGTTACTTCCTGTGCTTTGAGTTCAGGGTGTCCTGGTGGTTCACTATCACCCTTTTCATCCTCGTTTGCCCTACTGTTTTCCATTGGTAAACTGGAAGTCTGTCCTTGTGTCTTGCTTAAGTGTTTTCTCATTTTAAGTTTTGTTGTCGGACTGTCCTTGGTTTAATCTCTGGATTATCAACTCATTCTCTTGCTCCACCATATTATCCCTCATCTCCTTTTTTTTTTTTTCTGCTCCAGTTCTAACTCAGGTTTCTTCTTCTATCATTTTTTTCTCTTTCCTTTATGTTCTTTTCTTATGTCATTCTACCTCACTCAAGGGTTATTATACTTCTATTCTGTTTATCCCTCTTGAATTAACTGTTTCCTGACAATTGTGTGGTCATTCTATGTCTTCTGGCTTCATGTGAAACCTGCTCTAATTCTTTTACTTATCTACTCCTCTCGTTCTAACTCTGTCTTAAGCCCGCATCCTAAATGGTAAATATCCTTATTGAAAAGTTTATTCACTGCAAAATATTTTGGATTGCTTCTTGATATTAATTTGATTCACATAGTTTGAAGGTGATAGACTGATGACTGATGAATGACAAGTGGTCAATTTGCAAGTTGTGCTTGATCATATTGTGGTGCTGATTTCAATTAGAATAAAGGATTGTGATTGATTCAATGAACTGTTTTCTTTGGTATTATGAAAATGAGAATGCCTATGAGTGATTAGAGACACATGGGCTGAAGCCCAACTATATCAGGAAGATTTAAGTAATAAGCTAAAGGTTAAACTAAGGACAACCCAACAATAATAGTAAAAATGAAAAAATGCTTAAGCAAGATACAGGGACAGGCTTCCAGTTCACCAATGCAAACAGTGGGGCAAATGAGGGTGAAAAGTCTGAGTGAACCATCAGGACACCCTAAACTCAAAGCACAGGAAGTAACAAAGCAAATCAATCAGGCTCTAGAGAAATTCAAAACAGAAGCAATTTCCCGATAATCATAGAGATGACAAGCAAAATGAAAGTTATAATTCGAGAGTCTAGAACAGAAACTGAGAGGAAAATAGATGAGCTTTAGGACCACGATAGAAGCCATGAATGCTCAGCATAAGAAAGAATTGGAAACAATAAGTGCCAAATATAAGAAAGAAATAGTATCCATAGGGCAGATTCAAGCAGATATCCAGGAGATTAAAAACTCCATTAAGAGTGTTTGCAACAGAATAAAAGAGTTTGAAGATAGAATCTCAGATATTGAAGAAAAAATTGCAGTTAGTGACCATGAAAAGAGAGATCTCTCAAAAACAGTAGGGGATCATGAGAAATTGGTCCAACAACTCTTAGACGATGCAAAGAAGAATAACATAAGACTGATAGAAATCCAAGACGTAGCAGGAGAAAATTCAAACGGCTTAAAAAAGCTGTTCACAGAATTAATTATTGAAAACTTCCCAGCGGGGAAGAATTTGATATACAGATAAGTGGGGCATATAGGACTCCAACTAGTCATGATCAAAAAAAATCTACACCTAGACATATAATAATCAAGATCCCAGAAATCCAACAGAAGAACAAAATACTACAAGCAGTAAGAGATAAAAACAAATCACATGTAAAGGAAAGCCCATCAGAATCACAGCAGACTTTTCAACACAAACCCTTAGGTCAAGGAGAGCCTGGCATGAGATATTTCAAGTCTTAACAGAAAACAAACTCCAACCTAGACTGATGTATCCTGCAAAACTTTCTTTCAAAATGGATGGGGAAATAAGATACTTCCATGACAAAGAACACCTGAGAAACTTGATGAATACCAAACCAGCACTACAAGCAATTCTAAACAATATCCTAGAAAAGGACAATGAAGGTAACAACACAATGACTCCCACTAGAGCAAATCAAATAGGCAAGGCAAGAAAACTAAAAGGAGAAGGTGAAAAAAACATGACATTAAAAAGTTAGTACATATCAGTTATAACCATCAATATCAATGGCCTCAATTCACCAATCAAGAGAAATAGACTGACAGAATGGATTAAGAAGCAAAATCCAATAATAAATAAATCATATACAAGACACACCTAGTGCAAAAAGAAGCCCATAGACTGAAAGTGAAAGGATGGAAAACTTCTTCATGCAACAGGAGCCCAGAAAAAAGCAGGTGTAGCAATCTTATTCACAGACAAAGTAAATTTCAAACCTAAACTGATTAAAAGAGACCAAGAGGCCACTACATCCTTGTGAAGGGAACAATTCAAGAGGAAGAGATGACAAATAATTCATTTTCAATCTATTGAGTATATTAGAAAGCACATATGCTCCTTTTCTTTTTTCTTTTTCTTCCCTGGTGCTGGGGATTAAACTCAGCATATTGCTCTAGCTAGGCAGGTGCAGCACTACTGAGCTAAATCTCAGGCTTTACATTTCATATTTTTAAAAATTTATCAACATGTTAATCTTTGTCTTTATATTTTGGACTACCAAATTGATGAGTTATTTTAGTTCTCATTTTCTTTGCTTTTTTATTTGAGAATTTATGAAATCTGTATATATGAGTAGTATGAAAAGTATTAAGGTCCATCCATCATTCTCCTCTCTCATCTCTGCCTTCTGCAAACTTTCTTTTCTGTCACTGCAGCTTGTTTGGTTAGAAATTTGTTAAGACAAATTTAGTTATGTTATCAATATATCTTTGTACCTATTTTCTACTGATAATGAATATTAATTTTAAAGTAAATTTTATCATAACTATACTTGAATAAATGGATAATAGATCATTAATATCATTCAGTATCTGGTACATATTACAAATTCTCCAACTCCCTCAAAGATGATATTTGTTTTTCTCAAATCACACAAATCACAAACATTCCACACATCACTGCACTGTTTTATTATACCAAAGTATATATTGTATTGTAGAAAATATGCATTGTGTATATGTGTGGGGGTATATTTTTACACACATATGTGCACTATTAAATGAGAAACATGGTCATGAATGTGGTAGAATTTTGCACATTTGGCATATCGATAGTTTCTCTGGCAACCTTATGATTTCTCTAAATTAGATACTTGATTTAATTCATAGTTATTTGTTTGGGAAGAATATTACATACGTATTGGTGTTAAATTCGATCATTATGCTTATAAAATATAATAAAAATAAGTATGGGATATAATAAAAAAGAAACAGAAAAATCAGATCTTAAAAATGTGAATTCTTTTAGCTGCTTTTGGATTTCAAATGTAAGTATATTTTTTTTCTGTGGGAAGTTTTGTTAGAAAATGTAAGTGATACAATCAACAAGCATATGATATTTATCAAATTAATAAAACCAAAGAGTTTATAAATCATAAAATTTTGAGGACAGTTTCTCAACTATAATATGCAACTTTGTTTTATTTGTAAATACACTATTTCAAAAATATACAAAAAGAAAAAAGAGAAAGAACATATAATGTTTGAAGATCATATCAAACTAATAATGTATTTGGGTTATCAATCTGTGTTGCATAAATTTTTATTTATTTCATATTCTTTTTGCTGTCATATATATGTATATTTGAAATTTTTATTTAGTATCTTCATTCCTTGTTGTCATGTGTGTTTGCAATCTTTAATAAAAAAGTAAGTAAAAAAACCTTTAACTTCCTTTCTTAGCCTACTTTCATTTCTTTTTAGTCATATTTTTATTCAGTCACTTCTACAAAGCTCAGTGACTTCTATTGTAAAGAAAGTTCACAGTTTAGCTAAAAATCAAACAGCTGTTTCCTTTACATTTTTATTACTATGCATTAATACATTCAAATGAATTTTGCTGCTACAATGAATTGTGTTTGTATGTATGTAATTCTTCTCAGAGGCATTTGTTGGTAGATAGGAAAATGATCTGAGTAGCAGATATGTGATCTCATTCTCTTCCTGCATATTTTGTAATTTGGATTTGGGCACAAAGGATGAAGTATTTTAGTCCATGATTTAATGGATGTGAATTGCCTAGAACTTTGAATCTTTATCCTTAAACTACTCAGTAGTATCTAATTATAGAAATTGTAGAGGATGGTGTAGCCCAATCTACTGTGATGAAAGGGAGACTTTGAAGCATTTAGGTAGTACTTGCTTTAAACAGGTCCTCAACAGGAATATCTTGGAATTAATGATGGCTAAAGTTTGCTCTTTTTTTGGCACTTGCTCTAAAATTTAATTTTGATGTCAGTTTTTGATGAAAAAAACACACCAAGTGTAACACTATTTGTCTACTTCTCTCTAAAAATGAGAAAGTGAGGATCATTCCTTTTAGGTGGGACTATGAAGGCATATCCTAACCAAATAAAAATGAGGACTGAATAGGAGATCACAGCTGGTAAATCTCCACATTTGCTGTTGTGTGGCCTTTCTTATCTATTCATTCTAAGATGTGCAGGTACTTTTGGGAAATATAACAATGAACAGATAAGGTCTTTACTTTCATTACTTTCTAGTGGGGAGAGACAGGGTAAATAAAATAAACATTATGATTAAGTAAATTATATGGTACATTAGATGAGAATAATTGCTATTGGGAAGGGAAAAAAGGAGAGCAGGTTGGGGGTTGTTATGGCTTGGTTCTACATGTCCCCCAAGACCCTCAAGTGCTCAGAGGCAGGACTTTCAGTAGGTGATTGAATCATGGGGCTCTAAAGCTGACTTTGCTACTAGAAGGTAAGGCCTGCTTAGACGTGGCTCAGTGGGTGTGGCCTGGAAGGGTATTTCTACCTGATTCCTCTTTCCTCTCTCTGCTTCCTGGTCACCATGACACAACTTTCCTTTGCTGTGTCTCTCTGCCATGTCATCCCAACAGATTATTTACTAAAAGCTGGTGCCAAAATAAACCTTTCCTCCTTTAAATTGTAGGCATTTGATCTTGTGTCCCAGCCACAAGGAAATGACTAAGATGGCAGGATTCTCAAACTTTGGAAGTGGTGGGGGAGAGTTGCAGTTTTAAATGAAGTAGCTTTGTTATGTCTTGCTGGGACGTTAGCAGATAAACAAAGATATAATTGAAATAGTGAGACACTAGTCATGCATAAATCTGGGCAAAGAAGGTCCTAGGTTTAGAAACCATGAGTGCAAATGCCCTGCATCATGACTTTGCCTGGGATGTTGGAGCAACATCATGGAGGCTACGTAGCTGCAGAGAGTAGGTGATGAAGTTACAGCAGTAACTGGAGACTTGGTCCTGTAAGAACTTCTTGGATTTTGTTTTTTTCTCTGAGACAAGAAGAAAGCTACCAGAGATCATTGAGTGAATGAATGATACAATCTGCCTTTTATTTTAAAGGAACTCCTCTGGTTGTATGACGAGAATATATTTCAGTGGGGATATTAGCTCCCTTAATTGCAAAAACAAGGTACTACAAATTGAGTTCTTAAAACAATAGAAACGAGTTGTTCCAAAAGCCTGAAGTTGAAAATCAGGGTCTTTGTAGGGCATTTCCCCTTCTGAAGAATCTGGATGAGAATCTTTTCTTTCAGCTTCTAAGCTTCTGGGGGTTGCTGGCAATCCCTAGCAATCTTGCTTTTGGCATCAACCCTCCAGTTTCTAACTCACTGTCACATAGTCATCTCTTCTCTGTGTTTTTGTCTTGTTTTATGTCCTCTTCTCTTCTTTTAAGAGCACCAGCTATTGGATTTAGGGCTCACCATTATCCAATATAACTTCATCCTAATGTATGTTTTAATTGCATCTACAAAGACCTTGCATTCAAATAATGTTGCAGTCAAGATACTGAGATAGAGCCTGAATATGTCTGTTTAAAGGCCAAGCTGTTCCATGGAATGAGGACAGAATAGGAAGACCGTTAGAGAAACAGAAAGATGGATGGTTTCTGGACCAGGGTGGAAATAGCTGGGTGATGAAAATGATCCGATTCTAGATATATTTCAAGGTAGATGTTCTGATACCTTGAAAAATTGGCTGTGGAGTACGACAGAAAGAGTCAGGGGTGACTCCAAGATATTTGGCCTGATTAACTACAAATCAGATGAACTAAGAAGCCTATGGGAAGACTTGGCTTTGATGAAAAAAATCAGTTTAGTTTTGAATATAACTTTGAGATTTCTCTAAATTCCATATACTATAGTTTGTATTACAGATAAACCAGACTCCTAAATTTATTTTACTTACTAGTTGCCTTTTTCTTAGAAAAATCTTGTAGCTATTTTTGGTACTCATAAGTCAAAGTGATAAGGACTCCTTTTCCTGCCTCTCATGAAGTAGTCTTTGAATAACAAGGAACTCCCAAGTCAGGTATGGAAAATTACAAGCAGAGTCTCTGGGGCTGGGTTCACCAAAAATGAATAATAAATGCAAACTATATTTCACCCCTCTTATCTGATCACTGTGGAGACACTAGGTTAACACTTGTCTCCTACACTTTTCTCCTAGTAAGCAAAATCTGAGGTCAACAATTGCTGGGTTAGGAGCTTGAAGGGCAGGGTAGTTATACAATCACCTGGGTGACAGAATATCTGAATTCTTATGAAAAACTGCATTCCTTCAGTTCAGTAAAATCTCCTTTTAGTAACCTAAATGCACTAAAAAAGTTGTAAAAGCAAACTTCTTAAACATACAGGTTAGAATTTTGGTTCAACAATCATGTTCACATTTTTCATTAATTTCTTCAGGAAATATTTTTCTGCCACTGTATAAATTTATTTTACTGCTTTACTTTTAGTTTAGCAAAGTTGTGTTTGAATGTATAATTTTCTGGGTGCAAACATGCCTGGGGAGCTTTGTCAACAGTAGTCTCTGGGTCAATATATTCTCTTCATTATATAGTAGCCACTGTTACCTATGTCTACTAGTAACACATTCAGACAAGATCTTAAGCATGAAGAAAACTCATAAGATTAATCCTTGTTCCAGTTGTTTTTGATTTTTGTCCAAGATTTTAATTTTAGAATTGTTTTCATAATACAGTGACATAAAAATATTAATTAATTTACTTAGAAAATATTTTAAGCAACTTGCTATTCACAGTAGTGTGGATACATCACAATGTGGATCAAAAAATATTATCATTTTTTTGCATAGCTTTCACTTTAGTTGAAGAAGAGACGGCATTAATAAAATATATAAGTAAGTATACAGCCTGCCAGATTGTGCTGAGTGCTATGGAAAAAATAAGGCTGTGGAAATGTAAGAGAAGAACTGGTGTTGTGGGACTGTTGCAGTTTTAAATAAGGAGATCAGGGGAAATCTTAAAAGGAGGCAGGGCTTTAAAGAGGCAAGAGAACTTTCTGAAGCAGTAGAGCTATCTGAAGGCCTGAATGTGGAAAAAGGCTTTGCACTCTCAAAAAAAGAGTAAAGAGGGCATGTAGCTTGGAGTGAGGAGAGCAGAAGGGAGAGTGTATGAAACAACTTGAGAGAGGAAATGAGAGCCTTTGAAGCTGTTGTGATGACTCGCTTTTACTTGCAGTAAGATGGAAAGGCATAAAAATGTTTGGAAAAGAAAAAATGACACAATCTACCATACATCAGGCAACATCACTGACTGCTACACTGTGAATAAACTCAAGAGGACAAGAGCCAAAGGGGGAAACAGATAAAGAGGCTTTTGCAGTCATCCACATGAGAGACAGTGGTCTTGAACCAGGCTGGTAACAGAAGGTAAGGATATGCTTTGAAAGTATCATCAGCAAGGTTTTTTGATGGGTTGGGTGTGGGTTTGAGAGGAAGGTGTTAAGGATAACCCCAAAATTTGGGGGGGGAGTTCATAAATTTCATTTTAGATATGAAAACTTTTAGACACCAATTAGTTAGAGATGTGGAGTGAGAGTTCACAATTAATGATGGGAATATTTGTGTCATCAGGTTGTAGTTGGGGTTGATAAGTCAGATGCACCCTTCTCAGAGTGGGAGTGTGGTCTGAAGGTGCAAGCACTGAGTTTTGGCCTGAGAGTCCAGCTCCTCTACATCTCCTCAGACTCTCATTTTTCTCATCTATAAAAAGAGGGAGTTGAACCAAGAAATCTCTCAGGCTCCGCATGATAGTTGCTTCATTTTATGAGATTTCATTTCAGCTGTGCTAAAGGGCTCAGAGAACACGATAAAGTCACTGGCCACAAATGGAGAGTCTAAAGATCGGGGCTGAGTGAATAATCTGCTATGGGAAGAACTATTTATCTTGGACAAAAAGTCGGAGTGAGTGTAAATGGTGAAAGAGATGATATAGTGGCCTGTGGAAAGGTGGGAATGGTTTTCTATCTTAATGGAAATATAATTTACAAGTCTTAATGTAGTTTTCAGATCACTGATGCACAAAGTGGAGATCTGCACAGAGCATGGAAGGTTGTAATGGAACATTTTAACCCCTTATTTTCCCTGGAGCCAGATAAACACCAGGTTTCTCTCACCTATACCTTCCTGAGTCAAGCAGAAAACACTGATTTTTGAACAGGCAAGTTTCCAAAGGTCTTGCTTGTTCCTTTCTGGGTTCCCTGTGTTTATCACAATGCCAGGTATATCATAGCCACTCTGTACATACTTGTTGAATGAATGAGCATTAAAATAACTCTTCAGGCTCACAGACTTGCAAGAAAGGTTCATCAACTCAGTATGACAGGTGAAGGATCTTCTCATATTTCTGCACCTGTTGGATTGGGAATAATCACCCTTCATAAATTTGTCCAGCAGCCATTGGGAAAGCCACACTGAGTGACGGAAAGATTATGGATCTGGTGTCTGTGTCATTGCATTCTAGAGCTGGTGCAGTCATGCTAGGATATGTGACTTAGAGACTAAAACAGGCCCATGACCCTGAGAGATCTCAGTTTTCTCTCAGGAAAACTAAGAAAGTGGTATCAGTTAATGCTTCATCAAATTTTCAGATTCTGTTTTTCTCTATTCTTCATAGATGTAGTGAGCCTTATTGGTATACAAATGCAAGTTTCTTTCTGAAAATGAATATTCTGCTTGGTTCAGTTCTTATCATCATAGTAAAACTAAAATAAATATGTTTAGAATTTGAAATTTTAAAAGTGTGTTTAATGAGTAAAAAGTTCTATATCTGTAGGTCTTCTTATTTTTGTGTTTTGCAATGCTGGGGATTGAGCCCTATTTATTGCACATACAAGGGAAATGATCTCCTATGGAGCTACATCCACACCTCCCACAATTCATCATTATAATGTTCTACCTTCACAAGAATTTTAATGCTTTTGAAATGGTGGCTGCCTCAAGAATCATTTCTCGTTCTCCTAATTATCAGAAAATTTCCAATAATTCGAAGAACCACTGGGGACTTTTGGTTGGCATGAATTGTCAACTTCACAGCTCTTCCTATTCTTTCCTTACTACCATTATGGATTTTTAGGCATCAGAGATCACTGGATAATCTCCTAAAGATAATCTCCAGCTCCAACCTAGTTTTCACTTAATTAAATTCTATGAGCACATGAAGGGCAGGGGAAAGGTAATAAGGGAAAAATTATGAGAAAATGAAAAAATGGAAATAAAGTGTTTGTAAATGGGGAGGGAAGGAGGGGATGAAGGTAGGTAAGGGACAAGGAGAAAAAATAAGAGCCAAGACCACCTGTCATGTAAAGGTACAAGATCCCAATAATGAATGTAACTGTAATGTATCCTTAGAATGTACCAATAAACTCAATAAAAGAAAAAAAATTAAAAATAAATAAATTCTATGAGCACATTACTCAGAGAAAGTAGTTACCCTGTAAGTTATTTAATATGGTACAGGGAAATATACACAAAGCAAAATTTAAAGGTATTAACAGAAAAGCAAATTACAATTTATGCTTTTTTTAAAAACTTGAAAATATTTGAATTAAACGAATATTATTTATTTGCAATGAAAAAATATTTATAGTAAAAAGGTAGTGAAGAAGAATAGACATTTATTTCTAAAGACATAAATTGATAGAATTGCTTATAATAAAAAAATAGAAATAATTTACCTCTCTACTAGGTTAAATGAATTATGGCACTTGTATAAAATATATTCCTCTGTAACCATTAATAATGTTATACAAGTATTCCTATAGAAAGGTGCTTTTTTTTTTTGGTACCAGAGATCAAACTCAGTACTTTACGCTTGCAAGGTAGGTGGCAGCACCACTGAGCTAAATCCCTGGCCCAAGATGTTTGATATTTTATCTGATGTAAATCATGTAAAAACTAAAATATGCATAGTACTTCATAGTCTGCAAAAACTATATGTTCAGACTTACTCATTAACGTACACTTTTATCTCAAATATCAGCTATGGAAATTATAGTACTAATTTTCTTTCTTATTTTTGTTTTATCTTGTTTTTCTACATTGACAATGTGTTTAATGCACAGAGAATAAATTCACCAAAACTATAACAAAGAGACAATTCTGTCCTATTAAAAACCAGGAATTTCCACCACCTGCCTTGCAAGCACAAGGGCTGGAGTTTGATCCCCGGTACCAAAAGGAAAAAAGAAAAGAAAAGAAAAGGGCTGAGGAGGTAGCTCAGTGAAAAGGCCCAGAGTTTCATTCCCAGTACTGCAAAAAACCCAGAAATTGTCCATATCATTCTTAGGTTGTACCCCCTCAAACTTTCATTTTTCTCTTAGATTGTACACATTGTCTTTTGATTGTGCTGAATGTCAGTGAAACAGACCAGAGATCTGAGGACTGATTCTGGATCAGACACTACTTGCTTAATGACCATTTACAAGGCATCTGATTTCTTGTGCCTGTAACCACATCCATAGAGCATCTAAATATTGGTTTACCCTAAATGCATGGACAAGGAGAGACAGGTTTTGGAAAACTTGAGGAAAGTGATTTATAAGCTCAGCATCCTATCAGTGACCCAGTCTCAGCACAGTGATTGAAGTGCCTCAAACCAAAGCCTTTCCTCATCAGCCCCTTGAAGTGCTACAATGACAAAAATTTGTCGCCTTAGTTGCATGTGGAAGACCTCTGTGCCAAGCTAGAAATCATGAAGTCACAGGCTCTCTACTGCTCCCCAGATCAAGATTGTGACCTGAATGAATTTTCCTATGAGAAAAAGGAGAGAAACTGGAGAGTGACCATGGTATCTGCAGGAGGTCAGTAAGAAGGCCACATTCTCTCTATCAGGTAGAAACTTGGATAAAGACAGCTGAAGGACAAGTGTTGTCCAGAAGATACACCTTCTTACCATCTTTGGTAGAACTGTCACTCTGTCCTTATATCTTTATTACAATTTATTCTCTCACCAATGAGAAGGTGGCATAGAAAGTTCAGTTCCAGAAACCCAAGGGTCATTCAAGAAGTCTTTCTTCTTCACCCTGTTATGCCGAACCTTGCATATCTTTTGGTGAAGTTTCTATGCATTCCCTTTTCTCCATTTTCTGTCTTCACTATGCCTCATTCTTACTGACTTCTGAATGCTCTCCTAGCCAATGGAGGCCTCTTATGTTCTTGTGTGTGTGTGTGTGTGTGTGTGTCTGTGTGTGTGTCTGTGTGTGTGTATATGTTGTGTTGTATTGTATTGTGTATGTACTTGTAACTTCCCAGATACATGAGATTATTTCATCACAGTTACTCAGGTACCTGTCTCTGTGTACTCATCACCCTGTTTGCCTTGTGCCACATACATTCATTAATGTAAACTTTCTTGTCTTCCCTACTAGGCTTCAAGCTCCCGAGGGTGGGAATAGTTTCCTTCACCTCTGTATCTTCAAGGACTGTGAGGCCCACAGGCACCTCACAGCTCCTAAGAATGCCAGTTATCACTTTACAGAGCAGATATGAGCTGCTTCAAGATAAGGCCTTTGAATGGATAGACATAAATCCCATTGTCTTCACTTGGAAAATAAAGGACTGATCACAATAATCTTTACAGTTCCCTTTTTTTTGCAAAGTCTCACACTACAAAATTAAAAGGTCAAGAAACTGTGAAGAAATATGATACTAGTGAAAAAAATAAAAGGAGTGGGTCACTAACTGACCAGTCTGGAAGTTAAACAGAGAAAAGGATTCCAGTGAATTTTTGTATGTATGCATGTATTTGTGCATATAATTTATATGCACTTAATATGTCTACTTTTTTTCTTTACACATATGTGCTGTCCCATTTTTTAAAAAAGAGAGTATCCAGGTTTTCCTCCTTTGGGCCACCTTTTGAATCTAGTCTCTAAAGTTCAAATAATCTACCTACTCTAGGTCAACTTTCTTTTGGTTCAAGTTCTTCACACCTGGGAGACTTCTCACAAAAATGTCTCCTTGTAGCTCTCAAGAAGCAGTGGCTGGAAGAGATTTAATGGAACATGTGGCTTTAGTCACATTAACATCGACACCTTTGTGTACCCTAATCTGGCTTTCACCTTTAAGGCCAGCTGTCTCTGAGCTCTGTTGGTTGAGTCCTGGATAACAAGCTATAGCAGTTGTATTAACACTTGATAATATCCTGCCACAGCTGTTATCTTTATTTACAGGAATCACTAGGGGTATAACATGAACTTGCCAGTCAAGATCCAATATCTTTCCACCATTTTCTTGTCTGGGAGGCAGGAAATGTGGAATATGTGGCTTATATTAGGACACTGGTGTTTCCAGTTATGTGGCAATCTGGCCATTTGGCCTTTATTTTCTAAATTGTTAATTAGTTGCTTGTGAGGGTCATTTCTTCTATCTTGCTTTTAAGTGACTAACTTCTTTTTTTAGCAGCAGAATCTAATTTTAAGGCACAGACAGAAGCAAGATTTAGTCTATCCTCAGTTCATGTTAAGTGTAGAAGGGATCCAGGAAAAGCATGAGCAGGAGGCTCCTCAACTGAATAAAAACATTTGCATGGTTATGTAAAGCATGATATAAAAGGCATTCTCCTTGAAAGATATTGGAGGAAGAAAAGCAGAATTTACAAAGTGACTCAGAGAACCATTGGATATTATAGTCTATTATCATCTAATCAAATCTTAGTTTATACAGGAATCACTTGGAGGTTTTATTAAGACCCAGAATGCTGATTCAGTAGTTCTAAATCCAGGGACACAGAACCACTCATCTGTACACCATAGAAGTTTAGAGAAGGGGTGAAACAACACAGATACCAGCAGCTGAAGAGTTGAGATAAGTGTATAATTTGTCTGGTTTCTTTGAGTGTTGAGCTATGTTCTTTGCAGGAGAGTAGCTTAGATAGATATGGAAGTTGGAATTTCAATTCATTTTGCAAAAGGATTAGAATATTTGGGTAGATTACAAGCAAGAAGAAAGGTATTTCAGATCAAGGAAATCCTGTAGCAGCAATCATCTCCTGAAATAAGAAGGGAGTGTGTCAGGGTTATTGAGCAGATTCTAATTGAGGTAGAGAGCATGTCCTGATATTGAAATCCATGCTGGATGGTCAAAATCAGAATCAGGAGGCTCTTGGTTCATGGTCTCATTGTGTAAAGTTTTTTGGTCCACAAAATATGGAGGGAGTTACAATTCCAAATGTCATCTGAATTTCTTTTCACCTCACTGGAGAAGCTCAGCACAATCCAATCACAACTGTAAAACTTGTCTCCCTCTCTGAACCATATGGGCACCGGGCAAGCATCAATGGGAGATTCAGATTCATGGGAGGGCCTAGAACAGATACAATCCAGGTACATCCAATAAAGTTGACCTCTCTAACTTTTGAAATATATAGAAAGATGTAGATCTAGAAGATATAGAAGAAACTCAGTGTAGGCCACCCAAACCATCCCTTCATCCTATAGTTATGAATGATATAAATGGAATGAATGAGGGTCATATCATATTTGTAGAAACTATCCCCTATTATTACCTCATACACAAAGAATGGTTCTGTATTAAGGCTAATCTATATGTGTTAGACACCTCATGAGAGTCAGGTGCATTCCACACAAACTGAGTTAGACAGGCTATAAATGACCACAGAGTAGACACACTTGAGCCTCACCATTGTCCTCATGTATCATACTGGCCTCCTATAGTCAACAAATCTGGTCCTCAGCAGTCCCTGAAATTGGAACAAAAAGCCCACAGTCATTATTATATGTCCCTTGGATTCATTGCATAGACTCTCAGAACAGCTCTGGAAATCTTTCTTTAATCATTTCTTTAATCTAATGAATATCTAGAAAAACTCGGGATATACTAGGCACTTGAATGCTAAGGAGAAAGAGATGAATAAAGCTCAAGTTTTTCATGGTTTCACAAGGAAGACAAAGGTATGGGCAGGTAAAAGTGATAATTCAAACAAAAAAGCATTGTTCAGAGAAGTGCAAAACTAATCCTACTGCAGAGGAGAAAAGGAGAAGAGGCACCTCTAAGTTGAAGTTGGTAAAGTAAGCAGAGATTTTCATTTAGGGCCCAGATTGGACACAATTATTCTAGGTCCAGGGATGCTATTTAGAGAGGCTCAGGGCAGGGAACTATTAGGGGTAGAGTATTAAAGTATCAAATGTGAGTACTGAAGTGGAGAAGGGAAGAGTGGTGGAAGGTGGGACTAGAAGTAGGCTAAGTCTACCTTTGTCCTTGTATAGTTTATTCTTGTATAGTTATCCTTACCAGGGAAGTTAGAGTTATCCTGGTAAAATTGAAGTCAGATTATAATCCTCTGAATCTCCCACCAAAATATACACCTCATCAGAAGGTTTTTAATAGTTTGGTGACTGTGATAACACCAGCTCCTACAATAGTGCTTGACACATGTAATGCACATAATATATGTATCCCATGCATTGAGTTTTCTATATGCTGAGTCAAGGTGATTGGATCTGGAAAACCATCAAAGGACTTTAAGGAGGGATTTATGTGCAAGTAGATTAATCTGGAGATTGTTGTAGAGAGTAAGCCAAATCAGAGTGTCTGGAAAATAGATCATTGTCAAAATCTAGAATCTACTAAGTAAAATACATTATGAAGAGAATCAGTGAGCGTGAAAAGGGGGCTTTAGAAGATATTTCTCTGTCATTGGCTTCAAGTGATTGTCCTATGTTTTCTTCTAGCAGTTTTAAGGTTTCCAGTTATGTCAATGTCTCTGATCTATTTTGCTCAAATTTAGTACAGGATGAAAGATAAAGATATAGTTTTAATCTTCTGTATGTGGATATACAGTTTTCCCAGCAGCATTTGTTGAAGAGACTGTATTTTCTACAGCATCTGACTTTGGTTCTTTTTTCAAGAATCAGGTTATTGTAAGAAGAGACATAGAGTAGCAAATGCAATTCTAAGCAACAGAGACATGGCAGGGAGTATCACAATTTCCAATTTAAGCTATACTACAAAGCAACTGTAATAAAAACAACATGGTACTGGCAAAGAAGCAGGCATGAGGATCAACTGAATAGATTAGAAGATGCAGAAAAAAAAACCTCCAGACATGCTCAGCTACCTCATCTTCGACAAAGAAACCATCCTTGCTGGAGGAAAGATAGCCTCTTTAAGAAATGGTGTTGGAAAACCTGGATTTCAACTTGCCGAAGATGAAAATTAGACCCCTATCTTTTAACATGCACTAAACTAAAACTGAAGTGGATTGAAGATCTAAATATTAAAACAGAAACACTACACTTGCTGAAAGGCAAGTTATGAAGAACTCTCAAAGACACTGGCATAGGAAAAGACTTTATGAATAAATCCTCAGTAGCACAGGAACTAGCACAAAGATCAAAAACTGGGATCTCATCCTATGAAAAAGCTTCTGCACTGCAAGAGAAACCACCAACAGAACTAAGAAACAGCCTACAATTTCTTACCAGCTGCTCCTCAGACAAAGGACTATTATCTAGAATATATAAAGAACTCAATAAAATCAGATCCCCCAAAATATAAATACCCAATTCAAAAATGGGCATCTGAAATGAACAGACATTTCTCAGACAAAGAAGTAAAATCAGCAAATAACCATATGAAAAAATGTTCAACATCACTGGTCATTTAAGAAATGCAGATGAAAACAACACAGAGATTCCATCTCACCTCAGAAAGAATGGCTGCTATCATAAAATCAACCAATAACAAATGCTGGTGGAGTTATAGGGAGAAAGGAGTCCTTCTCCGTTGTTGGTGGGAGTGAAGACTGGTGCAATCACTGTGGTGATAAATATAGAAATACCTCAAACAACTAGGATTAGAGGTCCCATTTGACCCAGCTATTCCCCTGCTGGATATCTTCCCAAAATCATTAAAGAATCACACCACGGTAATGGTAATATATGCTAACCTATGTTTATAGTGGCACAGTTTGTAATAGCTAAAACTTGGAAACAGCCTAATTGACCATCAACTGGAGGATGGATAAAGAAGACAGCAGTATTTTTTATTTATAAAATGGAGTACTACTCATCCATAAAGAACAAGAAACTAGAGACATTTATAGCTAAGTGGATGCACATTGAGGCCATACTCTTTAAGTGACATGAATAGGACACATATGTGTAAATATCAAATAGTTTCTCTGGTGTGAAAAACTAAAATTATAAGTAAGGATCACAATGTATAATTGATATTGAGAAATAGGAAGAAAATGTTAAAGGAGCAGGGGAAGTGGGAGGGGTAGGGGAAAAGAAAAAAATATGAGAAATGGAAAAATATGGAAGCAAAGTCTTTGTAAATAGGGAAGTGTTAAAGGGGTGAAGGGAGGGCAGGGGAATGGGGAAAAATAAGAAGCAGGATACATCATGTAAAGTTACAAATTCCTAATAAAGAATGTAACTATATTTATACCTAAAATGTACCAACAAACCTAATGGAAAATGTGAAATAGGAAGAAAAGGGCTAAAGTTGTAGGGAAAGTGTGAAGGGTAGGGGAAATGTAATAAGGGAAAGGGAAAAAAATAGGAGAAAATGAAAAAATAGAAATAAATGTTTGTAAATGGGGAAGGGAGGAGGGGGTGACGGGAGAGCAGGGACAGGGGGAAAAAATGAGAACCAAGACCTGTCACATAAAGGTACAAGATCCCAATAATGAATGTAACTGTACTGTATACCTAAAATGTACCAATAAAAAACGAGAAAAAAAAACCTAATGGAAAAACGAAATCAGATGGTTTTAGGTGCTTGGTTTTGTTTTGTGTCCTGTATTCTATTTTGATAGTATACTTGTCAATTTTTTTGTGTCAGTAACATGTTGTTTTGTTACTATAACTTTGTAGTATAATTTTAAATTGAGTAGTGTAATTCCCTCAAGCATTGGGTTTTTTTTTTTTCTTTTCTTTTCTTCTGGATTGCTCTTGTTATCCTGTGTCTAGGTATCCATATGAATTTTAGGAATTTTTTTTTTTTTACTAGTTATTTGAAAAATTTTGGCATTTTTATTGGGACTACATGGAATTTGCTTTTGGTCACATGGCCATTTTAACCATATTATTTCTGTTGATCCATGAACAAGACTTCATGAATAGAACCCTAATAGCACAGGAAATAATATCAAGAACCAATGATTGGGACTACATCTAATTAAAAATCTTTGGACAACATAAGAAATAAAGGACAGAGCGAAGAGAGAAAAATCCTTGCTAGCTGAGATAGGGGGTTATTATTTAGAACATATAAAAAAACTTAAAAAAAAAATGAGCCTGCCCCAAGGCCGGCCAGTGCCAGCATCTGTGCAGTGAGAAGTTGGTGGCATTGGAGAACGGAGCGAGTCCCATTGAAACTGTCCGTCATGGCCCTCCATGGTGTGCAGTGTAGAACTGAAATCTGAGGCAGGGGCTTTGCTGTGGTTTCCAGCAGACACTCTGGGAGATGGTGTCAGTGCTGGAGATCTTCTGGGTCTAGCTGGTGGGCACATTAGTGGTTTGCACTTACCTGGTTGAAGCAAGTGCAGTTACCTGCATCTGAACAATGGAGCAGTTGCCTTCCAACCAGAGGGCTCGATTGCACTAGTGTATATTTTGGGAGATTTTAGCCCTGATGAATTTAGTTCTTTGTGATGCCTCACTATTTAGTTGAGACAGAGTCTTGTTGTGTAGTTCAGGCTGGTCTCGAACTCATAAACCTTTTGCTTCTGCCTCATTAGGGCTGGGATTCAAATAGGTGCCACCGCACCCGGCTCAAATTTGTAATTCAAATATTAAATATTAAAAATACAAAAAGGGAAAAAAGAGAAAACACCCTCCATGCAGCAGAACAGCTCTGTGTGGCACTCAGGCTGCAGATGAACTGCCTGATGATTGAGAATTGAGACCAGAAGCCCTGTGTATATTGGAAATCATTCATCTTGTAGAAGCTGCACAGTGCATTGCTCACCCTTAATGCTATTTCCCAGTTTTCCCACAGCCCCAAAGGCAGCCCCCCAAGTGGAGCACTCACTTCTCAGGCTGCAATCTCCAGATGCCATAGACTAGGAGCACCAGCTCTGCCTGGACAGGCATTCCTGGCTTAATGACTGAGCTGTTCCAGTGACCAGGTCACTAAACATGTTAGTCACAAACTGAGGAGCTGTATATCCTACGTAATTTTTACAACATTCAGAACAAAGAAATGGTCAGAGGAAACTCCAACTTGATGACTTTGTTTGATTTACATCACTCAGTACTATAATGCATAGCAGAACATGAACCACAAAGTACAATCAGCAAAATTTACAGTATTGCATAATGATGCACTGTACAAAAAATCCATTGAGGCTCTATAAACAAATTATACAGAACTGCACAAAGGAAAAGTTAGGTTAAGTCTAAACAGGACAAGAGTATCAGAATTGAGTTTGGTGTCAATGAAACAATTGCACCCAGTGACACTCTGTAGAGAGACCCCAGCCACAGTATTTCAAGCACATTGAACCCTCAGGCCCCTGAA
The DNA here is from genome assembly GCF_012274545.1 of Fukomys damarensis. Classification (NCBI taxonomy): domain Eukaryota; kingdom Metazoa; phylum Chordata; class Mammalia; order Rodentia; family Bathyergidae; genus Fukomys; species Fukomys damarensis. Next base: position 50,540,486 of record NW_022900926.1, on the reverse strand, counting down.
TTTATTCTTTTTTTAATCTTTATTAACTTTATTGGTACAATTTAGGTATACAGTACAGTTACATTCATCATTGGGATCTTGTACCTTTACATGACTTATCTTGGTTCTTATTTTTCCCTATTCCCCAGGCCTCTCTTCACCTCTCCACCCTTCCCTATTTACAAAGACATTGTTTCCATGTTTTTCCTTTTTACATATTTTTCCCTTTCCCCTAGCTCTCACACTTCCTCTACTATTTTAAATCTTTTCTTCCTATTACACAATATCAATTATACATTTTGATCCTTATTTACACTTTTAGTTTTTCACACCAGAGAAACTGGTATTTACACATGTGGGTCTTTTTAATTTCACTTAAAAGTATGAGTACTACTCAGGCATAAAGAATGAGAAACTAGAGTCATTCATAGGAAAATGGATGCATATAGAGGCCATACTCAAGTAAAATAAATAAGATACACGTGTAAATACCAAATAGTTTCTCTGGTGTGGAAAACTAAAAGTGTAAATTGTATAACTGTATAGAAATTGTATAACTGATAATGTGAAACAGGAAGAAGGGCCACAGGTGTAAGGGAAGTGGGAAGGGTAGGGGAAAGATAATAAGGGACAAGAAAAAAATGAGCAAAGGAAAAAATGGAAACAAAGTCTTCGTAAATAGGGGAGGGGGAAGGGGTAAAGCTAAGGCAAGGGTATGGGGGAAAAATGAAAACCAAGACCTGTCATGTAAAGGTACAAGATCCCAGTGATGAATGTAACTGTACTGTATACTTAAAAAGTACCAATAAATTCAATAAAAAATAGTATGGACTCAATGTGTATCCACCTATACATGTCTCTAGTTTCTCGATCTTTATGAATTAGTAATACTCCATTTTATAAATAAAGAATACCCGTATCTTCTTTATCCAGTTGATACGCAGTTGGCCTATTTCCAAGTTTTAGCTATTACAAACTGTGCCACTATAAACATGGGTGAGCATATATCAATGTGGTATGATTCTTTTAATTGTTTTGGGAAGATACCCAGCAGAGGGATAGCTGGTCAAATGGGACTTCTAACCCTAGATCTCTGCGGTATCTACATATGGATCACCATAGTGTTTGCACCAGTCTACATTTCCACCAACAATGAAGAAGGGTACCTATCACCCCACAACCCTGCCAGCATTTGTTATTGGTTGATTTTATGATAGCAGCCATTCTTTCTGAGGTGAGATGGAATCTCAGTGTTTTTTTTTTTTATCTGCATCTCTTGAATGACCAGTGATGTTGAACATTTTCTTCATGTTTATTTACTGCTTTTACATTTTTTTCTGTGAAATGTCTGTTCATTTCAGATGCCTATTTTTGAATTTGGCCTTTGTATTTGGCGGGTCTGATTTTTTAAAAGTTCTTTATATAGTTGAGATAGATAGTAGACCTTTGTCTGAGAAAAAGCTGGTAAAAATCTTTCCCAGATCATAGATTGTCTCTTAGCTCAGCTTGTGATTTCTCTGGCAGTGCAGAAACTTTTAAAAATGATGAGATTCCAATTGTTGATTTTTTGTGCTAGTTCCTGTGCTACTGAGGATTTGTTATAGCATATTGTCAGATTTTGCTTCTTTCTCAATTCTTCCAGTCTATTTCTTTTGATTGGTGAATTGAGGCCATTGACAATGATGGTTATAACTGATATGTATTGACTTATCATTGTCATTTTATTTTCCTATTGTTGGCTTTTATTTTTCTCCCTCTCCCTTTAAATTCTTGCCAATTGGATTTGCTGTGTTGGGGCTCATGGAGTTGTGACCTTCATTGTCTTTTTCTAGGATATTTTAAAAAATTAATTGCAGTGATGGTTTGATATTCATGAAGTTTCTCAGGTGTTCTTTGTCATGAAAGTGTCTTATTTCTCCCTCAATTTTGAAAGATAGTTTTTCAGGATACATCAGGCTGTGTTGGTGATTGTTTTCTTTTAAAGCTTGAAATACCTCACTCTAGGCTCTCCTTGACTTGAGGGTTTATGTTGAAAAGTCTGTTTTGATTCTAGCTGGCTTTCCTTTGCATGTAATTTGTTTCTTATCTCTAAATGCTTGTAGTATTTTGTACTTCTGTTAGGTTTCCAGGGTCTTGATTATTATATGTCTAGGTATAGATTTTTTTTATCATAACTAGTTGGAATCCTATATGCCTCACTTATAAGTATGCCAACTTCTTTTACTCTGTTTGGGAAGTTTTTTGCTATTACTTCTATGAATAGTTATTTTTATGTCATTTGCTCCTTCTCCTGCTTTTTTTGGACTCCTACTTATCTTATATTATTCTTCTTTGCATCATCTAGAAGCTGATGAATTGATTTCTCATGTTCCCTTACTATTTTTAATAGATGTCCCTTTTCATGGTCAATGACTACTATCCTGTCTTCTATAGCTGATATTCTGACTTCAGATTGGGTTAGTCTGCTATGTATACTTTTAGTAGAGCTTTTAATCTCCTGGATATAAGTTTGAATCTGTTTCATGGATTCCATTTCTTTCTTATGTTGGGTTTTCATCATTTCCATTTCTTTCCTAGGCTGAGCATTCATGGTTTTCATCATGGTCCTGAACTCATCTATTTCTGTTCTAGAGTTTATAATCATGTCTTTTATCTGGAAAATTATTTCTGTTTTAAATATTTCTAGAGCCTCAATCACTTGTTTTTGTTTTTTGTTTTGTTTTGTTTTACTTCCTGTGCTTCAGTTCAGATTGTCCAGGTGGTTGATTATCAGACTTTTCCATCTCATTTTTCCCAGAATTTGCCTTTGGTAAGCTGGAAGACTGTGTCTTGTTTAAATGTCTTTTCATTTCTATTATTGTTGGTATAGTCCTTGGTTTAATCCCTGGGTTGATACTTTTGTATTACTTATTGTAGATATCTTTGCTGCTTGTATTTACAGTCCTTAAGGAATGATTGCTTCTCAGAAGTGTCTTCCAGATAGAGATGATCTTTAGGATTTGGGTCTTTAACAACTCTGGGGAAATCTCATTTACATTACTGATTAGGTCAGTCACAACACTAGCCCGAGTGATACAATCAATAACAACAATAGAATCAAATGCAGCTTAGAAAATGACAATTTGTGGTAGTCATTAATCTATAACCTTTAACCAGGTGACATAAAATGAAATCGAAGGCTAGCCAAAAATATGTTTATATGAATAAACTGATCAATATAGTCACTTTACCCTTCAGGATGGGGACTTAGGAGTAAGGCCCTCTTACTGTTATTCATTTCTGCTGTAGCTCAGGGCAATGATCTTTAAGATCCTCTGTGCCTCTGCAGTATAGATGAGGGACAGGCATAGCCAGGAAGCCAGATGCGTAGGAGGCGCGGGGGGGTGTTTGGGTTGGGTTGCTGGAAATGCCTGCTCAGGTCTGTTGGGGTCGGGAGGCCTGGGTGGGGGAGGGGCTCATGTCAGTGGCTTCACACAGCTCCCGTCCTCACCAGTCTCTTGGTCTTGGGACCTGAATTTATTCTTGGTTGTATAGCTTTCAAAATGACCTCTGATGGACTAGACCAGGAAGTGAACTCCAGGTCCCTTGACAGCCCATACCTGGACCCATCCCTGACCTTGGACAGCAGCCCACAGCAGAAGCAGAGGCTCTGAAGAATGCTGGTGGTCCAAGTGGCCTGGAACTGAGGGTGCAGAAAAGGAAGAAGAAGTGGCTGCCGAGGTATTATCAGAACTCCACAGACTTCATCAGTGACACTGTGCCTGATGGTCATTTCCATGGAGGACTGGACAGCATGGCCAGGACTGTGGAGCAGCCTGAGGGCTGCCATTGGCCTGACTTGGAGCAAACCCACCTCCCAGAAGAGTTTCTGCTATGGACAGCTGTGGCTCCACCCTGTGTTGCTACTGATACTACTGAGAACCTTGGTGTCACCACTGGACAAGTACTTGAATCCTGGAGTGTGGAGAGCACAGACTTGTCCAAGCTGGAACTCAAGTCACCCCCCATCAAGAGTGGCTTCTCCATACACATTCCCATTGACCAGCCTGCCAGTTCCTGGGCCAGCCTCTTTCATGATGCTAAGCCCTCTTCCTCCTCACACATGGTGTGTGTGGAAACTGAGTGTTCTCCTATTGCTGCATCACTCCTTGCCTCTGAAAAGCAGGTTGAAGTTAAAGAAGGGCTTGTTCTAGTTTCAGAGGATCCAGTAGCCATACAGATCACAGAGTTACTGAAGAATGTAACCCTAATACATAAGTCAGTGTCAGCCCTATGGGCTGATCGTAAAGGAAACTGGTGCTACATTAATGCTACTCTGCAGGCATTGGCCACTTAACCTCTGACAAGTAATCTCATGAAGTTCATTTCTCTGTATTCCAAGGTGCAGAGGCCTTACACATTGACACCCATAATAGATAGCTTTGTCCTGCTAAGGAATGAGTTTACTAACATGCCTGTGCCTCAAAGTCCTGACAAGCTCTTGGAGATAAAATCTTGAGGGGGATCCATTCTGGAGCTGCCTTTGGACCCATGTACTTTTACGGACTCCTGCCCATCATCAAGTCAAGCCTGTCTGACAAGGGTAGACAGGAAAATGCAGAGGAGTACCTGGGCTTCATCCTCAATGGACTGCATGAGGAAATGCTGAGCCTGAAGAAGCTCATCTTGCCAGACAGTGAAAAATTCATAGTTTCCAATGCATCTAGAATTCCCTTGGCCAACCATGAGTGGCAAGAGCAGGGTGAAGGCCAAGAGAAGGAGGGGGAGCAAGTGCACCCCAGAACAAGACATCAGTGAAGTGCCAGGAGTATTTTGTTTAGACCTCAATCACTGGCATTTTTGGTGGACATGTGAGGTTGGTGGTTTACCAGCAGAATTCAAAAGTCTGCCATTCTACAGCCATTTTTCATGTTGCAGTTGGATATCCAGTCTGACAAGATATGCACTGTCCAGGATGTACTTGAGAACTTGCTGACTCTTGAGAAGCTGCCTCCTGTCCTTGTGCTGTACCTGGAGTGCTTTGTGCATGAGAAGACTGGCAGCTGCCAGAAGCTGGTCAAGAACATCGACTATCCCATGGACCTGGAGGTCAGCAAGAAACTGCTCTTTCCAGGAGTTAGAAATAAGAATTTTAAATGCCATAGGACCTATAAGTTCTTTGCAGTAGTCTATTATCATGGCAACAGTGCCACAGGTGTCACTACAATACAGATGTCTTCAAGATCAGGCTCAATGGCTGGCTGCGCATCGACAACCAGTCAAGGTGATCCAGCAGTACAAGGTAGCAAAGCCCTCTGCCGAATGCATCACCTACCTCCTATGTTACCACCACATGAGCCTGCCATGAGCCTTGTGTGCCCGAGTGTGTGCGTGATGATGCTTTGTAGAGCTCCAGCTCACTGGCTTCCTGCCTCTTTAGTGGCTCCTTAAGAGAAACTCTCCCTTTTGCAAGAATAGGCTAGATTGGAAAGATGCCATGGGATCTGTGTGCAACATAGCTTATGTTGACTTCTTATTTCCAAATCAAAATCATTTGGTTGAAACAGACTGTCACTTGATTTAAGAAAATGCACAATAACGCACAATTCTGAAATAATGTTGATTACTGATAGAAGAAAGGGAAACTTGCATTTGACTCTCAAATCAAATTAGTTTCTTAGTAGAATAAATTTACACTGGCAACATTTGTAAATTTGTGAAAATGAATTTTATCTTTCCTTAAAAAATAAATGTTTTACTCCAACACACATTCACACACACACACACACACACACACACACACACACACAACGTGACACCAAAGGAGTGGGAAAAACAACCAAATGGCCCAACCAATAAATGGGCAAGTGAAATGAACAGAAAATTCTGAAAAGAAATACAAATGGCCGGTAATGGTATATTACAAAAATGCTCCACGTCTTTAACCATTAGGCAAATGCAATCAAAACTACATTATTATGAGTCTAACTCCAGTCAGAATGGCTATCAGCAAAAAACACAACCAACAGTGAGTCCTGGTAAAGAAGAAAGAAACTCTCCTACATGGTGGGGGTGAGTGTAAATTAGTACAGCCACTGTGAAAATCAGAATAGGGACTCTTCAAAAATCTAAAAATCTATATGCTACTCGAGCCAGCTGTACTACTTTTTGGCATATTCCTAAAAGAATTAAAGACAGCATACTGTAGTGATACATGCATACTCATATTTATAGTGGTACAAATCACATCAGCTAAGTTGCCAAAGTAACCTCAATATCCATCGTGATGAATGGATAGAGAAAATGAGGCATATATACAGAATAGAGTATTATTCAGCCATAAAGAAGAACAAAACCATCTCCTCTGCAGGAACATGGATGTAACTAGAGACTAGCATGTTAAATGAAATAACCCAGTCAGAAAAATGACGTATTTTCTTCAACATAAGAAATTTAAAAAGATGTTGGTGGGAGGGCAGACTGGTGCAACCACTATGGAAGTCAATATGGAGATACCTCAAAGAACTAGGATTAGAGGTTCCATTTGACCCAGCCATCCCTCTGTTGGGCATCTTTCCAAAAGAATTAAAAGAATCACACCAGAGTGATATATGCACACCCATGTTTATAGCAGCACAGATTGTAATAACTAAAACTTGGAATCAGCCCATCTGCCCATCAGTTGGAAACTGGATAAAGAAGATGTGGTTTTTCTATAAAAAGGAACACTACTCAGCCATAAAGAATGAGAAAGTAGATTCATTCATATTTAAATGGGTACGTTTTGAAGATGTACTCCTAAGTGAAATAAATAAGTCACACATATGCAAATATGGAATAGTTTCTCTGTTGTGAAAAACTAAAATAGTACTCAAGATCCTCACGGGACAACTAGCAATGTGAAATAGGAAGAAAAGGACCAAAGGTGTAGGGACAGTGAAAAGATTAGGGAAAGGAGAATAAGGGAAAAGGAAAAAAATATGAGAAAATGTAAAAATGGAATTACAGTGTTTGAAGGTGGGGAGGGGAGGAGGGGATGAAGGGAGGGTGGGGACAAGGGGTAAAAGTGAGAACCAAGACCTGGCATGTAACGGTACAAGATCCCAGTAATGAATGTAACTGTACTGTCTACCTAGAATGTACCAATAAATTCAATTTAAAATAAAAAAGAAATTTAAAAAGAAATATAAATACAAAAAAGATAGGAAACTAGGAGATAGTTCTTTAGTGATGGGCAAAAGAATTAGGTGGTGGGAGAGGAAAGGGAGAGGTGGGCAAGAAGCATGAAAATAATCAAAATATGTACACATAACAATGCCATCACAAACTCATTATTTTGCACTACTATTATGCACTGATAAAAAAATAAAAATGAAAAGTACTTAAAGTGATAGCCAAAAGAAAGTGGACAAGATAACTCTTACAGTCTCTAATCAAGAGAAGAAAACTATTAATAGAAAGAGCAGGGGGTGGGGAGTAGGAGTTCAAGTACACATCTTTAAGTTTTCTATGTAAATTATGAAAGCATGAAATGTTGCATGGTGATGTTTTATGAGTGTATACCATAGCTTAGATTTGTTAATTAAAAATTCCAATGAATTGATGGCTAAATTCAATGTTTATTTATGCTTTCACCAGAAACATAATTGTTCATCACTTTTGGTATGGTAACTTTGGAAGTGAGATAGACTCGGAACTTATTAGAACCCATCTGGATACAAGTATGTGAACAGCAGAAACAACATAACACACTAGTGATATTATAGGGGTACCAGTAAGGAGCTATGGGGGCAAAGAAGATATGTAGTAGATGTTCAGTGAATTCTGAATAAATAAATAATTTTACAAAGGTTGAAGGAGGAAATAAAGTGATGAAAAATAAGAAAACTGAAATGGAGTTTTGAGGGATGAGCCAAAGAATGGAATTTGAGACAGATTAAATGAAATGAACAAGGAATTTGGTATGACTAGGTTAAGGGGTATACAAGTGGTAGGAAAATGGCTGAAGCTGTTAAGACCAGTTTTGGAGGGCCTTGAATGACATCATTAGGCATTTCAGCTTTGTCTTGCATCCATGGGAAATAGAAAGTTTTAAAGCAGGGGAAAAATATGCTATTACTCATGGCTTGGTGCAAAAGATAGTTGCAGGAAAGAGATTGAAGGCAGCAAGAAGCAATGTAAATGGAGATCACAGAAGACCATGCTGGAGACAACAGGTGCTGAATAAGCAATATGATATAGAGGAAGAGATAGAAATTGTTCAGTGGTGGAATTTCCAAGACTCACAGGCTAACAAGTATATTAGAGAGAAAGAAAAGATCAGGATGAATCTGTTTTTTTTTTTCACCTTGCTTATGAGGCTGAGCAATATATTCCTTAGGTTTGGAGAAGGAGGAAACCAATAGGTTGACAAATTGCATTTCAGATCCCAGTACCTGGGGCCTGACTGCACTGGTGGGTATTTTGGACCTGATTCTTTTCCTCAGGCAAGTCAGTTAGTGGTTAGGCTAGCTTTTGGTTATTTTAGCAGGTCTAGAACTGGTGGTGAGACAATCTTCTGAGGCAGGCAGTGGAACCACTGAGCTAAATCGCCAGCCCTTAAGAGAATCTTTAATTCATAGAGATTTGTGCTATGAAACCAAGGATGAGTGACATCAGTAACTAAGTATTGCGAACCATGATGAGACCATTATAAGAACTGAGGCCCCAAGTGTGTCATCCAAACAATACAGAGTGAGGGAGTATGCATAGGCACAAGTGAGCCAAATGCCATATGTTACTGAGCTCTTGCTGCTCCCGAGGTGGGTTGTTGGGCCTAAGAAATCATCAGAAGAATGGAAAATTTGAGCAGTTCCCTCCAGCAAAGCTGTACCTCTATTCTTAAAAGATCAAATCCATGTTTGTTTGTTTGTTTCTTTTCCTAATTTTGCTTATGAACATTTCTTTGCAATGCCAGAATGCAGTCTGGACAATTTCATGCCAAAGTTAACCTTGCATCTTCTTTCTGACTGTGGAGCGGTATAGAAAAGGAAACTGTCAGGAGAAGAAGTCCATGTCAAATACAGAGAACAGTTTTGTTGTTTGTTTTTGTTTGGCCAGTTTTCTTTATCATTTGATGATCTAAGTGATAGGAATGGGACAACCATTGAATTTTCTTTCTAGCTCACTGACCCATCCATTTATTTACAGGGAGATAGTCAGGTAAAAGGTGGTGGGGTTTGGGAGATAGTGAAGATAAATTGCTTTAGTGCATGAAGACCTGAAGGAAAAAACAAACAAACAAATAAAAACTGGGGTCATGAGCACAAATTCCTCCCTCCGTCTCTTCTTCTCTTTTGTTTTTGTACCAAGAAAAGCATTATAAAGGTTAAGATAGAAATGAATTTTGCTTATCTTAGAACTTGGTATGTCTGTTCACGGATGCACAATTTTTTAAAGTAGCTAAGTTTTAATTCTGGTGTTTTTCCATCTTATCTTTTTCTTTTACTTGATACAAACTCAGTGTTTCTTCTGTATTCTCTCATTCTGTAATTAGGTGTTGTAGTGTTCCCAGTGGGAAGAAAATAGCACTGTTATTTGTGAAAGTGATGAGAGGATGTCCCTTTGAGGTAAATACAATTACAGAAGTAATTGTCATAGCTAGTTGGCCTATGGCAGACTGAGGGCTGGAGTTTAGCCCTACTTGCCCCACTTGCTCCTTCAGCAGGTGCCTTTGTAGAGTGCAAGAATGTTTTCACTGTCTTCATTTTAACCCTCTGTGGTGATTCATTTAATAAGAAATTAAAAAGAAATATAAATACAAAAAAGATAGGAAACTAGGAGATAGTTCTTTAGTGATGGGCAAAAGAATTAGGTGGTGGGAGAGGAAAGGGAGAGGTGGGCAAGAAGCATGAAAATAATCAAAATATGTACACATAACAATGCCATCACAAACTCATTATTTTGCACTACTATTATGCACTGATAAAAAAATAAAAATGAAAAGTACTTAAAGTGATAGCCAAAAGAAAGTGGACAAGATAACTCTTACAGTCTCTAATCAAGAGAAGAAAACTATTAATAGAAAGAGCAGGGGGTGGGGAGTAGGAGTTCAAGTACACATCTTTAAGTTTTCTATGTAAATTATGAAAGCATGAAATGTTGCATGGTGATGTTTTATGAGTGTATACCATAGCTTAGATTTGTTAATTAAAAATTCCAATGAATTGATGGCTAAATTCAATGTTTATTTATGCTTTCACCAGAAACATAATTGTTCATCACTTTTGGTATGGTAACTTTGGAAGTGAGATAGACTCGGAACTTATTAGAACCCATCTGGATACAAGTATGTGAACAGCAGAAACAACATAACACACTAGTGATATTATAGGGGTACCAGTAAGGAGCTATGGGGGCAAAGAAGATATGTAGTAGATGTTCAGTGAATTCTGAATAAATAAATAATTTTACAAAGGTTGAAGGAGGAAATAAAGTGATGAAAAATAAGAAAACTGAAATGGAGTTTTGAGGGATGAGCCAAAGAATGGAATTTGAGACAGATTAAATGAAATGAACAAGGAATTTGGTATGACTAGGTTAAGGGGTATACAAGTGGTAGGAAAATGGCTGAAGCTGTTAAGACCAGTTTTGGAGGGCCTTGAATGACATCATTAGGCATTTCAGCTTTGTCTTGCATCCATGGGAAATAGAAAGTTTTAAAGCAGGGGAAAAATATGCTATTACTCATGGCTTGGTGCAAAAGATAGTTGCAGGAAAGAGATTGAAGGCAGCAAGAAGCAATGTAAATGGAGATCACAGAAGACCATGCTGGAGACAACAGGTGCTGAATAAGCAATATGATATAGAGGAAGAGATAGAAATTGTTCAGTGGTGGAATTTCCAAGACTCACAGGCTAACAAGTATATTAGAGAGAAAGAAAAGATCAGGATGAATCTGTTTTTTTTTTTCACCTTGCTTATGAGGCTGAGCAATATATTCCTTAGGTTTGGAGAAGGAGGAAACCAATAGGTTGACAAATTGCATTTCAGATCCCAGTACCTGGGGCCTGACTGCACTGGTGGGTATTTTGGACCTGATTCTTTTCCTCAGGCAAGTCAGTTAGTGGTTAGGCTAGCTTTTGGTTATTTTAGCAGGTCTAGAACTGGTGGTGAGACAATCTTCTGAGGCAGGCAGTGGAACCACTGAGCTAAATCGCCAGCCCTTAAGAGAATCTTTAATTCATAGAGATTTGTGCTATGAAACCAAGGATGAGTGACATCAGTAACTAAGTATTGCGAACCATGATGAGACCATTATAAGAACTGAGGCCCCAAGTGTGTCATCCAAACAATACAGAGTGAGGGAGTATGCATAGGCACAAGTGAGCCAAATGCCATATGTTACTGAGCTCTTGCTGCTCCCGAGGTGGGTTGTTGGGCCTAAGAAATCATCAGAAGAATGGAAAATTTGAGCAGTTCCCTCCAGCAAAGCTGTACCTCTATTCTTAAAAGATCAAATCCATGTTTGTTTGTTTGTTTCTTTTCCTAATTTTGCTTATGAACATTTCTTTGCAATGCCAGAATGCAGTCTGGACAATTTCATGCCAAAGTTAACCTTGCATCTTCTTTCTGACTGTGGAGCGGTATAGAAAAGGAAACTGTCAGGAGAAGAAGTCCATGTCAAATACAGAGAACAGTTTTGTTGTTTGTTTTTGTTTGGCCAGTTTTCTTTATCATTTGATGATCTAAGTGATAGGAATGGGACAACCATTGAATTTTCTTTCTAGCTCACTGACCCATCCATTTATTTACAGGGAGATAGTCAGGTAAAAGGTGGTGGGGTTTGGGAGATAGTGAAGATAAATTGCTTTAGTGCATGAAGACCTGAAGGAAAAAACAAACAAACAAATAAAAACTGGGGTCATGAGCACAAATTCCTCCCTCCGTCTCTTCTTCTCTTTTGTTTTTGTACCAAGAAAAGCATTATAAAGGTTAAGATAGAAATGAATTTTGCTTATCTTAGAACTTGGTATGTCTGTTCACGGATGCACAATTTTTTAAAGTAGCTAAGTTTTAATTCTGGTGTTTTTCCATCTTATCTTTTTCTTTTACTTGATACAAACTCAGTGTTTCTTCTGTATTCTCTCATTCTGTAATTAGGTGTTGTAGTGTTCCCAGTGGGAAGAAAATAGCACTGTTATTTGTGAAAGTGATGAGAGGATGTCCCTTTGAGGTAAATACAATTACAGAAGTAATTGTCATAGCTAGTTGGCCTATGGCAGACTGAGGGCTGGAGTTTAGCCCTACTTGCCCCACTTGCTCCTTCAGCAGGTGCCTTTGTAGAGTGCAAGAATGTTTTCACTGTCTTCATTTTAACCCTCTGTGGTGATTCATTTAATAAGAAAGACACCATGTGGGTAATTGTGAGGAATGGAGGCTGGGTGGATTTCAGTCCTACCTAACAAGGCTGGCAGCCCAGAACTGAAAGTGCAGCAAGTATATACACAAAGTGTTTATTCTTCCCATATAGTGTGTATCTTCCACCCCTCATCCGAGAGAATGTGAAGCTGTTCACAGAAGAACCCACACAATAAAATTGTGTTAAATTGGAATTAGGACATTTTAAATTAAGACAACCTAAATCATATATAAGAAGGGGAGGCTTATAGTGATCAAGGAGGCTGATCTAGATTCTAAATTAGAGAACCATGTTGCAATTTCAAGCTGTCATGGATTTGAGGTGAAAGTGAAACATATTCAAGTGCATAATTGTCATTATCAAGAATTAGGTTACGCCAAAACGAGCAGGAAAGACCAGGACATGTAAGTTCCAAATCCAAAAGGCCTATCACAGCAAATGTTCATTTGTGAGCCCTTATAAGGCTGCAAGCTGATCAGCCCTCTAGGGCAATGTACCATGAAGACTCAGGCCATCATATTAATTACCATCTGAATCCAAGCATTCTGTGTTGGCTGTGGAGGAGAGAGACTAGAAAGCATGTCACTTCTGCTGACAGATCATTGGCCAGGAATAGCACATGACCACGAATAAATCTAAGGGGCCTTAAACCATAATAATATTTGGTGAGTTTTCCACCTCTGACACACAGAAGGTACTCAAACCCACTCCAAAAGATGAATTCTTCAATAACTGTTTTTAGATGGAGCTTTGTACAAGGCAGGAGAACAGAAGAATAAAGATTATGTGTAATGGATCCAAACAAAAAGATGCTGTGTTCATTCATTTAGAGGAATTAGGGAAGACTTCATAAAGCAAGTTGGACATAGAGGCAGCTTTAAATTATGGTGAAAATTGTGAAAGATATGAGAAGTCACAGAGGAGAAAGGAATGTAGACAAAAGAATGTAGAAGAACATGGCAGAACATACTCTTTGTCCCTTGGGAACACCCAATGGTTTGATTTTCCTGGTGACTCAGGAGGCTGTGGGAAGTCAGGTCAGAATCCTGTGTGATACCCATATTGTAGGGGGCCTTGGGATTTGAGTTTAGTTCACTAAGTATTTGAAAGCAGAAGTTCCTGCTGCTCTCATTGTTAAGTCTTCTACTTAGTGGAGCTGCTGAGAGGGCTTTCAGAATATCTTTAATCATGTTTTGGGGATTATAAAAACACAGAAATCATACAGTTCCCTTTTTTGCTCTCTTCAGACACGTACCTTAGCAGCAAGGGATGTATGTTTAAATATTTCCTCAGGAAAAGTTAATTAAGTAAATTAAAACAGACTTTTGTTCAAAGTGTTCCAAATGAACTCATTTCACAGCCTTTATCGTGGCTTTCTTGCCTTTTGGGAAATTTATTTAAGTTATTAAAAAAATTCCCTAAAATTCTCAGCTGAAAAATTGGCTTCTGTTTTTTCTACAAAGCTAACTCACCTGATTTGTCAGAACAGCTTGAAAATGAAGTGCTAACTGGAGGGTTTTATTGAAAGGAAACCAAGTGGAACAACATATGTATTTTCTTAGGTAACTCAAAAAGCTCACAGTCATGTGGTGTTCCTTGGGGTGAATTCTTTGTTATGAATTACAACCTGCTTACTGATGAGTTGTTAATAAAAATGTAGGCCTGCCGGGCCATTATTTTTTTTTTCTACACAGCACACACAGTTTAGTTTTCCTTCCTTATTTCTTTTTTTAAAGTTTTCATTAATGCACTGAGTGTGAATAAATCTGTTTCTAATTTGTAATTGTTTTCCCTTCATCTGGACAATAATTTATTGCTAAATCTAACACTTGTCTATTATTAACATACCTCCAACAGGAAAACATTTTGCTTTTTTAAGTACCCCCAACCCTTTTTAAACAGGGAATAGAGGCCAAACATTATAGGATGGCAGGGATCTTGCTTGTGGAAGTGACATCCAAATCTGAGCTCAAGGGATGGCAGAGGTAACCCAGGTGCTTCTGGGCTGGTCCACACTGCCTGTAAGGAAGACCAGTCAGTTGGAGCTGTTCGGAGCTGAGAAAACAGGCTAAGAGCAACTACTGAGGAAAACTAGAAACACATGGTAACCTGAGGTGGCAGGACAACTTTATTTAGCGTGGCAGTTTAAATTTATTTATTTATTTTACAAATGCATCTGGTCACACTGGGGAGCCTCTGTGCATGCTCATTATTGTGCCGTTAATAGCATATTTGATTTGCCAAGGAATATTAGCAATTACATTCACTATGTATTCAAGTACATTCATATTTTAATGGGCCTTTGCCAGGCATGTTAGTGGTTAGGGTTTTATGTGGAAAGGGCATAGAAGCCGCTGTTTGAAGTTCTAGTGGTGTGGAAAATGTGTGTCTATCAATTAAGGATGTAAAAGTGGCTGCACAGCTAATGCCAAGTTGTCTATAAACAGCCAGTTGCTTGTTAATAATCGCTGTGGATACATTCTTGATTTTAGAAGTATTTAAGTTTATGATGTTGCTCCTTCATGGAAATGTGGATGATTTTTTTTTTCACTGGCAGTTCAGTTTGCATCTAGGGATGAGTTTGGATGTTTAAATTATTAGTTCATATCTCCTTTTCCCATCAATATTTAACATTTTTAAAACAAGTTTTGTGGATGAAATACTACTTGAGATGAAAGGGGTATTTTACAAAAATAAAGTAAAAATTATTTTTGGGGAGCTTTTATTTGGTATATTCTGCCTGAGTTTGGCCTGGCTCTTCAACTCTTGTAATACTGTGATTATAATGTGGTAGTTTCCTAGTCAGTTGCTGAGTCTGCATCTTTGGGGCAGGTGGGTTCTTGCTTGATTTGTAGCTAATTTTCAGAATTAGGAATCTTAGCCAGCTTGGGTTATTTCCTGGAAGTCTTAGCACTGCCCAACCACTGACATTCGTTCCTAATTTGTAACAAGACTATGTTGTCTTCTCCAAACATTATCTGTCCTGACAGCTACGTAAAATGCACATGGAAGCAGTACTCAAGGGGAAGCCTTAATGAACAGGGCTTCCAGTTAATAGTCACTTGGCTAAGAACTTTAGGCACTGTAAGCAATGAGAATCGTATTAAAATGTTACCTAGTAAGAATAATGTGTGTGTGAGAACTAGATTCTTTAGGTGTATGTTATCATAATGTGAAAAGTAGTATTGTCCAGATAGCTTGTGCTCCCCAGAAAAGAAAGATGTTAAAATATTAAAAAATAGGATCAGACACTGCTTTGACCTATAGTAAGGGACTGTAAACTTGGATATTGTCAAGGAGTAAGAAGTACAGCATGTGTGTCAGTGTCACTGAAGATGGTGCTGCTGTCACTAAACTAGTCCTGCTCCATGGAAGCACCACAAGAGACAAGGTGCAGCTGGTAGTCTCCAGCAGTGAAGTTTGGGATGTGCAAGCTGAAAGGCAAAATAGAAAAGAATGGAGATGTTAGACCAAGGACATTGATGCTAAAGTGTCACAGGTTGTCATATTTTCCATCTAAGACTGGAAACGTCTACTGAAAAAAACTCATCTATTTTCAACCCATCAGCAATCATTTATTTAGGACCTACCAGTGCTAACATCCACTCTAGGTAGTTTATTTTCATAGAACACATAGTTACACATACACAGAAACTGTAGCATGACTGGTTGTCACCAGAATATCATGCTCATTTCAGGAAAAACATTCTGTGGCTAGTGGACTGATAAGACTTTCTGAAAACTGCAAAGCAGAGTTTTGGGCTTTGGAATCAGACTGACTTGCTGTGTGATATAAACAGCTTATTTAATCTTTGAACTTCATAAAAATTTTAACTGAAACTAGTCCTGCTGAGCTGTTGCTAAAGAAAATGATTATAAAATGCAGATAGAAAGAATTTAAGCAAAAAGCAAGAAAATCTGTTTCCTTCTCTCTTGCTCTTCATGGAAAGTATGGCTTGGGATTAAAGAGTAGATCATATTTCCTTCTGCTAACCTGTGACCTTATGTTGATGAATTCTCCAAAATTCCTTGGTCTATTCCTTTCACAATAGCACCCCCCCAAAAAAATCTAGGAATCAATCTAATGAAGGAAGTAAAAGAATTCTACCTTGAAGAATATAGCACTCTGAAAAAAGAGATTGAAGAGGATATAAGAAAATGGAAAGACATTCCTTGCTTCTGGGTAGGAAGAATGAACATAATAAAAATGGCCATACTTCCAAAACTGCTAACCAGATTCAATGTAATCCCGATAGAAATTCCCCACAGTATATTTCACAGAACTACAGAAAACAATCCAAAAATTCAGTTGGAACCAGAAGAGACCGTGAATAGCAAAAGCAACTCTAGGTAACAGAAACATGGAAAGGGGTATCACAATCCCCAACTTGAAACTATTCAACAAAGCCATTGTGATAAAAACAGCATGGTACTGGCAAAGAAACAGATCCAAGGAGCAGTGGAATAGGTTGGAAGATACAGAAACAATTCCAGATGTACTCAGCTACCTGATCTTGGACAAAGGAGCCAAACATCATCACTTGAGGAACTATAGCTTATCTAATAAATGGTGCTGGAAAAACTGGATTTCAACATGCTAAAGATTAAAAATAGACCCATATCTTTTACCATGCACTAAACTAAAATTGAAGTGGATCAAAGATCTAAATATTAAAACAGATATACTAAACTTGCTGGAAAATAAGTTATGTAAAACTCTCAAGAATTGGCATAGGAAAAGACTTTATGAACAAACCCTCAGTGGCAGGGGAATAGCACAGAGAATCAATAATCATCCTATTAAAAAGCTTCTGCACTAAAAGAGAAACCACCAACAGAACTAATAGACAACCTACAGTGTGGGAAAAATTCTTGTCAGCTGTTACTCAGACAAAGGTCTATGATCTAGAATATATAAAGAACTTAAAAAATCAGACCCCCCCCAAATTTAAAGGCCTAATTCAAAAATGGGCACCTGAAATGAACAGACATTTCCCAGACAAAGAAGTGAAAGCAGTAAATAAACATATGAAAAAATGTTCAACATCACTGGTAATTTGAGAGAATGCAGATGAAGACAATGCTGAGATTCCACCTCACCCCAGAAAGAATGGCTTCTATCAAGAAATGGTGGGTTACGGGGAGAAAGGAGCCCTTCTCCATTGTTGGTGGGAGTGCAGACTGGTACAACCACTGTGGAAATCAATACAGAGATACCTCCAACAACTAGGATTAGAGGCGCCATTTGACCCAGCTATTCCTCTACTGGGTATCTGCAAAAAAATTAGAATCATACCACAGTGATCTATGTACACTCATGTTTATAAAGGCACACTTTGTAGTAGCTAAAACTTGGAAACATTCCAATTGCCCATCAACAGGAGACTGGATAAAGAAGATGTGTTTTTGTGTGTGTGTATGTGTGTTTTAATAAAATGTAGTACTGCTCAGCCATAACGAATGAGAAACTAAAGTCATTTATAGCTAAATGGATGCATATCAAGGCCATACTACTCTTTTTTTCAAGAGTAGGAAAAATTTTTTGAGGTAAAGAAAGCTTCTGTCTAACAGAGACAGAAGGGGGACCAGAAAGTGGGTTGCCTATTCACCCCACTTCTCCAAGATGTTTTACACACCCAAGCCATGTGGTGAGACAGGTACAAAGTGGGACAAAACTATAAGGCCCAGTGGAAAATTACAAGGTGGTCATGAGGTGGGGCAAAACCATGACCAGCCGATAAGATTACAAGTACAGTCACCCAGGGAATATTGATTAAGTGGGGGTCAAAAGGGTAAGCAAGTCATGTAGAAAGGGTACAAGGATTTTCCGTAAGGGTAGGGGTCAGGGAAAGGCTGGGCTAAGACCTTGGCCTCTCACCCAGGTGATTGAAACCTATTTGGAATATCAATTGCTGCTATTTATCCCAAGGGAAGTGCAAAGGTATAGTAGTTTCTCTCCTTTTACAATTCTTTAGATCATGCTCTTAAGTGAAATAAATAGTACTCGTGTAAAAGAAACTGAAAGTGTAAATAAGAATCAAAATATATAATAGATAATGTGAAGCAGGAAGAAGAGGTGCAAAGGGGAAGAGGAGGTGGGAGGAGTAGGGTATAGAAAAGGAGGGAAAGAAAAATATAAGAAAAGGAAAAAATGGAAACAAAGTCATGGTAAACAGGTAAGGGTGAAGGGGTTGAAGGGAGGGCAGGGGAACGGGGGAAAAACAAGACACATCATGTAAAGGTACAAATTTCCAATGATTAATGTCATCCTATTGTATACCTAAAATGTTCCAATAAACTTAATGAAAAAAAATTCCTTGGTTTAGACTTAGGGCAATGGGTTAGTGAAAGAAGTTTTCCTCACTCCCAAACAATCTTGGAACTTGGAAGAAGATATTATGTCCATAAAATTAATAAGACTAAATGAATCTGGCCACTTTTCCAAAATCATAAATTCACATAAAATAATTAAACAGCTGATTACTGCCAAAACACTGTTAAGCCCCAAATCCCTTTTAAAAGTGGAACAATATTATCGACTCTAAAGAAAATAGGCAGCCAAGAAGCCTTTTGGTTAGGTATTCAAGGGCTAAGGCTGTCCCGTACTTTGAGCAAAGGCATTTTGCTTTCAGTCTGCTACTCAGCTATCTTCCTCAGTTCCTTCCCAGAAACTTTTTAAAATAATCCCTGCATTCTCTCCATAGGCAACTTGTGTTGGAAAATCTTCTGAAGACACAATTAATGTCAGTAAATAAATTGGGGTGCGCATTTGTGTGTGCTTGTTAAATTGTACTTAATTCTTCCTTTTGGCCCTGATTGTTAGGACTTATGCCCCAACACAATGGAAGCCTAGCACCTTACCATAGGATCTCTTTCCTGTTTTTCTGGTCCTTTGAGTCCAAAATGATAAAATAATCCACACCTTCTGAGGGACTTCCTCCAGCTAGGTCTTGTTGATTCATGGAGTGAAATCCTCCTAGAGCTTCTACTTATTTGGCAACATATATTAACTGGTACTTGGATTCTTCATACCCCCGGAAACTCTTCAAATACCAGAGTTCTTGTATTTGTGGTTTCCCCCTCAGTATAATAGTGTGTGTGTGTGTGTGTGTGTGTGTGTGTGTGTGTGTGTGTGTGTGTGTGTGTGTGTGTGTGTGTGTGTGTGTGTGTGTGTGTGTGTGTGTGTGTGAATACTTATGTTTTTACTGTCTCTCTCATCTTCTCCAGAGGGAGTTCAGTCTTCCTGCTCTGTGTTTTTCACAAGTCTGGATATTTTCAGCTCCCACTGTACAACTTTACACATTCTTTGGTCTGGATATCAGTTGTGGATCTGGGAACATAATGATGCATCTGAGTATGTTTCTCAGATGAAAAAAATAAACTGATAAAACTACCAGTATTTCCATCATGTCTTCACTAAGAAAAACTGCTGGCACTCTGGATGTTCTCAGCTCTTTTTGCTCTTGATTCTGAGGGGGTGAAATGATAGAATGTGGTGATATAAGATCTCTCAATTGGCTTAGATATAGTTTCTCTTCATTGTGGGGCCAGATCAGTGACTCAGTCCTCATAGCTGGCAAAAAAAGTTGTGATCTTATTTTGGACAAGGTTCCCAAATCTCCTTGTTTAAAAATCGAGTTTCTCCATTTATCTTGGAGGCCCAATTTTCCTGACCAGTCACTGCAGCCCTCTTCTGCCCAGTGGAGACCACCATTCTTGATTTGATGTCTGCAATGAAAACAACAGGAGGGCCAACACTTGATGCCCAGGAAGAAAGCCTTCTAGTTCAGTAGGAGAAGGGCTGTGTGGCAGGCTTAATATTATCCCACCTCTAGGAAGTTTATGTCCAAATCTCAGAAATCTATGAATGCTTTTACTGTACATGGCAAAAGAGATTTTGTATATGTGACCCAGTTAAGGATCTCAAGATAAGGAAATTCTTTTAAATGGTGTGGATGAGTGCAGGGCATAATCACAAGGGTGACAATGGAAGTGAAAATTGGAATAATACATCCAGGAGTCAAGAAATGCCTATATTCTTCTGTAGCTGGATGAGACCAGGAAGAGATTCTGTCCTGGATCCTGAAACAGGAAACAGAACTTCTGACACACTGATTTCACTAGAGGACCAAGATTTCCTAAGATAAGAAGGATATGTGAGTACGTGCGTGTCGGGGAGTGGGGGAGATCACTTCTCATTCTGCAGATCTTAGCTCAAATGTCTTCTGGTTCATCTTTCCTGACTCTTTTCTCATTTCCATCTTTGCCAGGTGTCCTGTGTCTTGTTTCTCTCTAGGTCTTTGGTACCTAATTAATTTTGTGGTACAAAATGACTGACAAATATTCATTGTATGAAGAAATAATTAACTAGCTGGCTGAATGGAAGGCCTGCAAACCCATTAGGTATAACAAGGCCTATAACTAGATTGGCCAGATACTAAATCCTGGAGCAGATAAATTTTGTCTCAGGAATGCTTGGGGTAGAAGTACCTGCAGATCTCAAAACTTCACCATAGGCCAACTTCCTTCTCAAGGTCTACCCTCCCTATCACCATATACTGTCACAACTGTAAGAAATACTTGAGCTAAGTGCTGCAGAAAGTCACATCTAGGGCCCATCCAGATCATGGGACATTTGGCTTTTCCTCTTATCTCAAAGGCAGGGTTAATGCATCTGAGACATGTACTACGCCAGATGTGGCCAGGGTTGATCTAGCTAGACACCTTGTGTACAGTAGCCTTAGTTAGCTTTTCCACATCACTGAGACACAATACCCAACACCTGTAATTTCCGGGATGAAGTTATTTTGGCTCATGTTTTCAGTCCATGGTTGGCTGGCTCCAAGACAAAAACAGGATGGCAGGAGAGCATGGTAGAAGAAAAGGTGCTCAACCCATGACAACCAGGAAGCACAGAGAGAAGGGAGGGGCTGAGGACGAGAATACACTCTTCTGGGTCATGCCCCATGGCTCACCTCTAACCGGGCCCTACTTCCTAACTGCAAGTGAGCTATAGTGGCCCCATAATCCAATCATCTTCCACACACATGAGAATTTTAGGAGCAGTTAAATCCACACCAGATCCAAATTAAGAAAGACATGAAGAGGAAGAAAAAATGATAGAGAAGGCTCAGTATCATTGCCTAGAACTTTGTGGAAGTTGGAAATCAGAAGGTGGCTCAAAGGAAAAACTGGATATATTATCTTGAAAGTTCTTTTCAGATCAGGATTTTTATATTTCCTATGATTATAAAGGGGTGGATTTCTACACATAATATTTCCTCTTTTGGGTCTATAACAACTATCACCTTCCATAAGCTTATGTTTTCTATTCTTAAATGAAGGGGGGAATGGCTAATAGCCAAAAATTTATTTCAGGGAACTGTTTTAAAAAGAAAGCTATTCTGAATAAAAAGTTTCATTTGTTAGGGATGTGGCTCAATGGTAAAGCACTGGCCTAGCATGCCCCGCACCTAGATATGATCTAATTAATTAATTTGAACAAATTAATTAATTTTCAGGTGTTTTGGAGGTTTAAGAACAGGCTTAGCTCAAAACAAATCTTCTACTAGAGTAATTGTTCTTTCTCCATGTCTTGGACAGTTTGCATGTTGATTGTCCTGGCGTTTTTATTCTTGATTGATGCTACTATTTGTGTTCTCTTGCTTTCTGACACTTCAGCATAGTCTATGATTCTAGGTTATAGTAGGGTTGCTGCTTGAGGCCAACAGTTTCTGTGTTGGAAACACTCCATGATTATTTGTGTTTTCTTTTCACTGGGAGAAATCAACAGCTCACATATTTTCTGGAATCTACAGTTTCCTTTAAGTCTACTATTAAAAAGGCATTTACAATGGTTCACAAGTCTGCTTCACAGCGGCCAGAGATGCTCCATGTGAGTATGGATTTCTTGCTGATTCAATCGGGCATAAGCTCAGGAGGTTTCTCCTTCCACCTACAGTCAAAGCTATAAGCAGAGGCGCCCTTGTCCTGTTGTCAGACCAACAGAGGTGTCTTTGTGAATGGAGAAACAGAGTGGGTATTGTCTGCCAGAGTGCTAAAGTGCTTCACGGTGCCAGTGGTGAGCAGATATCTTAGTTCATTTTCTGAAGCTATTACAGAATACCACAGACAAGGTAAATTAAAAACAATAGAAGTTTATTTGGCTCACAGTTCTGAAAGCTAGAAAAACAAGACTGAACAGCCATATATGGTGAAGACCTTCTAGCTGAGTTATATATAATAAAATGGTAGAAAACCAAATGATCATGACAGAAAGCGGGGGAGAGTCTGGTTTTATAACAAACCCACTCCCACAATAACAATGGCATTACTCAATTTATGAGGGTTTTGCCCTCATAACCTAATTCACCTTTTGTAGGTCCCACTTCTACCTACAGTTACAATGGTAATTACATTTCAACATGAGTTTTGGAGGCGACATTTAAACGACAGCAGTAGGTAAGTGTCTTTCTTCAATTCTTCATTTCCTGATATCAATTTCCTGCTCTCCTATAGTTCATGAGCCAAGGAAAGAGGCACACAGTGGTCTGAGGGGAGGGTGAAGGAAAGGATAGAGAATAGAAATTATGGGAAGAGTGTAAAATTAGACTTGAAGAGAGGCTGGACCAGGAAATTGATCCAAATTAGTATTATTTTATAAGAAAGTTTAACTATTCCCTAGAGAGGAACCCAATTCTTAGAAAAAGAATTGTTGTGTTAGGAAGGGAAGTTAGGAAGGGAAGAAAGTATGAAAACATGTAGCCTTAAGCAAAGTCCCATTAAAATCAATCATACTAGTTATATGACAGTATTAGTTATATCATTTGGGCAATGGATTGTCCAAACCTGTGGCTTAAAACAATAAATGTATCCTATGTCTCGGGGTTTCAATAGGTCATAATTTCACGTGTGGCTTGTGTGGGCAGCTCAGGTGAAGGCCTGTCAGGGGTTTTAGTGAAGATGCCATCTGGAGCAGCAGTCTTCTGTGGACTTCTCCAGGATGGAAACATTCACTTCCAAGGTGGCTTGCTCACATGCCCAGGGAGGTGGTGCTGGCCATTGGCAGGAGGCTCAGTTTTTATCTAATACAGCCCTCTTCTAAGACTGCTTGAGTGTTCTCATGACATGGCTTCTGGGCTCCCACAGGACGTAGAGTTCAAGAGAGAGTGACAAAGCCAAACAGACCCAATTTTTTATATGACCCAGCTTCAGAAGTCAGATAGCATCACTTCCCCATCTTCTATTCCTTAGCAGAGAGTCACCGAGTCTGGTCTACATTTAAGGAGGAGGAAATTAGGCTCTATCTTTCAAAGGGGTATAACAAGTTGGCTCAGGCCTTCAGGGAAGATTGAAAGACATCAGAGTGCCACTAAGAGTGATTTCCGCCAGAGATAAGGGAACTGGGGTATTTAGAGTCACACTAGTTTATAAGAGTGAGGGGCTATCTGAGGTGAGGGGAGATACATTCCCAGAATCCTTGATTTGCAATCAAAGTGAACGCCCGAGAGCAGCTCTTTAACAAGTGCAATAGCTGTTGGATAAGGAGTGAGGGCAAACCAGGAGGTACCATACAAAAACACAAATTAACCATCCCAGGGGATCTGCTAGAGAGCATAGAAAGGGTCTTTTATAACCAGACAGTACAATATATATGCTCTTATTCCAGAGCGGTTATTCTATTGTATTATATCCAAGGAGTAACTCACTAATGTGGCTTCTTGGCAGTATTTAGTGGAGAAATGGTGCTTGTAGTTCTTCAAACTTCTTTAAAGGGATCATTGGGTTTCAAGAATTCTGTTCTACATTCCCCTTCCTGTGTGGTTTCATCTCCAGGCAGAATCCACTCTTGTCTCCGAAAGGCTGGGTGCAGATGTCTGAAAAATACATAATGAAATCAAGTAACAAAATAGAACTAGGCAGACACTTGCCTAAAAGAGTACAGGAAGGAGATGGCTGGACACCAAATCTTATTAATAACACTTTGTACTTTGATAGTGTCTTTCATCTGAGCCTTGAGGAGCTGCACAGCCATTTAAGTCATCCAAAGAGTTATTTTCTGGGATAGAATTTTTAAACTGGACAGGTGTTTTGAAAGTTCGGTGCTTTTGAGTGCTTTATTTTCTGTATTGTTCTCTAGGGAAAATGATTTTGATTTATAAATCATATGGATGTTTTAAAATTTCAGTTATTTCTTAAAAGTACACTGCCTTTGGCAATAGTATGTGGAATTCACACAGTCTCTTGTTTTACTTTTTTATTTCAAATCTGCCTTCATGAAATTATTATAAGTGATAGAACATTTCTGTTCAATGGGGAAAGTGTAACTGTAAATGCTGTTCCCAATTCTCTTCCACACTGACTTCAGTCTTCTCACTCTCTGTTCAGCAGCCTCAGAGCTCTGTCCTTGCCTTTCCCTGCCATGCACAGCTAGTCAGGGGACGAGGCTATGGCAGTGGCGTGGCTTGGGCTCACTCTCAGTAGGATGGCGCTAAGAGCTGAGCATATGAACTAATGTGCTTTTGACATTGTTCACCAGAGAAGTGAAGTACCAGAGACAGACTCCACCTTGGCAAATAATCAGAACCAAGGAATATATTGACCAGCACCAGCCATGCCTGCAGCAGCTGGGATCCGGTCACCATTAAGCTGCAGGAGATACAATGGGTAAAAAGCTTGGGCTGAACATCAACTTGTCACATCTCTTCTTGCACAGTGCACAGGAAAGTGCTTGGCCCGCTGAGTGACCACTGGTTGTTTCATCACTGTCTCAAAATGAAAAGTATCACAGGATGACAAAGCCCAGATCCACACAAGATAGAGTTCTCTGGCAGGACTGGAACCACAGCAAAGGTATATCTTCGAGGGTCGGGGTTCTCATTCTATCCTCTGTGACCACCTGCCATGCTTCTTCAGGCTCAGCATGAAGAGGTTTGCTTGGCCTCATGGACGTTTAACAAGGGATATTTTTGAAGCTCTCTGGAGAGTGTTTGCTGCTGCACTACAGTGTGGGCTACTGTTTCTTCTGACCATGTACATTCACACATCTTACGTTTTTTCACATGCCCTTCCCTCTCCCTTCCTCCTTCCCTCCATCTCTTAGTCCCCTTTCCATTTGCCAAAGATCTATTTCCCTAGTCCCTATTGTCTGTCTGTCTGTCTTATTTTACTCTTTGAAAGCTGGGAAGCTGGAAGTCTTCCTTTGAGGGCAGTTTCCAAGCATCTCGAATTACACTCTCACTCCACAAGGTGGCAGCCCAGAAGATTACAGCAGGCTGGCTGTTCAAGCCAACCGCTAAATATTAACATTAAGGTTTCCGAGCCATCAATTCTGCCTCTCACTTTCCTCCAAGAAAAAAATGATTAAGAGGCTTGTGCATGTGTAGACTCTTTCAGAGGCGGGTCTAGCTTCCTCCTAATTGTTTACTTTTTTACGGTAGGGGTGAAATAATTTCTGCCCAAGTATGTTGTGACATAATTCAGAAATTTTTAATCCATTTGTAGTCATGGTGTTTCATTTTATAACACGGGGAAGTTGGTGGAAGTGAATACTTTTCTCTGGGAAAGAGCATGTGCTCAGTGTACCCCTTCATACAGCGTTTAATTTAAAGGGTTTGTCCCCTTCCTTTGGTAGGTTTGGATTCACTAGGTCCCACATTTTGTGAAGCAAGATTGGAAGATAAAAGAGAAATACATGATAAGGTCCTGGCTCTGCTGTTCTCCACAGAGATTCCTGTGGGACCAAAATAAATACAAAAGCCTGCTTGTTTATCTTCTGTAAACCTTGCTCTGATTTTCTCTTGTGACTGACATCCGGTTCCAGCCTGCTTCCAAGGAACAATTCACACAATTTAATATCAGCTGGTGAGCTTTGCTGGGCAAATTTCAAAAGCCAAATATTGTTAATTCTTCAATGTATTCCTCACAGCTTCGGCTGCATGGTCTCTTCAGTTTCTCCAAGGCTTCTCTGCTTCCAACCAGCCCCTTACCCTCCTGTGCTGCTGAGAAGACAGAGCTGCCTGCCTCAGCACTGTTCACTGCCCTCATTTCAACACCCGCTTTGTCTTTAGCTTCCTACCATCACTTTCTAGGACCACCCACCTGGTGATCCAGTGACTCAAAACCTCCCTCCCAGAAAAGATACAGAAGTCTCTTCTGAAGAAAGGCACCAGCCACCCTCAGTCCCCACTCTACTCACTCTTTATTATCCCTCTCCAGAAAGCATCTCTTCCCATGTGACCGTCCCATGAGTCTTCTGGATTCTTCCCTTCTAGTCTCTTTGTGGTGCACCTCCCCCCTGCCTAAATGGTGAACCTTTCCAATCCCTATGCCATCTCCCTGGGATTCTCCTCCCTGCTTCTATCATGCTTTTTGCTGAGTTTATTTCCATCTCCACATTTCCAGCTGTGCCACATCTGACAAGATTCAACTACACTTTAAAGGTCTTTCAAACATTTTCACATCATTTTCCACATTCATGGTAAACCAAATATAGGTGTATCTAGTACAAAAATGAATTCCTCTGCAGGTCAGAAAAAATAGACAAAATTTCCTTTCTTGTACTAGTTTTAAGTTTTTTTTTTAATTAACTCAAAAAGCTTAGCAGTGTCCGTGAGTTCTCCTCCTCCCACACCTATATATAATGGGTCAGCAATTCCAGAAGAATCCTCTTCCTTCTTCCTTTTATAATGTAGCAGCTCTGGTGATTTATAAAGAGATTTTCTCTTGAAATCAGAAGAATAGGGTTGAGACCTCTTGCCAATTGTGAGATGTTGAGCAAATAACTTAATTCTCAGTTTTCCCAATCATTTTTTGACATCTAGAGATGATCTTTGAAGATCACACTTCCCTTAATTCATGGATGAGAACCCAAGTCCATGCAGCAAGTGGTGTTGGGTTCCTGAGCTGAGACCCAACTCTAGGTTTTACATTCCCAGCCCATGTTCTTTTTTTCTGACCCTCTGGGTCTTCAAGAGGAGTCCATGAAAATAGAAATACTAGCATATGAAGAAATCACGGTTACTGAATCCTGAGACTATCTCTCTTCTACTCCCATCCCCACCAAATTAAGCAAAAGGCTAAGGTTAAAGCAGGAAAGGAAAGGGCAAAACCAAGACAAGGCAAGCTGAAAGCCTCAGTCAGGGTGATTGGCATCCTTTCCCAATCATTTTTTCCAAAAGAGTACACCCTGAGTGTCCTCTAAGACAGCATTACCTGCCCCTCCTATTACCAGCCTCCATGGGCTGGTCAGAGATGAGCTCACACTCACCCTTAGGGGTGAACCTGATTGACCTGATCAATCTACATATCCAGTTCTCCAAGCCTGTCATTGGCTAATTGATGGGGGAGTCATGTGACTTAATGTGTAGAACTCAGGGCTTTTGCTGAGACTGCTGAGAGCAGCCTGTAAGCCATGGAACTCCAGGCATTCATCCTACACTCATGGTGGAAAATCTGCCAAACACCAAGCCAGTAATGAAAAGGAAAGGTAGAGAAAAGAGAAGAAAAAATATCACATCCTGATGACATCATCTCAGCTTCCAGGTGAAGCCTTGCCTGAAACCAGAACTATCCTTGAGTGCTTTATGAAGCAACTAAAACAATCTTTATTTAAATATCAGTTTAAGTGAAGATTTCTGATATTTACAACCTAATGGTTCTTGCTTCGTATAATCTGGGAAGGGTAAGGTGAATAAAAGGAAAAAAATGAAGAAAAATATATAAATGGTAGAGAAAAGACCAAAAATGGAAAAGAACAGCCAATTTTTTCCCATTTTTTTTGGCTGCTGATCCATAACCCTAGCCCAAGTTCTGGTGTGCTGCCAGATTGATCTTATAAGTAGAGATCCCTGAAAAGGAACCTCACCTTGTCTCCCAAGATATAAGAGGAGATACCATGGAGAATTCAGACTTATCCAGCCTGTAATTCCCAAAGGTTTTTAAGGGCTCTTCAAAAAGAATGACATTTGAACAGTTGGAGAGTCACAGTCAGAAATGGAAAAGAATGATTGTGCTCTGGTTGGGAGAATCAAGGTACAGCTTAGGAAAAGAACGGATCAAAAGAAAGTTTTTCTAATAGGCAGGGACATGTAAGGGAAGAGGAGAGAAATGAGACAAGAAATGAGCTTTGTTATGCAAATACTGGGTTTCACAATGTAGAGTTCATGCTTGATCTAAAACCAGAATATTAGCGTATTAAAAAACATCCAAAGCACATGTAGAAAAATAGGCAGTGCAGAAAAGCATTAGCTTTGTTCTCTCAGGAACAGTCAGGTGAGTGGCTTTTTGTAATGTGTGGAGATTTTGGAAGGGAGATATTACATGATAATTAATCTATTATCTGTCTATTGGTCTTTCAGAACTTTAAAAATGATATTGTTTCAATTACATTTATAAAATCTAAGATTTGGACCACATATTTTAAGAAATGATATGAAACAAAAAAGAAAGATACGGGTGTTATTAAATCAGTTGCTGTGTGAAGCTGAACATGATTTAGAAAACATAGGGAGCTATTTTGTGTCTCTATACTAATTTTACTACACAAAAGTATTGTCTCTCTTTTACCTCAGGTATTTAAGAATAGTCTATACATGCACATATAGTTGTGATATGCTTCCTACAGGCATTTGCTGTAACCCTTTGGGAGTTATGTCAGTTTGCCATATATTTCTGGCTCTTGTCACGTGAGCACATGGGAGACTTAATTACATTTTCCTTGAAACTATGGCATGGCCATATGACCTTTTAGGCTAATATAATGCACATGGAAATAACTTGGTGGGAGCATTAAAGTCCAGTATGCTATTTGTATATTTTATTTTTCTTCCCTCTAGCTCAGTAACTGTCAATGGATGGTGCTGTTCTATCAATCTGATTTCATGGGTAACTGTTGAAGATTCTACTTCTCCACCCAATTCTACTGTGCATGTGGCTTGAAAAGAAGTAAGTTTTGTTGTTTTAGGACATTGAGATTTTTGGGATTCTTTCTTACTGCAACAGAACCTAACTCATCCTGACTTATGTAAAATTAAAAATATTCCAGTACCTATAACTGAAATTGGGATGAATGAAATGACATCTAAGAATATCTTGACATCTAAGCACTCATCATTTTGAGAAATGATGTGAAGAAAAGTTAGAAAACAACATGAAAAAATATTAATTAAAAAATTTAAAAATTGTTTAATCCTATTTTATTAATATACCGCTAATATAACAGAATGTTAATTTTGCAGGATGTGTATATATATCTTTATAGCCATGATTTTATATAATTATAATTATATTGTATAAACTTGGGGGGCTTTTACTTATTTAGGCTTTTTGACAAATATATGCTATTGTTTTACATCTGCCTTTGTTACCATAATACATATGCAAGATCAAATTAATTTTGATTTTGACAGATTATTTTGGCAGCAGGTTACAGAAAATGTCAACTCAAATTGGATTAAATATAAGGTAGTTTAATATTTCATAGGTATGGAAGCTGAGTTTGTAAGTTGATTGATTTAGTAGCTCAGTGTTGTCACTGAGGGCCTAGGTTTTCCCATCCTTGGTGCTGATTTCCTCTTCAGGTGCATCCTACGAGGGCTGCAACAGTTCCAGGAACCACATCCAGCTCCAAAAGATGAATGTTTCCCTCCTGTGTCTCTTTCTTGGGAGAGGCATCTTTTTCCGGAATGACTCAAAAAATTTTTCCTCTCATCTTAATGGCCAGAACTGAGTTGCAGTAATATGCACTGCCCAATTGCTGTCTTGGAGTTCCCACTAGGGGTGCAGTTATCATGGGTGACATAGACCATGATGTTCCCAAGGACTAACCATTACTTTATCTATACCATCTTCTGCCATTGAATATTTAGGATGTTTCTTGTTTTCTCTTGCATAAATGATGTTTCTAGAAAGGACTTGGTATATACAATTTCTGTCTCCCCAAAGGTGGAAATGCTGGGCCAAGGGGAATAAAGATTTTTCTTGTTCTGTCTATGTATTACTTAAATAGTCTTCTATTTGATAGGGACTGTACCTCTTTACAGTGTACTAGCCTTCATGAATGTTATGTTTTACAAATGTAGAGTAGTATCCCATTATTGGTTTGACTTACAATTTTCATTACACATGAGACTGAACATTTTTCCATAGTTTGTTTAGTCTTATTTGAATTTCTTCCCTCAGAAGGTAGCCCTCTTTGGCACGACAATCGGAAATGTTGAAATCTCAATCCTCCAAGTAAACTTGGCATCTAGCTTCATCTCTGACACAGCAATGTTGTAACTAGGAACGGTCTCAGCATAAAGTAAACCCAAATTACCCAGAGACACAGAGGATCCAGATGGAACCCATGGGAGGCCCTTAGCAGAGAAATGTCACAGAGGCGGCTGTGGGCCAAACAAAAGGAATTACAGAACTTGGAACAGAGTCCTTGGAGAGCAGTTAAGCACAAATAATTTGTATTACCACATGAAATGATTGAGTTTGAAGCATCAAAAAATTAAAATGCTATTCACATGTAAAAAACTTTGAGGAATGGGTGGATTTATCTCCTACAGAATATAGATGGGACACGGGACTACCCACACCTGAATTTAGTACACAAGTTTTAATAGCAAACTCATTATCTTTCATTTAAGCAAAATGATTTTGGGCAGTAATTTTGTTCTGAATGACATAGTTGTCTTTTTCCTCTAGTTTTCTCTTTTTTCAAATAGCTTGGTTGAATACTACAGTAGGCTTCAAAGATGTTGGTATTGTTATTCACCATAGCACTCTCTGGGAGGCTCTGAGGGGGTCTAGGAATTTCTTGACATTGTTTGGAAAATGTTATGTACATGTGCATTTTTCACATGACAGAGCTTGTGGCATTCTTGAGCCTACCAAGAGGGTCCAGGTTGTTTCTCCTGCAATTTTAATCCATTTTCATTTTTTTACTGCAACTCCCTCTCATCTTTTGCATTTTCTGTAGTTTGTTTCCTTTCTAATACGTTCCACCCAAATTTCCTGAACACAGTTTAGCTTGGCTGCCCTACTTGAAGTTTCATCTCTGTGAATTATAAATACTTTGTGTGGTTCTTTTTCTTTCATGTGGGATGGTCAAGGACCAGGATTTCCTGGCTAATATACTACACTGAATCTCTAATTTTTAAAAAGTATACTAAAACATGTTATAGTATATTAGACATTGCTTATTAATTCTTTGGTTCTGAAATCACTTTAGGATCTTTCTGG
Source organism: Fukomys damarensis (assembly GCF_012274545.1). Classification (NCBI taxonomy): domain Eukaryota; kingdom Metazoa; phylum Chordata; class Mammalia; order Rodentia; family Bathyergidae; genus Fukomys; species Fukomys damarensis. The sequence goes on along the minus strand of NW_022900926.1, from coordinate 50,508,898 downwards.
GTCTCAAATTTGCAGTGTAAATATTCATTTTCATTCTGTGTAACAATAAATAAAGGGGCACTTTGGCATTTTCAAATTTTCTTTGAGGTCTTTGCACCTGTAAAGTGCAGCAGAAATACAGGGGGTCTCCAGTGCTTTAAAGAAGTTAGACATATCCTTTGTGTCCCTTGACAACCAACTCAGTTGCATTGACCCTTCCTAAAAATGAGAAAATAATATATGCACATTTTCCTTAGCCTTAAAGATATTCCACAAGCCTAAAGATGCTCATGTTGCATTCAGGGACTGCAGTGATGATGAACCTTTTAAAGATGGGGGCCCAAACTGCAACCCAAAACCCACTTATTTATCACAAAGTGCCAAAGCTGCAATTAAACTTGAATACTGACATATTAGTTAAAGAAAAACCAACTCACAATAACATCTTTCATCTTCAAAGAAAAACAACAGGCATGCCATAGGTTCACTACCACTGGATTATCAAATTTTGGATATCTGTTTCACTTTCACAATTTCAGGGTTATATTTTCTATAATCTAATAGAATATGACAAGAAATAAAGTGTAAACATAGATGCTGCATATTAGAAACATCAAATATGTGAATAATAGTCCCGTGCCCTAAGGTAGACTAAGAATTATAGGTAGTAATAAATCCTGAACGGTATACCAGATTCCAATGAGCATTAGTGTGGTGTAATGCAGTGCGGACATCTCCCTCCCTCATTGAAGATACTATCTGTCAAGGAACAGAGAAAGGGCAACATAAAATCTCTATCAAGGATGCCATCTGGGTGGGATAGGGAAAAGCAATAAACGCACAGGCATTTTACATTGTACATAAATCCAATACTGAGTGTTTGAGAACTTGGGAAGATCCTTGTGGAGATTTCTGCAGTTTCCACCTGTTGGCCTTACTTTTTTTCAGCTGCTGGAGACCACTCGCTTGGTAATGTGTGTGAACAAGATGAAGTTTTAGCAGGTGTGGCAACTGGGAACTTAGCCTTCCTCTGATGCTTGATGATACCAAAGAAGGGAGGATCATCCCTGATGAGAGAGAGAGAGAGAGAGAGAGAGAGAGAGAGAGAGAGAGAGAGAAGGGAGTATTCTTGGTTAAAAATATACATTTGAGGAATTTGTTTCTGCAATCCATATTTTTACACAGACAAAGTCACTCTGGATTTAATCATTTTCTCTCCCCATTCACATTATTTGCTCTGTTTCTGTTTAATGCATTTAATGGTTTGCTTGTATTTACTTCTCAATATTTTTCTATTTTGAATTCCTACTGATCATCAGTTTCTATCTTATATTCTTTCCCTTGTCTCTTCTTCAACACCTGTTTTCAAAGTTCCTCTGATTAATTCAATGAAACCCATTTAAATACCCTTTGCTTATTCATTTAGGGTCTCTTTTTTTGTACCAGAGTTAGAACTGAGGACCTTGTGCTTGCACAGCAGGTGTGGTGGCACTGAGCTAAATCCCTGGCCCTTATGGGCCTTTTTTTGGACAATTAAGAAAGCTGAGCATGTATCACTGTTATATGATTCTTTTAATTATTTGGGAAGATACCCAGCAGAGGAATAGCTGAGTCAAATGGAACTTCTAATCCTAGTCTTTTAAGGTAGGTATCTCCATATTGATTTCCACAGTGATTGCACCAGTCTGCACTCCCACCAACAATGAAGAAGGGTTATTATCTGCAAGTTTGTAATAGCTAAAACTTGGAAACAGCCCAATTGCCCCTCAACTGGAGATTAGATAAAGAAGATGTGCTTTTCTATAAAATGGAATGCTACTCAGCCATAAAGAATGAGAATTTAGAGACATTTATAGCTAAGTGGATGCATATTGAGTCCATACTCAAGTGAAATTAACAAGTTGCATATGTGTAAATACTGAATAGTTCTCTGGTGTGAAAAAGTAAAAGTGTAAATAAGGATTAAAATGTATAACTGATATTGTGTAATAGGAAGAAAAGTCTAAAAGAGTAGAGGAAGTGGGAGGGGTAGTGCAAAAGTAAAAAGGGAAAAGAATACAATATGTGAAAAGGAAAAACATGGAAACAATGTCTGTAAACAGGGAAGGGTGGGAGGGGTGAGGAGAGCACTGAGGAATGGGGAAAAAGAAGAACCTGTTAAGTCATATATAGGTACAAGATCCCAATGATGAATGCAACTGCATTGTATACCTAATATGCACCAATAAGTTTAATAAAGATAAAAAAGAAAGCTGAAAATTCTACACAAAAATCTCTGTCTTTGGGGTGACCATGGTAGTGAAAAATGTAACAGTCAAGGTCCACTTGGAAAGAGGGATAGGTTTCAGGTAGTTGGGAAGCTAGCTCCTCAGGGAAAGGTGCAGGGCTAAAGTAAAGTTTAATAAATATAGATAACTTCTAGTAAATACTCTTGCCATAATTTTAAATTTTCAACTTACATTTGAAATCTGAGAGGAATTAAAATTAAGAGAAGGTAAACTTGAGCTGGGATTTTGGGAGGCAGAAGAGAAATCAGACCCTGAAATATTTAGGCACCTATGGTTGGAGATAAGCAAGAATGAAAATGGGAGGAAAAAATGAAATTCTAGATTTATCAATACACTGAATGCAGGAAACAATGAGAAATTTGCTTCCAAGCAAGTATGGATTAGACTGTGTTTACAGCTGTGAATGTAAACAAAGAAATGGAGTGAAGTGGGCTCAGTCTGAGCACAACATCAGGTTTTTGTTTCAGTGACTGAAAACTATGCATAAAAATTTCAATATTATTTGGTATTTAAATACAAATGTGAACATTGTTGCAAACCTCAAAAGATGTATTTGATTTTGCAATTCCTCTTAAGGTTGGCATTTTGTAGCAGATATTTGCTCTTTCTCTAGCCATGCCTGATTTTTGACCTATCAGCCCCCTGCCCATTCAATTAACTAAGTCGGTGTGTAGGTCAAAGCAGAACAATATCACCACATTGCTAGAATGTTACATGCCCAAGGGGAGGAGGCTGATTCTGACAGCAGGAATTATAAATATTTTAAAGTAATTAAAACCTGACTTGCTGTACTTGATGTATGCTGTTTTCAAAATGTCTAATTGTTTGCACAATTTAAAATAAGGGGGAAAACATGGCAGCTTTACTGAGCCAAGAGGGAGTTGTTTGAAATGGTTCAAGTTATGTTTAGATTCATGGAGGGATATTTGAAAGAGCTCTGAGGCAGCTATAAAGGATATTTTTTCAGATGATTAAATGCAAATATTGTTTTAAAATGTTTAAGAAAATGATTTAAGAATAAGCAGGAAATAGAAAATAAAAGACGGGTGGGGAACAGAGGTGAAGGGGGGATTGTTTGGGAGTGATTTTTTTCTCCTGCCATGACCCAGTCTTGATCTGCCTGGGTCTGAAGAGTCTTTGTTCTGCTGGAATGCACTGGCAGGAAGATGAGATGCTGAGGTAGCACTTGGGTGTGAGTGAATGCCTGGCCAAGAAGTACCCAGGGGGCGCCCTCACCACCCTCCTTTCCAACCTGGCAGGCTCTGCCCACTTTCATCAGGACACCTGAGCCTTTGGAATCTACTCATGTATACAGACCCTTGAACATGTCTGGAAAATCCCCCTGATCCCTGAGCTTCACCTTTCTAATATGTGATACCGAATCCAGCCCTACAATGCCCACACTAAAAGGCCAGCTGAACACCATGATTCTGATACATCCTCTTCCTCCTAAACTATATCACTTTGAATTTGGCTTATTTTAGGATTATATTATGTATGAGGTAAATGGATACTATTTTAATTCCGGCCTTCTATAGCTGATGGTTGGGCTACTTTGCATGTTAAAAAGTAGTGGGTTAGTTTGGAAAGATCAAAGGCAGTTGTGGCTTGCAAAGTTCAATGTCGAGAGGAAGTGACTGAAATTCTCCTGAAGACTTCAAGCTGGAATATCTGATAGCAAATATTGGGGCAACGGTTCCCTATGGGGTTTTTAGCTGCAATCAAGGTGGGACGTGATGCAATGCCATTTATATTATCAACATTCTGGTTTTGATCTAACATGATTTTGGAAAGAAGGGGAAAAGGACTTGTGCTAGAGGAAGTTTCATGAGCATCAGGGAATTCTGTTTTCCTGTGGGTTTCAACTGTCTACTTGCTGACAAGAATGTTTTATCAAGACAAGAGTTCTTTTTCAGTTCCAAGTTTAGATTTGACTAAGAGATAGTGGATTTAAATTGCATTTATCTTTGGCAAGGGAGAAAAGGCATAAGAAAGGACTTTTAAAGGCTTCTTGGACATCAACTGGCTATTTCACAACAACTTTGTGATGAGAAGTGTAAATGAATCAGAAGCATACAGACCTAGTTTCCTTGGAAATTCACATGGGTTTAAAAAATTAAGGCAAAGAAATTCTTGGCAAAGGGTATTTTGGGGGTTTGCCAAATCCAAGCCACATGAGGATGGCCAGAAAGAGATACTCTCTATAGCTCCTAGAATATGGGTGGATTTTATCTTTGCTTTTTTTCTCTTCTTGTCCTATGTGTCTAGGTGCTTCGCAACCTGCAAAATTTCAGATTGACCAGTAGTAACGTGTGCATGGAGTCCCCTTGTGCTTTTCTGGACAGATGGAGATGACTTTGGCCGTGGAGTGTGGGCCTGAGCTCTGTCCTGGAGTCAAAGCTCATACATTTGGGTTTGGATCCTGTCCACAGGGCTAGTGCTGACAAGAATGTGGTGATGGGGAAAAAAAGGGAATCTCACTTGTTTCAGGAAACTGTATAGTTCAAATAGATTCTTTTCAATGCTAAGAAGAATTTGGCTACTCAGTGGGAGCACCCACTCTGGAGGCAGGTAGAAATGTGGGGTGGAAGAGCCACTGATCTTTTTTCACCAGGCTAGGTTTATTCCCTCTGCCAAAGAGGAAGCCTTTATAGGGCAGAGACCCGGTAGTAGTGTTGTTGTTTGCTGCACAGACTTTTCTAGAGGAGAGTCTGCAATGGCTGCTGTACTGAATTGAGAATGAATTGCATAGGAAATAATTTGGAAAATTACCAAGCAAACAGTGTCTTTTAGTGATGGGAAAATGTCACCAGAGGAAAGGATCATTTCAGTAATGCTTTGGGATTTGGGAATCACTTACTTTTTATAAAGAGATTTTTCATTGCCGTGGAAGTTTATTTAAATGGAATTTAAACATGGAAACGGAAAGACGAACTGGAGGTTTGTACTTCTGTCAGAGAAACGGCATGTGCTACATAGTAACACATAGTATCCATTGGGTCATGTGATCATCTCAATAGATGAAGAAAAAGCATTTGACAAAACTCAATGCCATTCATGATTTAAAAAAAACTTGCAGAAAATTGGAATAGATGTTTTTTTAAATCTCAACTTGATAAAGGTTATCTATGAAAAACCAACAGCCAACATCATACTAAATGGTCAACAACAGAAAATCTTCATGATAAAATCAGGAACAAGACAGGGATATCCACTGTCACCACTCCAGTTTAATACAGTCCTGGAAATAGCAATTAGACAAGAAAAATAAATAAAAGCAATAAAGATAAGAAAGGAAGAGGTTAAACTGGCATTATTTGCTGATGATATATATAGAAGACTCAGAAAACTCAGCCAAAAGACTTCTAGACTTGATTGATAGATTCAGCAGAGTAGCTAGATACAAGGTCAGTACTCAAAATCAATTGCCTTCTTGTACACAAATAACAGACCCACTGGAGACAAATTAGGAAAATGATCCCTTTCACAATAGCATTGAGAAAAATTAAATATATAGGTATCAATCTAAAAAAGGAACCAAATGACCTCTACACTGAAAACAAGAGTTTTAAGAGGATATAAGAAAAGGTAAAGACATCCCTTTCTTCTGGGTAGGAAGAATGAGCATAATGAAAATGGCCATACTTCCAAAACTGCTAACCAGATTCAATGTAATTCCAATAGAAATTCCCAACAGTATATTTCACAGAACTACAGAAACAATCCAAAAATTCATTTGTAACCAGAAGAGACCTAGAATAGCAAACGCAATTCTAGGTAACAGAGACATGATAGGGGGTATCACAATCCCCAACTTGAAATGATACTACAAAGCCACTGTGATAAAAACAGCATGGCACTGGCAAAAAAACAGATCCAAGGATCAGTGGAATAGGTTGGAAGATACAGAAACAACTCCAAATGTACTCAGCTACCTGATCTTGGACAAAGCAGCCAACCATCCTCACTGGAGGAACGATAGCCTCTTTAATAAATGGTGCTGAAAAAACTGGATCTCAACCTGCCAAAGATTAAAACTGGACCCATATCTTTCACCATGCACTAAACTAAAATTGAAGTGGATCAAAGATATAAATATTAAAACAGCTACACTAAACTTCCTAGAATATAAGTTGGGTAGAGCTCTTGAAGACATTGGCATAGGAGAAGACTCTATGAAAAAATCCTCAGCAGCATGGGACTAGCACAAAGAAGCAACAACTGGGATCTCATCCTATTAAATAGCTTTTCCACTGCAAGAGAAATCACCAACAGAATTGAGAGACAACCTACAGTGTGGGGAAAAAACTACCAGCTATTCCTCAGACAAAGGTGTACAATCTAGAATATATAAAGAATTTTAAAAAATCAGACCCCTCAAATATAAACACCCAGTTCAAAAATGGGCATTTGAAATGAACAGACACTTCTAAGACAAACAAGTAAAATCAGAAAATAAACATGAAAAAATGTTCAATGTCATTAGTCATTTGAGAGATGCAGATAAAAACAATGCTGAGACTCTACCTCACCCCAGAAAGAACAGTTGCTACCAAGAAGTCAACCAATAACAAATGCTGGCTGGGCTGTGGGGAGAAAGGAACACTTCTTCATTGCTGGTGGGAGTGCAGACTGGGGCAACCACTGTGGAAATCAATATGGAGATACCTCAAAGAGCTAGGATTAGAAGTCCCATTTGACCCAGCTATTCCTCTGCTGGATATCTTCCCAAAATAATTAAAAGAATCATACCGTAACAATATATGTTCACCTATGTTTATAGCTGCACAGTGTGTAATAGCTAGAACTTGGAAACAGCCCAATTGCCTATCAACTGGAGCCTAGATAAAGAAGATGTGGTTTTCCTATAAAATGGAGTACTACTCATCCATAAAGAATGAGAAACTAGAGTCATGTACAGGTAAATGGAAGCACATTGAGGCTCTACATTTTTTTTTTTTTTTTTTTTTTTTTTTTTTT
>NW_022900926.1:50468475-50501596 GCF_012274545.1 Fukomys damarensis | reverse complement strand
TTTTTTTTTTTTTTTTTTTTTTTACTATATGCGCCACCAAAGCAAGCATGAGGTCATACTCTTAAGTCAAATAAATACTGTACTTGCAAATACTGAACAGTTTCTCTGATGTGAAAAACTAAAAGTATAAATAAGGTCCAAATTCTATAATTGATAATATGAAATAAGAAAAGCACTAAAGAAATAGGGGAAGTGGGAAGTGTGGGGGAAAGGAAAGAAAGGAAAAGAAAAAATATGAGAAAGGGGTAAAATGGAATCAAAGTCATTGCAAATCTGGAGTGGTGGAGGGGGTGAAGGGAGGGCAGGGGAATGGGGAAAAGAATAAGAAAATAAGAACAAATCTACATCATGTAAAGGACACGATCCCAATGACGAATATAACTGTTCTGTATACCTAAAATGTACCAATAAACAATAAAAAATAAAACCTGGAAATCAGGATTTAGTAGTGTGAAAGAGTGGTAAACTACAGAGTTCCCTTTGACTACAACCATAGCATCTTTACCATTGCATCTTTACTGTGCAAGGACAACCGAGATCCTCTTTTCTTTCCAGATCCAGTGCAAACTCATAAAGTTGGTAATTGAAATCAGATGAGTTAGTTCTCATCTAGACACATGAACATAATACCTAGCCCATAGTAGTTGTTCAATAAAATCATGTCAAATTAAAGTTGAAGCTTTGTGAATGACTAATATTAATGAAGGAAAAAGCAAAGAAGGCAAGAATGAATGATTAAAGAAGAAGGCAAGACAATAGAATCCCAGAGTGTGATTCCGTAAAATAATATAGGACAGTCATAATGAATATACAAGAGTTCTAGAGGATCATAGAGGATGATAAACTATTTGATTTAGCTGCTTGGGGGTGTTCAATAGCCTTTCCAAGGGAGTTTTCTGAAGACAGGAAGACAAAAAGAAAGAAATAACACTAAAACAAAACCTCAGGAAGAGTGTTCATGATAGGGAAGCAGTCAGTAGATATTACTATGACCTGTGCCTCTGGTTTGTCTTCCATTTGATTTGTTCAGCAGCATTTAATGAACATCCACTATCAGTTAAGGAATGGGAGATGCCAATGGGTATTACCTTGAAGATCATTGTCTTTTCAGAGAGAAAAAAAACATCACACAGATAATGAATAAAAGATGATTAAAATGAGTGATGTAATGGGTTCAGGAATAATATGCGATATAATGAGTGATCCGATGGAGAAGCTGGAGAAGGAAGGAAGTCCCTTCTGCTAGTCCAGTGAGGAAAATGACCTCAGACCCACTTTGTGCCTGCCTAGTGGCTCTCAGCTTACCATTAGCCTCAGGTTCCCACCTTTCCGCGAAAGTGTTTTCTTTTCCAGGTGAAAAATACAACTACACTGAGGCCCAGTGCCACGACAGCCACATGCCTGAGTCTGTGGGATAACTGCCTCCCAGAGTGGAGTTCTGAGAGGGCTTCTCAAAGGGTATAGTCCCATTGTAGCCCTGCCTACTCCTTCATGTCCTACCCCTTACGAATTCACACAGCTGCATGTTCGTTGCAGCCCTCAGAGCTAACTTGAAGTTAACTTAAGCATCTTAGATATCTCATCTATCAAGAAGGCTCTGTGAGTTGTCTTCACATCCTAGGAGAAAGCCATAAGAGAAATAGTGCTAAATAGTTCAGGTGTTTGTCTCATCTGGCTATTTTTGAAGATGATCTGCTCCATGTTTTGTCAGTTATCATAAGTCCATTTTATTATTAAGGTCTGGTGCCCCTCTTTTCAGTTTCTTGCCAAGATGAAATGCTCTGAGGTGGCCTCTTCCCTCCTCCTACGCTTTTCTCCTATTCCTCCCTCTTCCTATTCTTTTCCTATTTCTTCCACTGTCCATTCTCCACCCACCTCCTTAAAAAGATTTAGGACAAGGGGTATGGAACCCCTCCCATAGTCTTTTGAAAGAACTTTAGGTCTTCTTAAGGATTCTGCCTAATCTCATTAAATTTTATGTATTCTTTAAACCCCTGCCAATCACAACTGCTTTTTTCACAATAATTTATATACAAAAACAGAATATTTTATTTTTATGAATGTTTAATCATGAATTAAGTTTGTTGGTACCATTTAGACATTGATAATTATCACATTAGTCTTGTGTGCTCTGGAATTGGAGTTCTGCAGGTGTGCACTCTTTATGGTCACATCTGTACTTTGGCATAAAACATACAGGAATACCACCATGTAAGGAAACAACTTTTTCTTTATATCTGAAGTCAGATTCACTGATAATACTAAAAACTGCTAATATAAGGTATATAGGTACATATTTTTGTATACAGTGTTACAAATGAACATTTGAACAACCTAATGGTGTTAGGATAGCGTATCGTATTTGCATTGACCTCAAAATTCTATCCCCTCATTTTTCCCTTTATAATAGAACCTCTGAGTTTTAGATAAATTCATGACTGACAAAAATAAAGATTTATTTCCCATTGGCATTGTGGAAAGATGTGACTAGCCTCAGGCAAACTCAAGTAGAAATATTTTGTGCAACTCACAGGAAATGTATTTCATACATATTTCATGTTGGCCTGAATACAGATGTGATCGTTGGAGTGTCAGCAAACAGACTGAACCCTGAAGTGGAAAACTTACTGAAAATAACATTATGCCAGGCGACTGGAACCCTGATTCCATGGGATGTGAGATAAGTCTCATCTGACCACCTCCTTCATGAGTTAATGAAATAAACTTGTATCTTATTTAAATCACTCTTATTGGAATTTTCTATCTCTCAGTAGTAAGCCTAATTTTACTAATAATATAGGCAGCTCTTTCTGAAATGATTCCAGAGAGAATGAAAGTGGCATGCTCTTTACGACATAGATAATAAATGGAGGAGCTGAGATTTTAAACAGTTCTCCCAATTTATAGGTAGTGCCCATAGAATTAAATTAGAAGCTTACTTAAGTTAAACTGCATGGTGTCCCAATTATCTAGGACTACTGAAGTCGAGAGATTGGTAAATGGACAAAAACATTTTTATTCTGCTGGTACTGTTGGTCTCTGAATTATTTCTACAAGACAATGGTATAGATGGAAGTGTTTTGTTATCTGTAAGTCCTCAGAATAAAGAGCTACTTTATCATCATTCATTTACTGACCAGGTTCGAATAACAATACTACAAAGTATGTATTCCTTTGAACAAGATATGATTGACCCCAGAAAGCCTCAAGCAAAATCTAATCAATAATTAAATGGTAGACCAGATGAGGAGGAGGAAAAATAATAACTGTGAAGTAGATAACATCTGATATCTTCCATAGTTGATTCCATGTCTTATCATTAACTCACCTTTCTCTGTTAGTAAATTGATTGGTTTCTTGGTAATTATTATGAATGTTGTTCCTTGTAGTTCAAGATGTTGTGAGATCAACTTGTGCTACCATTTTAAATTTATTTTTAACTTCTAGCTTTATTTCATTAGTACATGTCTGCAGAACATGAAGTTTACATTCATCTTAGGGAGAAGGCTCATGTACCTTAGCACAGCTTGTTTCTTTCTTTATTTTATTCCCCTTTTCCTTCCCACTCACTTCCCTCTGTCTCTAAATCCCTTTCCTCATTTTCATTATCATTGTTGTTATTATTCTTATCTAAAGTTTATGAAATTCCCAGTAGCATCAAGAAAAATTAAGTATCATTTAAAAAATATTATATTCTTTTAGATTTTTGATCTCACCTTTTCCCTTTTCTGATTTGGAATAACGAGTCCCCAAATTTCCAAATTTTGGATTAATATCTGGAGCCAAATTCCCTTCTTTGTAAATGTTATATTAACTTACAATCTTGACTATGAAATAAAGTGGAAATTATAAAATTTTTTCTGTGATTAATTTAAAATAAATGTTTAACTTGTCTGTACAATTTTTAGCTAAGAAATATATTTACATGAGTATATAGTATAGCATTCTATTTGACAACAATGATTAAACATAGTGAAATAATGGACATTTTATTATGGAAAAGTTGGTTATGTCATAGTTCTAACTGGATGAATTAACAAGTAAGATATTTCAGGGCCATGATTGCTCTTGAACAAATGGCCTTGTACTCTTGAACTATTCTCTGTTTCTCTTCTCTATATAATGCTTGCAGTTGGAAGACAGACTTTTATTTAAGCTTGTTCCTTCATAATTTACATAAAATAAATATGTATCTTTGTCTTTTGCAGATGAAATCATATTGTCTGAATGACCTTGTTATTTTCCATTCCACTCCACAAGGTAATAACGAATATATAAAATTGCTACAAAACAGAAAAAGATAATCACATAAATGAGAATTCATGCAAAAGTCTCTTCAAATTTAGTGCTCATAAGAATAGGCTTTAAATATTTTGTTTATAAATCCCAGAAATGGTGGGTAGTCAGAGAGACAATAGATACGATGTACTGCTTAGATATTCAATACTACAGAGAAAAGTTTTTCAGTGTTTTGAAAACTGAACATTTTGGGTGTTTCGAAGGAAGTATTTTAGGGAAGTTTGACCCTATTTGGATAGCTTTAAATATATTCACAGTCAGGTGCCCCTTATTGCCAAGTAGTAGTATAACCAAAATTTACTTCTGATCAACTTATCACATCTGGAGGCAACATAATGTTATTGGCTGTATTCAAGTTTCAAGCCTCAGTGTAGCCATTCACTGGCAAAATTATCTTGCACAAGTTTCCTGACTTTCCTGCACATAGATTTCATTTTTGGTACAAATAAAATGTTTATCAATTTGAATTTCCTAAATCCTACTCTCTATATGCGTTAGAGATGAAATATGAGACTCCAGCATGAACAGTTGTTCAAGAAGCTGAAATTCTGTTGTATTTGTACTGAGAAAACTCTACACAGGGGAAACATTAAGTGGTGGTGGTGGGGAAGCTGACATCATATTTGGGCTGGGGGCTAAATTGTAAAGCAGAGGCATGGTGGGTGCAGAGATTGTGCTCCTTCATTCTGTGAAAGTTTTGAGTCACAATTGCTGTGTGTATGTGATTCAGATGAAACCTGAAACAATTATTATATTTTTCTAACTACCCTGGGGTTTGTAATTGTGTTTGACAAAACACATGGTTGACATCACATTTTCAATTTTTCACCAGATGTTAGGTGTCATATGAGCCCAGCCAAAGGCAGTCCATACTTCACAAAAGCAATTGTAAAAAATATCAGTTTTTTACTTGCCTCAGAGAACATTAAAAAACCAAATTATTGACACAGGCTTGACATTAGCATGGTTGAATTCAGCCAAATTGAACTGTGGTTTATGTCCGAAATGGGTGACTATTGGTTCAGATCTTTCTCTTTGCTGTTTGTGCTATCAGTCTGGTTTTTTGCTTTAAAAATACATCCCACTCCATTTACTTTCAGCAGACGATTTCACTATATAGTTTAGGATGCTTTCAACAAATAAGAGAAAACATAACCTAACTGGATTGGGCAAAAGTGGAAATTATTGGTTAAACCAATTGAAAGTGCATGACAGTGTCTAGTTTCAGATGAAGCTCAGAGCAGGCACTTGATTATAGCCTCAGAACCTGGTTTTTCCCAATCCCAGCCCCAGTCACCCCCCTACACCCAGGATCCACTCTTGATTTAACTCCATTCTCAGGAAGACTCTTCCAACCACTGGTCAGAATAACTCGCATCTTCTCTGCCAGAGGCCCTGAAGAAACATAGATCTCACACTTGACCAGAATCTCCAGCAAAGGCACCATCACTTCCCATTTAGCTCCTCTTGGACACAGCACTACAGGCAATGGACTGTGATGCTCCCATAAGGTTAGGGCTAGGGTTCATGTGCTCCACTCTGAAGTTACAGAGGTGAGAATGGAAAGCTCCCCAAGGAAAATGAAGGTGGTGCGAAAGCTTGCATGGCAAAACCCAGATGTCCTCTTCACTTAGAATCCTCTTAATTTGGACAAATAGACCACTTTCAATCCCAATTCACGTCCTCTTCCTTTCCATGGTCTTAGGAGAACAGAACGCAAATTTATGGCCAATTTATCCACCAGTGGCCCTGATTCTTTCTGTCTACTCTGGGATCTGAATTAATCAGCTTTAGTTACTCTTTAATATATCATAAACTTCTCCCTTTTAATCTGGTCCTGGCTTAGTTTATAAATATGTGTAGGTTCCTCTAATTATCACACACACACACACACACACACACACACAAACACACACACACACACAAAACCTATCTCCCTTTTTTGACATATTTTATCAGGTCTCCTTTCCTTCTTATAAGATTTTCCTTGTGCCACAAAAATTGTGTTCTTGTCTCTGTTTTTCATATTTCACCCACATTCAACATGTTGAAAAAATGCTTTCACTTCTACACCTCTATATACTTTCTATATAAGTGAAGGTTTATTCATGAACCTGAAGGTGAACATTTTGAGCTAGAAGAAATTTAAGATAGGAAATAGATTTTTTCCAACCATTGGCTCAATTAAGGAGTGAATTATAAAAATTTCTAGCCTCACAAATGTCCAGTAAAATTCAACCAATAAATTGCTGCCTATAGCACAGAAGTGAGTAATTCTTAGATTAATGCCTAGAAGCTTCCAATAGAACTCCTAGTCCACCTAATCTTGATTATTAAGTACATGGCCTTCAAGAAGCACATCTTCTGCTTTCTCTTTTCATGTAAGCACCTGCTCACAGATCTAAATGGAAGCAGTACTGTCCAGGGACCACAAGAGATGTAGTATGGTAGATTTTCAGTCCTGGAATCATAAGGGAAAGCTTAGAAGGGTGAGACCAATTCTAAATATGAATAGGTTGTATTTGAAACACCATTATTCATAGGCATTTCTTTCTCTCTAGCCTCTTTAACTCTGTTGCTAAGAGTTCTGTTCTTGAGCTACTACTTGCTCAGACTGTGAACTTTTCTTGAGTTAGCTCATCTATTCTTACAATTTTGATCACATGCAGGTTGATGATGTTGTGGCCTATGATTCCTCCTCCCGTATACCCATAAATTTCATGGTAGCACAACCCTCTCCTGGATCATTTCTTCTGATTCCTTTAAAAGGGCCACACACTCAACTTGTGTGAGAATGAAATCTTCATATTTGTTGCTCAACCTGTTCTTTTTCCGTATTGTTTCTTTTAGCTGTCTTTCACTAATCAATCACTACATCTAATTTTTAAAATCTTTCTTGTCACATTATCACTTTTTACTTGGGCTAATTCAGCTTCCCATCTAGATTTCTTGCTTCCAACCTCACCTACCTTCAATTATTTATATAAATCTCTGGAGGCATTAGTGGAACACACAAATCTGCAATGACTTCCTTTGCTTGGAGATCTGAATGACTGTTAAAGACTGAAGGGGCCTGGAAATGTAGCTCAGGGGCGCCGTGCCTGCTTGGGAGCAAGGATTCATCCAAATGATTCTTGATAATTCATCAAAGATAGTAAACAGTTGGGCTGCAAGTATTCACAAAGGACTCAGTGACCTTAAGAATTGGAGAGAAAAAAATTGTACCCAAAATACCCTGATTTTGATTACCCACAATGAATGCTTCAATGAAAGCTTCAGAGTATCAGTTGAAGATTGAGAGGGGGAAGAGATGATGAATACAAACTTTTAGGTTCTAGTGCTCAGTAGGGAGTTTAATGAACAATTTGGTTACATTCAAGGGCCTTGTAGTGATTTATCATGTATTCTTAGTTTATTTCCTCTTTTCAGTATGTGAACTGCAATATGTAGTCTCTGGATACCAGATAGATTATATACGGGAAAAAGATGGTAAGGAAAAGACAAAGAGACTTAAGGGAAATTCAACATTACCAGATAAATTAGAAACAAGAAAAAAACCCCAAAAGGGATAATATACACCTGCTTTCTTAACCCCAAAATAAATCCGATTAGCCTGAGTCATACCTTCATTGATACTGGTATTCTAGATGTTTCTATCTCCTGGGTCAGTTTGTATCTGGAGAGACTGGGGAACATAATGTTCTCTTGTCATATGCAGGACAGCAGTGCAGAGGACTGGTAAGGATTTCTGAAAAAGTAACCTTGTTTTGTTGCAGTAGAGTGGTTCACAAATACATAACATACTTGTATACCCAAGCTAGTCAGTGATCTCTTTGGTTATCAATCCTTCCTTGCTTCCTCGACAGGGAACTTTCTTCAGTGTGGAGCAAGGGCTGCTTCCCCTGCTGTATCTCTGAACATCTTTTTATGCTCCTTTGCTTTCTGTCACTATGAAATTCACCCTCATTTCCCTTTCTGTTGACCACTATCATCCTCCACTTTTTCCTCCTCCTTTTCCTCCCCTCTCCTCCCTGAATCCAGGGCCACCATGCAGGAGTTAACTCTTGTGGATTCTTTAAATTTGAACTTCGTATAACATTTGAATTGTTGAACCATAAATGGTTAGAGAATGATACAGAAAATAAGAGGGCACAAAAATATTTAACATTTTAAGCAAAACTACTGAGGACTTCTTTATTCTAATTTAGATTTTAAACATTTTATTAAATATTGCAAGAATTATTTTATTTAGCAAAATTATAATTCCTCAGTATATAGCAACCTTATCAGCATGTTTGGTGTGAATTTAATTAAAAGGTAAATATATTCCCTTTCCCCCTTATAATATGGATAAGGGAAAGTTGGACTTCTAATGCTGTTGATGATATAATATATGATAATATGTATAATATATGATTATATATATATATATATATATATATGATGTTTCCTGAGCACTCAAATTCTTAGCATATCCAAGTGCAGTGTTATGTGGTGTACAGGCTGAGAACACTGTCTCAGAACCAAAGAGTTCAGCTTCAAATTTAAGCTTTTCTAGTTACCAAATACACATTTTTTGAAAAGTTCCTTTAGCTTCTCTGTGCCTCCACTACTTTACTCCTAAAATGAAAATAGTTGTAGATTCTAATTCATGGAGAATGAAGTTGATATGAATATTTAGGTCTTGATCTGTAAGAGGTAAATATAAGGTTACTTTACAAATATATAACTAATAAACAGCTTAAGAGCTATTTTTTACTTACTGTATGTTTTAAGGACCTTTGAAAAAGTGTCATCAAGTGAAATTTTTCTTTCAAAAAATGGACTTTACATTTGTTCTATGATGCTATGAGGTTTTTTTTTTTTTTTTTTTTTTTTTTTTTTTTTAGGACACGGGATCAAACTCAGGACCTTGCGCTAGCAAAGCAGGCGGCAGAACCACTGAGCTAAATCCCCCGCCCACTATGAGTTTCTTAACAACAAGCACTTTAAAAAAGAAAACAATGCTTTATAAAGTAATCTGTTAGTTTGAAATCATTAGATAGTCTTCTTAAGAATCAAAGACCACATTCAAAGTAAATTATATACATATTTCCTAAAAGTGTTAATGTGCTAATCTGTTGGGTCCCTGATCTAGGCAAAATGCCATAGTATTCCACATAAACAAAATACCACAGTTCTTGAAGATTTCATATAAATATTGCCCACTGTGTTTTCACATTTCCAAGAGTTATACTTCTCCATTAAAGTCAACAAGGTGGATCTAGCATTGGGAGCAGTAGAATGATTTCACTCCAAATTACATCTCCAACTCTTTCTAATAAGGAAGAATAGCTTACTAGGCTGTTTACTCTTTCACTCTAGGAAACATTTTGATTCTACATTACACTTGAGGCATGCATTTGGTGTTTTCCCCTGGAAAAGTATTTCTGGGGTTCACTGGCAGTGCAACTGAATATTAAGTGTAAAAGGAGAAGCCCTCCTTTGTCAGTGAAAGTGTACTTTTGATGTGGTAGGAACCAAACAAGGCAAAAACAGATAGAAAGAAGCCACTTTGCTTATTGGGTCTAGAGAAGTCTCCATATTCAAGAAGGGCTGTGAGGTTGGTGTGTCTTATTTTACTGTCTTTTTATAAGCTGATAGCTTTCACTCCTCAAAATCACATTTTGTGCAATTTATCCATTTTATCTTCTCTGCTGTAAATGAATACAACTGAATGTGTTCAAGATTTTCCTCTCTCTCTCTCTCCTTCTCTCTATTTCTCTCTCCCTCTCTCTCTCTCTCTGCCATTTTTTATTTTGTCAAATGAAACCCACATCTTCAGCGTAATAAAGATAATTTATGCCAAATTGAATTTACAAGGCATTCAGAGAAGCATGACGCAAATGCTGTATGCAAGGGTTAACAGCGCAGTCATCAGTCAGGGATTTTGGTTCACCCATGAGCCTATTCCTGGCAACTAAGTAACTTGTGCTTCAAATACACTGTACCACTCTATGATAGGAAATTCATCATAATTCACATGCTTGTGCTTCCCTTATTTCCTTTCCCCCACCCTTCCCACTTTCCCTACACCTTTAGCCCTTTTCTTCCTATTTCATAATGTCAATTCTAATGATCTTTTTTTAATATACCTTTCAATTATTATGTTTTGTCCTGTCTAGAGAGAGAGAGAGAGAGAGAGAGTTTTTATTAGTATGTGTTTGCAGTACATAATATTTACAATCATCTTAGGGCAAAAAGAAAAAAAATAAAATCTTTTATCATTCTTATTTAATATTTTGTTTTTCCTTCCACCATTTCTTTTATACATCCTATTTTTTTGTTATGTTTTATATTTTGAAACAGGATCTCACTATGTAATGTAGGCTTGCCTTGAACTCATTGCAGCCCAGGCCAGCCTCAAAATCATAGTAATCCTTCTGCTTCAGTTTAAGGAGTGATACAATTACGTGTGAGTATGACCAGGCCCAGCTAATACATCCTTTTGTTACCAGAAGTAAAACGAAGCCTCACACTTCTATCTGGCTTTGTCTATTATTTTTTGTCAGCACCATATGATGAACATTTTTAAAGATATAAAATACTCCTCAAGACCATGATTTTTAAAAATTATACATTTCCTTTTAACCTTCCATTTATTTTTCAAAATTTTTATTCTTATTACTTACTACATGTTTGCAGTACATGATGCTTACATTCATTATGGGGAACTGGTACAGTACATAGCACATCTTAATTATTTTCACATCCTCTTCCCTTCTCCTCCCTCCCACCTCCTCCATCTCTTCATCCCTTTCATTTTGCAAAAGATTACTATTTTTACCTTAATTCAGTTGTTTATCAATCCTAAGTATTAAACAGAAGGTGATTTCAAGTCATTCATACTTAGTAACAAAGTTGGAAGAAATTATGTCCTTTCTTGCTCCATCAGCCTCATCATGTAAAAAAGAAGCTTGGATAGTAATATGCACAAGTTACACCAGAGTACCTATGTCCAGCATAGACTGTTCTGTTCACACTCCTTTGTTCTGATGACGACTGCACTCAGAAAATGGGAAAAGCTCAGTCAGTCCCCAGGTCCAAAGACACTGTTCTACTCTCTCAGCTCTAGGTTGCCAAAGAATAAAACCCTGCAAAGCCCTCATAGGGTGGACAGTTCCATCTCTCTCCACCTCCTCTCCACCAGTGCTCCCTCTGTCAGAGATAGGGGCCAGCCCATGCCATCTCTGGGTATTACAGGCCTTCTTCCTCCCCAGACTCTTGATTCTTAACATGGGTATCCCTCCTTTATTCCTCTCCTCTGTATTCTTTGTGTCAAAAGTATTCTTAATGCTTTCCTCACTTCTCTGCAGTAAATGAATCTTTCCTTTGCCTTTCATAGAAATTTGTCAATTTATCTTTATTGTAATTCTGTGAACTATTTTGTTTGTTTATATTTCTATATAGCTCTCATGGCAGAGATGGTGCTTGTTTGACATTTTAACTTAACTACCGAAATCCAGGCTTGATCCACAGCAAGCATTTAGTGACTGAGGACCAGGTGGATGGTGGATAAATAAATGAATAAACATGCTCCATTCTGGCTTTCTGCCTGCCCTGCCATGGACTACCTGTCCTCTGCGATGCCCCTCTCCATGCCACTCTACCTCAGAACCAGCAGACCCTAGATTGAAACTTATACAAACTGGTCTTATTATGTAGCCCAAGGTGGCCTTGAAATCACCTGTAGCCTAGGATGGCCTTGAATTCATGGGGATCTTCCTGCCGTGGCCTCCTGAGTACTGGGATTACAGGTATGCACCACCACACCTGGCTCAGGGTCAAAGGATTTGAAAGCCATGAATGCAAAGGACTCGGGGTCATGGAAACCATGGCTCTGAGTGCCATTAAGGGCGAGCTGTGACCCAGAAGCAGAAGGGTGCACTTTTCTCCACACAGTATGTAACCATGACTCACAGACTCCAGGCTGACTGAACTTTTCCAGGCTTCACTTTCCTCTCCCTGCTGCATCCAATCACTGATCATGGCAACTATTAACTAAACTTCAGTTTTATACATTTGAAGTGATGTTTGCATGTTTTTCGTATTGAAAATTTATTACCTTCTTGTTATATGATGGGTTCCTGAACTTTCCCTATTTTACTTTTCTTGTTGGTCTTAAGTTATACTATTTTTCCCAATATGGACTCTAGATGCTGACCTGAGGAAAAACCAAAGAACACCAGTAATGATCAAGCTGATCCACCAGCTCTTTAAGTGACCCTGGCATCTTCTTTCTGCCCATGACTGTCATCTCCCTAGAGATAGCATCGAGAATGCATTTGCCTTTCTATCTCTCACTCTCCCCCACATCTCCACTCCCTTCCTCTTGGGGTTGTTCACAGGCATCCTGTGACAGCACACCCCACACGCCCTGGCTGGAACTCACTCCTGTTTGTCCCCTTCCTGGGAGATCAGCTGGATGTGGTATTATAGAAAGACCAATTAGCCAGAAGTCAGCAGCGGGAGACTGGCTGAGGACAGAGTTGAGATGACCAGGCCTTGGTCAGGAAGCAGGAGCCTGAGGATGAGGTTAACAAGAACAATTAAGGTGAATAATTAATCCAAAGATGTAACCAGTGAGGTAATAAGCAAAATGATGGGTGACCACTATGGCAACTTCTGCTCCTACCTGTCTGGAAAATGTTTCTCCTTCTCACTTTGTCCTTTTAAAGAACCACTTGGATATGACACAGACTAAGAGGCAACTGCAGAAATTTGCTTGCTATGAAACTCGACTCCTCATAGGCCTCTCTTTAGTTTAAGCCAGATTGCTGTAGTCCTGGAGGTTGACCTTAGTTTGACTAGGAGTGTCAGAGCCCTGGTCATGTTTTGTTATAAAATCTCCTAGACAAAGATTCCCCCTGAAAACCCACTTTCAGGTCTCCTCCTCAGTACTGGGAGCTATTGGGAGCTATTTCTCTATTCTTAAACATTTTCCCTGTCTACCTCCCTTTTCCTTGTATTCATCCTTTGGCTTCGTGAGACACAGAGCCAGATTATGCCATTACAATAGTAATTTGTGTCTACCAAGTAGTATGGGAGGTGAAATGGGATGTCCCTTCCAAGATCAGTATCCCAAGGGAGACTATGACTTTCATCTTCTCTTTCTCTCACCTTCACTTGGGGAAGCCAGCTTCCATGCTGTGAGCCTCTCTATGGAGTGGCCTCCTTAGCAAGGACTCCATGGCTCTGAGGATCTAAGGACCTGAGCCCTCCTGCCACCAGATCTATGCATGATTTGGAAGTGGATCTTTCTCCACATTAAACCTTCATATTACAGTCCTTTCTGACACCATAATCACTTCCTTGTGAAAGACATTGAGCCAAAGGACCCAGCACGACTGTCAGTTCCAGACCCACAATTGTGAGATCAGGTGATTGCTCTCCCACCACACACAAAAACATGCTCCACTCTGAAATTACAGGAATAGAATTATGCTGTTTTCACTGCACAGTATTGTAAAATAAAGATTCCCTACAATGAGTGGAAATACTTTTGTGTGTTTACAAATCTATAATAAATGTTATGGATAAGCTAAATTCCCACAAAGGCACTGTATCCTTCTCCAGCATCACGTTGTACTGTCTCAGACTTCATGTGAAAGCCTTTTTTGGATTTGTCCTCCTTGCAGTGTTTCTACCTTTCCCAGGGCATTTGCACTAGCTGTTCCTGCACCTCTCATCTCTTTCTTCTTAACTATGTTGACCCCAATTTGGCCTCAGACTCCTTATCCAGTGCTCACCTCCTCAGAGAGTCCCTATAATATTTTTTTTCCACATTGAGTTTATTGGTACATTTTAGGTATACAGCACAGTTACATTCATCATTGGGATCTTGTACCTTTACATGACAGGTCTTGGTTCTCATTTTTTCCCCTTGTCCCTGCCCTCCCATCACCCCCTCCTCTGTTCCCCATTTACAAACATTTTATTTCCATTTTTTCATTTTCTCCTATTTTTTTCTTTCCCTTATTATCTTTCCCCTACCGTTCCCACTTTAGCTACACCATTAGCACTTTTCTTCCTATTTCACATGGTCAATTATCTCATTAGGACCTTATGTACTATTATAGTTTTTCACACCAGAGAAACTATTTGGCATTTACACATGTGTGCCTTATTTATTTCACTTAGGAGTATATCCTCAATATGTATCCACATTCCTATGAATGAATCTAATTTATCATTCTTTATGGCTGAGTGGTATTCCATTTTGTATAAAAACCACATCTTCTTTATGCAGTTTCCAACTGATGGGCAAATGGGCTGTTTCCAAGTTTTAGCTATTACAAACTGTGCCGCTATAAATGTAGGTGTGCATATATCATTGTGATATGATTCTTTTAATTCTTTTGGAAAGATACCCAGCAGAGGGATGGCTGGGTCAAATGGAAACTCTAGTCCCAGCTCTTTGAGGTATCTCCATATTGATTTCCATAGTGGTTGCAGCAGTCTGCACTCCCACCAACAATGGAGAAGGATTCCTTTCTCCCCACAATGCTGCCAACATTTGTTATTGTATGATTTCTTGATAGCAGCCATTCTTTATGGGGTGAGGTGGAATCTCAGTGTTATTTTCATCTGCATCTCTTGAATGACCAGTGATGTGGAACATGTTTCATATATTTTCTTGCTGCTTTTACTTCTTTGTCTGAGAAATGTCTGTTCATTTCAGATGCCCATTTTTGAATCGGGTCCTTATATTTGGAGGGGGCTGATTGTTTTGAGTTAGTTATATATTCTAGATAATAGTCCTTTGAGAGACTCCTTGTAATAGAGGGCCTATATTAACAGAAATGAGAGTAATGAGTACAGTGGCAATAATAATAGCCTGCACTTTTTGAGAACATTCCATATGGCACTGTTCTGAACAGTTGTATTGATTATCTTATTTAGTTCTCTGCAATAATCTTCACAGGCAGGAACCATTTTTAACCTTGTTTTAACATAAGCTCAGAGAAATTAGGTGGCTTTAAGCTCACACAGTTATAGAAAGCTAAATTGCTAGTCATGCAACTTCTTCACAGTTCTTATCACAGGTGCAATCTGACATTTATTTGCACAAATTGCCAGTAAACAACTTTATACCCCACAAAACTAAACTCAGTAAGGTTACTGTATCCCTAGCTTCTTATATGGTATGAGATATGGTTTAGATAATAAGTATTTGTCCAATGGATATGTTCTTACTTGAGATGGTATTTCAGGCAAAATTTATTGAGATGGCATTGGTCAAACAGAACTTGATTAGAACGTAATTTTTAATTAGAGTTTTATTTCTCACATAAATGTCTAAAATGATAGAAAGTTTTTGTATGATGATGATATTGAGACAACAGGTCTCCCACAGAAAACTATTAACCACATGCCAAATCTGGCCATAAAATATGTGATTTCAGTCCCAGCATCCCTACTATTTGGTTAGGGATATTGCTGTGTTTAATAGTGAAACAATATATTTTTGTCATTTAAAAAATTCTCCACAACATGTTTTCCTTTTGGCCCAGTGGTGATGTTATGTCATTCCCCAGGAATGTTTCTTTTGTTAAGGCAACTTTAGTTTAGAAATGTTATCGGAATTCACCAAGAGGTTTAGATGTGCAATATGAATGGAAGAAGAGGAGAAAGCTTAATATTTCAGCTTGAGTCTATTAATCTGAACATTCAGGGTTTGGTTGGCTGCCAAAAATATACCATAAGATTTTCAAAAGCTAATAATTGAGAAGATTAGAAGTTGGTGTCTATTACAGATTTGTGGAGAGCTATTTCTTTGCATTAGGGTCTTAATGGATGAACTGAATGAAATATTCATTTCCACCATTTTTATTTATTTAGCTATGTGTCATGTTGGCCTATGGATCCAATTCTCTCCATGGCATCTTAGCAACATTCCTTCATACAAATATATCCGAAAACTATAGGTGAGAGACACTTCAACATGGGAGTCAATGAAAGGAGTAGGGGGAGAAAACATCAAATAAACAATGTTAAAGTAACAAATTATATGTGAGTTACCATTTTCATTAAAAACTTAGGTGTTGTTGCTTCTTAACTGATTGGTAATTTTGGGGAACTGCCATGCAGATATCTATCTACTGCATCTATGCTCAGTGGCCAATCAGAGGTTTTACAACTGTGTAGGACATGGTCTAGATACAACCTTTTCTCAAAATATACACTAATTTAAGCATTTTTTTTCTTTCAGCACCTTACTGTTTGTTTCTTAAAAACTAGAATATACTAGTTCTCACCTAATTTCAATACTTTTTTTTTTTTTTGATACCAGGGATCGAACTCAGGTCCTTACACTTGCGAGGCAGGCAGCAGAACCACTGAGCTAAATCCCTGGCCCTCTCTCACCTAATTTCAGAAATGTTAGTATTGAACTGTAGTCTCATAACTTTGAATCATTTTCTGGGGAAGAGCCATTGTGTACAGATTTATTGAAATAGAATCTTCTAGGAGATTGAAATCAGATCTGGGGTCCATTCTTTGTCCTGGCAAGCATTTGGAGGCAATCTTGTGTTCATCACTTCCATCTATCTCTGTCTCTAGAATATGCTGTATAATCCTTAAATTCCCCCCCTGGTGCTGATTTCAAGTAATATATATCAATGGTATCCAATTTTTTGCCAACATGGAGTTATTTTACTAGCATCCCCCCAGCACCACCAAGGCCCCTGAAAGGTGTTTTTAAAAAATCTATTTTAAACAAATAATTATTTCCCATTTTAATGAATCAAAGTCATATTTCACTACATTTCTGGTAAAACAACAAATAACCTTTTTGTTTTAATTGGCCTGTAAAATAGTTTTCAGGTTAAAGTCTGTTTCACATTGAATTTGATCAAATAGTTTCATAATTACTGGTGATCAATATTTAAATAACTGAATAATTAATAGAGAGCTCTATCATTTCAGGAACTCCAGGTTGGGAATGACTGAGCTTAGAAGAAAGAAGTGAACCTTTTTTAATGAATTAATGAATGAAATAACCTTTTTTAATGAATGAATTAATTAAATATTCAATTCTAAAAATAAGTGAATTTTTTAATTACTTAGCCTTTAGTCGTAAGAAGAAGAAGGTCATCAGAAATGCATTAAAGTTAAGTTACTTTCTGGGAGTGATTCATTTGCCTTTGTAACCAAGAGACCTGTAGAGAACTTGGTGTAGAGCAGACCTTTCAGTAATGGGAAAATGAGTACTGAGGAATAAGAAGAGTGAGGTGTGGAGACAAAGTGCTCAGGACATTAAGGTGGGATGGTCAGTTACAGCGTAGATAATCAGAAGCTTCTGTTGCTTTCTGCTGCCACCTGACACATGTGACCATGGCAACAGCAGTAGTGTGGTCAGTGGATAGTCATGAAGTTCTGAGAAGCTATTGTAAGGTACTTAGCGTCTGTGAGTTTTCTCTCATAAATCTGATGATGTCTACAATAGTCATACTTATGTGGGATTAAATTCAGACTTTATCACTTATCAGTTATGGGAATTTGGATGAGTGATATAAGCTCTCTCATCCTGTTTCCTGCCTTTAAAATCAGTATAACTACCACATAAGATTAAAGTGAGATAATGAATATTGAAAACCCATCACATGCTAGACATGTAACAAAAGTGTTTTTTTCTCCATGCCTACCAACTCATTATATGGAATATGTAAGGCTAGAGATTTAAGATCCTTTTCTCCTTGGGTTTAAAAGTGAAATGAGAAAGTACAAAAGAGACAAAGTTCTGACACCGCATTTAATGGAGTTGGAAATTACTAAGTCTCCAAATGGCCAAAACAAGTTCTATCAAATAATTAAAATGACTGGTGGTGTGTTTAAGATACCTGTATTATAATTTAGTCAAAATTCTGGTAAGAGTTCAGATTTCTCTAGCCCTTGGAAAAGCCTATGGAGTCATTCACTATGGCCACGACTTGCCGTCATCCTCCAACCCTACATTTATATGATTGTTCAAGGTAGAGAGGGATTCACAAAATGCTTGACTAAACTATGAATAAGACCTTGCATTAGAATAGTTTCTTTGCTAAAGCACCAATGGGTAGATGGTGGAAATCAATTCCTCAAGTCTTCCATTCACAAAGCTAAGAGATGGACATTTTACTACCATTCTGGTTGGATGTTAGACAAACAGAAACAAAAAATAAACACTATGTTTCTTAGGCAAACAAGTGTGGTCTGGTTAGCACATGGTCCCCACAGAAATAACTGTCATCCCTGCCTTTTCCAAGGAAGGAGCAGCTTCAATGCCACAAGCTCTGCAGAAACCTCACTGGCTCAAAAAAGAGAAAGAATGTGGCCAGTGAAGAACACATTTTCAGCAAGCTGAGCAAATATGTCTTTGACGTCAGGGAGGCAGTACATACATGGGTAACAAAGGAGTTGTGCACACATGGGGGTTTTGTGGTACCTGGGTGATTGCCCAGAGCACTAAATCCTGGAGTTGAGAATCCCTTTGAAGACCCTTCACAACGCCTGGGAATTTCAAAGAATATCATCATAACTCAGAAACCCTCTGAATGTCATTTTATCTCGTTCTTCTGCCTCCCTATTGTGCTGGCTGTCCCTAGTGACAGACTGAAGCCCAGCCATTGCCTGGGGGAGGGACTGGGTTGCAGCAGATGTGCACATCTGGATCACCTGCTGGTAACCCAGCAGGCCTCAGCTTCCCCATGGCTTTGGCGTTCACATGACATTTCTGGGGGTGGCCTTCTCTCTGAGATAACTGAATCTTTGAGGCAAAGGGCTTTAACTATTGATTAAAAATCCTGTAATGTACAGGCTGTTCAGTCAACTACACTTACTCTTCTTTAGGATATGGAATCTTTCTCATTGTCCCACATGGGAATAATTGACTCTGAAATTGCAGTCCTTATAACATTTTAAAGAGAAGAACACATAGGTGGGGATCTTGGAAGAATTGTGAGCATCTTTTGTGTTCTCTTCCTATATAAGTCACTTAGGCAAAAGGCAGCTTTGATTTTTACTCTAATTGTACCTCCCCACTGTGGGATTTTACACAGTTCCTCTGAATACAGAGAAATTCAATATTTACATGGGTAACTTTCAACCTCGTTCTGCCCTATGCAGTTCTCTTGTTTTTAATCATTACATAGTGAGTATACAATGACATTTCACATCTGTTTCTGGTTGGGAAGATCAGTAAGGATAGGGGTGATTGAGAGCTACATTAGGTGAAGTAATTACAAAGAAATGTTAAAAAGTGGAAGTGTACCATTTCCCCATTTTTATCTAATATATCCAGTATTTAAGGAAGGATGATGTGAGGCTCAGTTGATGTGGTAGGGGTTGGGGGTAGTGGCTTTGGTAATGCAGTAAAGTTCAGCAAATGGCACACTTTGCAATAACCTAACTGGGTTATTGCTGGGGGAGGTGTCTATGAGTAATGGCAAAACCAATTGGCATTTGATGGTTGAATTTGCCCTGTGTGACGTGAGTATGTGATTGTTTCTTTATGTTTTGTCTTAAAAACAATCTGGTATTTTAATTACATTTTGGCGACGTTCTTCGGTATAGGATTCTAGTTATCTATAAGATTCTAGGTAACTTTTAAAACTCAAGACATTTCAAAAAGTAGCTTAAGAGCCTGAAGAAATTGGCATATTTAAGTTCCACCCAATGGAAATACATTTTTTAATTTGAAGAGTAAAGATATGTTGGCAATCGCAAAAGTCAAAGTCCTTCAAACAAGGTTGAATTGCTCTTTAATACATTGCGTGTGCATATTTAGAAGTCTGGGGATTTACAATCAGCAAGAGGACTATAACTTTCTTTTTCTCTAATTTGGTTTGTGTAAATTTGTATTGCAAGTGTTTCATTTCTCTAGACATTTGTATTTAATTTGCTGCTTAATGTGAAAAAAATTAAAGGTTAAGGAAATCATGCTCCAGAATGAATGTATTATACTCTGACTTCTATGGTAATGTTTTCAGTTGCACATTGTAAGAGTGCTGTAATCTTAAGGAAATGTGTGCAAGACCCTACTCAGAGGACAGACTTTGTCCTTAAGTATTCTCAAAGATTCACAATAGCCATCAATTCTGTCTTATCAAATAATATTTCATTTTGATCTATGTCTTATTTCATTTTTTAGAGGTATAACTTATCACTTTTTATCTTAATTTTTATAATTCTTTCAAAATTATGGTTGTGAAAGATACAGGTTTCATCTTACAATAACAATGAAAACGTGTAATTTTTTCTTACATAACAGTCTCTTACTTGATCCTTTTGTAGGTTTTTCCTTTCTTAAAAAGCTTGCTATGAAATATTGAATGTTTGCCTGCCCCCTTCCCTGTATTCCCCAAATTCATGTGTCAAAATTCTAACACGCAATGGTAATATGAAGAGGTGGAACCTATAGAAAATAATTATTTCACAAAGGTAGAGCCCTCAGAAATGGGATTAGTGCCCTAGAAAGTTCTCTTGCTCTGTTCTACTATGTGACAGTGCAGGGAAAAGTCAGCAGTCTGCAAACTTAAAAAGGGTCCTCACTCGAATATGACTATGCTGGCAGACTGATCTCAGACTATCCAGCTCTAAAATTGTTGGAAATAAATTTATATTGTTTATAGAACTATGTTCTTTTTTTTTCCTCGTTGAGTTTATTGGCACATTTTAGGTATACAGTACAGTTACATTCACTATTGGGATCTTGTACCTTTACACGACAGGTCTTGGTTCTCATTTTTTCACCTTGTTCCTGCCTAGAACTATGTTCTTTTTTTTTCCTCGTTGAGTTTATTGGCACATTTTAGGTATACAGTACAGTTACATTCACTATTGGGATCTTGTACCTTTACACGACAGGTCTTGGTTCTCATTTTTTCACCTTGTTCCTGCCTAGAACTATGTTCTTGAAGTCCATGTTATTGAAGTCCATATTGACCTTCCTTACCATTTTGAGAAACTTGAAATCAAACAGGAGGAAGGAAGGCACATCATTAGAAGAAAGCAGCATAATGCTATTATGATGATTGGATTCAGAGTGATTTAAGGGATCTTTGGGGGAAAATGGGAGGTCTTATAGATTAAAAATTTGACTCTATATGATTTTTCAGCTATAAGGGCCAGTTCCTTGGGGATGGATCTGGCAGCCTCTCAAGGAACAGATATCATGGCACTTGAGAGGCATTTTCTCTAGTAGAAAGGTACATATTCTGTGGAAATTTAGATTGAACTCTGTCAGTCAGTAAGAGTACATAGAGTCTCCATGGACCTATTCTGGGCTCTCCTAATCCCTATGGGTGTCCTCCAGACATACTATACACAACACAGTCTATCATGAGGTGAAGATAAAAATAGAGAAGAAAAGAACATTTTTTTGTTGCTTCTGTTCACAGAATGCAGCTCTTTGGTCTTCAGAGATCTCAGCCTCATGGAACTGTAGGCTGTTGTTTTCTTTATGACCCCAAAAGAATGTGGAGAGGGAAATATTGCAAATACCCCCTGCTTCAGTATTGTTTGATTTTTTTAAAAAAATTAGTAAAAACAGTTCCTAACAGATGGTTGAAACAATTATGCTCTTCACAAAAGCCTTTGCAGATGACACTGAATGTTAAAAAAATAATTCTTTCAATTAATGTGTGGCCAGTGCACCTGCAAACTGGAATCATCCAAGGAAACATATCCATGAGTGTCAGGGAGAACAATTCAGGAATTCATCTGCTCTGTCTTTTTCTATTGCCACATTCACACAGATGTTAATCTGAGGGGTGCACATGCTGAAAGGGCCACCCACCTGTAATCCCAGGAGCATGAGAAGCATGAACTCAAATCAGGAAAACTGAATTTTCAACTGTCTTCCATCAGCATCATTTCTACTTGTTTTTAGGGCCACTGCATTTCGTTGTTATTGTTGTGTTTTTTGAGTATCACTAATATGCTGGAGACTCGTTGCTCTAAATATTCCATAGATTAAAAAGGCAAATTCTGTTGTTAACTGTATTTAGCATTTTGTAAGCTGCTGTGTTTCCAGTATTTTTAATAGTTCTCTAGGATTCTTTCTTTTATTTTTTTCTAAACATTTTTTCACTTGGAAATTGTTAAGAAGACTGCTTTTTATTTCACGCTCTTTCCTAAACTCTCGATAAATAATTCGCTGTTCCTTGTATAGAAGTAGCCATCAGGTACACTGACAGTTTATTCCTCAACAACATTAAGCAAGCACTCTATGTGCATAGCATTGTGCTTGGTGTTAGATTATCAGTGTCAATAAAACCTAATCTTTGACTTGGAAATGCTTATAATTTTTGCTGTAATTAGTTTCCTTCTCTGCTGGAGGTGTGGAACAGTGCGTCATCAATCTATGCTCTTCATTTTTATCTGTTGAAGTGTTAAATTTAAATATTTGCCTCCTAAAAGCTTATGTTGAAAATTTAGTTTCTGTTACCCTTCGAAGTGCAACATTGAAGAGGTGATGTCAGGTTTTGAGGTCTCCTTCATGGGTGGGATTAATGCCCTTATGAAACAGCTAGTTTGGCCCCTTTAGCCTTTTGGTCCTTTCACTTTGTGCCATGTAAAGATGAAGTATCCTCCTCCACAGGACTCAGCCTTCAAGGCAACATTTTATTTTATTTTATTTTTCTCATTGAGTTTATTGGTACATTCTAGGTATACAGTACAGTTACATTCATCACTGGGATCCTGGACCTTTACATGACAGGTCTTGGTTCTCATTCTTTCTCCATATCCCTTACCTCCCTTCACCCCCCCACCCTTCCCTATTTACAAATACTTTAATTTCCATTTTCTCATATTTCTTCTTTTCCCTTATTTCCTTTCCCCTACTCTTCCCACTTTCCATACACCTTTAGCTCTTTTCTTCCTATTTCACTTTGTACATAAGATCCTAATGGAATAACTGACAAGGCATCATTTTAGAATCAGAACTGCTGAATCTGCTGGCACCTTGATCTTGACCAGTATTCAGAGCTATAAGCCAATGCATTTCTTTTTTTTCTTTTTAAAGGTTGTTTCTGTGTTTTTTATAAAATTTATTTTTACTTTAAAATGTATTTTTCATTTTTTAATTTGTATAAGTACATGTTTGCAGTACATAATGATTGTATTCATTATGAAGAGTTGGTATACATATATAACACTCCTTAATTTTTTTTATCCCCTTCCCCTCCTTCCTTCATCTCTTGGTCCACTTCTCCTTTACAAAAGATTTATTTCCTATTTCCTATTATTTATCTTTTATTTTGATCTTTTTTTTTTTCTAGTTTCTTGTGCAAGAGAAACTGTGAGATCTTTAAGCTATGTGTCTGATTTATTACTTACCCGGTCTGTGGTCTGTGGTATTCTATTTCAGCAACACAAACCAGTCTGAGACAGGAAGTAAACAAGGAATTGCACCTCATGTATCTATTATTGAATTGCTGTGCAGTGAATAACCCCAAAACATATGGCTTAAGGTAACTACCACAGTTTAAAGCAGACAAGTATGTGAGGCACCTGAGAGATTAGGCTGACCTGTGTCAGCTCGGTTGATCTTGGCAGAGCTTCCTCACTTGTTGGTGGTCAGCCAGTGACTCACTGGATGGCTTAGCTAGGTTGGTGTCATTTACATATCCAGTGATTATCTGGCTATTGACTGGATTGACCAGGATGACTGGGCCCTATCGCTCCTTGTCATGGGAGGACTAGCCCAGGCTCATTCAAAGAGTGACAGCAGGTTTCCAAACAATCCAGCAGCAGCATAAAAAGACTATTGATGCCTAGGCACAACTGTCACAGTCTCTTCTTGTTCTACTGGCCAGAGCAAATCCTAGGGCCATTCCAGATTCAAGAAGTAGGAGAGAGACTCCACCCTTTAAGAGGAGGAGATTGAATATCAGATTGTAAACAGTGTGGATGCAGGGTAGAGGGAAGAATCGCAGCTGATTTTGCAACTGTATCCTTTAAAATAATTTAGAAAGTAAAGTATATCCTTCTACTTGATTGAATTTTATGAACCTTGCTCAAGAATTGGCTTTTCCCTAGAAACTCCTTGGATCTTAACATTTATACATCACAATTCCTAAGGTGATATTGTAAGTAGATGTTCTGGCTTGTGTTTACATGTTCCCACCCAAGCCTCATGAAATCTTAGATGGGGCTTTTTTAGAGGGGGCTGAATATAGACTGTGTGATTGATTCATGGTGTAATGCTAGGCTCAAGGGCACTAGGATTAAGGGTGGGAGTGTTATCCACCCTAAATCGTCTGGATAAGATAAAAAGGGCAGAAAGATGCTGTTAAATTCCCTTGCTTGCTTTTACTGTCTTCCACTGCCATGAACTGTTGCCCTTCTGCCATTTGTCACCCTGCATTGAAGCCAGCTGATTATAGACTGGAAATGAAGAGTTCTGCTTTGGCCATATTAAGAGTTCATGGCACATTGTGTGTTCCAAAGTGGCCACGAAATTCTTCTGCAATGTAAGCTTACTGCTACCTATCAAGAAATGGAATCTAATTCTCTTTCCAAGAGTCTGGGTTGGCCATAGAGGCTTGTTTATACCCAATAGGGGCTGTGGAAGTGATGCTGCATGACTTCCAAGGTTGGGTCACAGGTAGTCTTGTGAGGAATGCCTGTCTTCTGGATATACCCTCTCAGGACTCTATTACAGCCTAGTCTTCAAACTATAGAAAACCCAAGCTACTTGGAGAGAACTTGTGTAGCTGTTCTGACAGCTACAGCTGACCTCAGCCTTTTAGATATCCCAACTCTGCCCCCAAACATGAGAATAAAACAAAAACTAATTCTTCTAGCCCCTAGTTACTTATGTTTCTCTAGTCATTTAAGATTTCTCAGGAGAGACCCCAGATATCATAGAACAGAGACAGACCAGTACTGCTGTTTTGCTCTAATTCCTGATCCACTGACTCCTTGGACATAATGAAATTGTTATGGTTTTGTATCACTGAGTTTGAAGCAGTTCACTGGGCAAAAAACAGATAATTATGGCAGGGTGAGATGATTTCATTAAACATCTAAGCAGAAATGTGAGCAGATTCTTGGATATGTAGATCTTGGATTTCAGGTAGTAGATATGGGGTTATCCATGTGGTTCAAAATGAGAACAGGGAGAGAGAGAGAGAGAAGAAGTCTTTTCCCAGACCCTTCCAGAATAAATGTACTACTCCCTTTCTAGATAGTATGAAATGGGCTTCTAAAAAAGCACACACAGAAACAAGCATCTAGGAGTAGCTAACACCTTCAGGACTCAGTGGTGAGAGATTTATTTGTTGCTGTTGCTTCTGTTAATCACTTGGTGACCTGTGCTGTTCCCTGCGAGATTCTCAAGGTCTTAAAGCTACACTTGAGATCAGAAGGAAAATAATGTGAATTATGTATGGAAAGTAGAAGACAAAAAGTCCTGTGTGTAAAGATAGTCAAAGGTTCTTATAGTTGGCAACTTCTTGCAGTACTATCTATATCTGCTTATTTTTCTATTGTTTGATTATATATTTAACGTACTATAATAAGTGTTTATAGTAGCACTGAATCAAGTGAAGAAAGTTCATATTTAATAAAAAATAAGATGACCTTATGTTGGTAAAGTAAGGTGATAAGAGTGTAACTTATACAATGTTTCTTTTTTTAAAAAAATGTATATACAGTATTATCTATTTATATTATCCTTTATAAAGTCAGAGTGATATCAATGACCACAGCACAGACAAAAGGCAAAAAATGTGTTAAGGGAGTACTGGTATCTATTTCCAAAGCTTGTAGTTACTCTAAGAAGGTAAATCTGCTAAAACAAACAAACAAACAACAAAAAAACCCATGTAATAAGCAAAGAATGTACATTTACATATCACTGCAAAGTGTAGCTTTCCTTATGGGTCAAATGTCTGCTTTTCTAAATTAGTTTCACTCATTTTTAAGACAGTTTATTGTGCAATAATTGGCATACAATACGCTGTACATACACATAGAGAGTATGTAATTTAATAAGCTTTAAAATATCCATATAACTTTCCCCACAATAAATTTAATGAAAGTATCTGTTAACCCCCCAAAAGAAAATTTATCCTTTATGGCTGAGTACTCCATTATATAGAAAAAGTACATCTTTTTCCATTCATCAGTTGATGGGCATTTGGAGTGTTTCCAAGATTTAGTTATTAAAAACTGTGTCACTATAAACATGGGTGCACATATATATCACTGTGGTGTGATGTATTTAATGCTTTGGGGAAGATACCCAGAAGGGGAGTATCTGGGTCAAATGGGACTTCTAATACTAGTTTTTTTGAGGCATCTCCACACTGATTTCCACACGGTTGCATCAGTCTGCACTCCCACCAACAGTAGAAAAAGGTTCCTCTTTCCCCACATCTCTAGCATTTGCTAATGGTTGATTTTATTAGTCATTTTTTCTGAAGTGAGAGGGTATCTCAGTGTTGTTTAATTTGCATCTCTTGAGTGACCAGTAATAGAAACATTAAATTCTGGAGCTCTATGGCCAGCACCTGGGACAAGTTATGGAGAGACGTGAGCTTCAAATGAATTCATGGCTCTTGGAGGAGCTGTGCTCACTGCCTGTGGCTTCCCTCAGGAGGTGATCTCCCGAGGATCTCCTGGGATCTCCAACTTTCTTGAGTCACTGTTAAACTTTTGGCTTCAGTTTCAAGCTTTATGCACTGCTCTCTCAGAAACACATTGCCTAGCTTTGCAGGCCTTCTTCTGAAATCTTGGTGGAAGTCTGCCTGACTCCACAACATTTGCATTGTACATGTCTATAAAACCAGCACGTTGTGAATGATGCCAAAGTCTGACACTTGTTTGAGAAATATCCAAGCCCCTTTGGATCATTACTGCTCAGGCCTCTGGGTGCCTGAATGACTGAGCATGGTAAACTGATTTCCAGGGAGCCAATTCCCTAAGTGTCTCTTCTCAAGCAGGGAACCCTGAGGCTCTCTTTTCAAATCAAAGACATTCAAACAAGTTTACCTTTTACACCCATGAATTAATGAAGGACAGGGTCTTGCTGATTTTTGAGATGCTCTCAAGGCATCTCTCCTATTGTCCAGATGAAGAGTATTTGACTTCTCTTAGTTTGTAACTTTATTTTTTTATTGTTACATGTTAGTACCACAGAATATTTACATTCCTTGTGTGGAGTTGGTCTGTGTACATAACACATTGTAATTCCTTTTTAAAAATCTCTTTACTTCCCTTCTTCCCCCTCTCTCTTCATGTTTTGGTCCCCTTTCCCTTTGAGAAAGGTCTATCTTTCTCCCTACTTTCTATGTTTTATCTATATTTTATTTTCTATGTATTTATAATTTTAGTGTCTCATAAGAAAAATTACGAAATATTTAAGGTTGTACATTTGATTTATTTCAGTTAATACTATGGTCTCAAGGTGCATCCATTTTCCTACAGATGAGTCAAGTTTACCTTTCTTTATTCCATTCCTTGAGGAGTTGTGTAAATCTTATTCCTCAATCCTAATCTTCTCAGGATCTATACTCTTCAAGACCCCAAGTTTGTAGGTATTTCTTTTCTGATGAAATGGTACACTTTTTAAATATATCTTTTGACTACAATATTTTCTTCTGATTTTGCTGTAGAACTGGCTAGGAACTGCCACCAGTATACATGCCAGTCTCAGCACTGGGCTGTCTTGACATTTCTTTCACCAAATTAACTAGTCTGCTGCCCTTAATCTGTTTCCTGCGAAGTCTCATGACATGGGTAAATGTAGACAAATTTTCTGCCAGAGGATAACACACATGGCCACTAGCCCAACTGCTAATGGAATATTTGTTCTGAAAGCTTCTGAGTCTGATCTTCACTGTCTGTATTTCAATCAGCATGATCATTTTCTGAATTCTGCCCAAGATCTCCCATCAAGCTCGGATTATAGCATTCTAGGTCTTCGTTAGCTGGCATCTCCAAACCATTCCAGAACTGACACCATTTCTCTGGCATCAAAGTCTGTCTTTGTCAATTTCTCCTCACTGGGACAAAATATCTGACACTCATCACTTAAAAGATGAAAGGTTTGTTTTGGTTCACAGCTTTTAGAGAGGATTCAATACAAAGCTGGCTGGCTATAAGTCTCGAAAAGTATGAAGGATGGGGCTACTGAAAAATAATTACTAAGTCATGGTGACCAGAAAGAAGAGAGCGAGACAAGAAATATACCCTTCTGTGGCAAGCCCCCTGCAAACTGCCTCTGTTGACCAGATCCCACCTCCTAACTGCACATTCATCTTGGGATAATCCACTGATGCATACAGCACCCCCATGATCCAATCATGTTTTAAATTCCCAGTCTCTGAATACACGAGGGTTTGCACAACAGTTTAGATCTAAGCTTTAACAGTATTATTTTTAGTGCTATGATAGAAACATGACAATGAAAAAGACTGAATCATTTTCCCCTATGAAGCCTATAACTGCAGCATCTTCACTCATATTGACTGCTTACTCAAACGACTTGCCCAAAGCCTCTTAATAGAAGATAGATAAAATGTTTAATTGAAACCCATGCTCGTAGGTAATTATGGTTGAAAACATTTAATTGTATATTTAAAAGTATCTGGTACAGAAAATTTTGAATATTTTAATATAAATAAATAACAAAAGTTTGGAGTGATGGGTATACCAAATATTCTCAACTGATAATTTCACATTGTATGCATATATGGAGATAATACATTATACCCCATAAATAGGTACAGTTATTTCAAGCCACTCTAAATTATATGTTTTTTCTACTAAGCTTTTGCAGTTACTCCAGTACACTCATTTAGGACATTTGTAGACTTTTGTAGAGACTCTCTTCTCTGGTTTCTGTTACTCTTTGATAATTTTATGATTTATTGTTCTTTTATTATTATACCAATTTTTATTGGATTTACTACTAAAGTACACAGTGACAATTCTGAGGCTGAGAGCCATGTTTAATTTCTCATCTTTTTCTTTGCACCAAAAAGAAACTTATACTGGTACTTTTTCATACTATGATTGGTATTCTAGTCTGATTAATATGACAATGTATTTTATTGATTAATATTAATTAAAAATATATAAAATTTAAAAGTTTTCAATTGAAAAACACAGTATTTATTAATGTTATGCCATCATTTGTTAATGAGACATTCTTTTATTAACTGTTTTTGCAACTAAAGCTCTTTCTTCCAGTCTTGTGTACAAAAGCAGATAATTTTGAGCTGAGTAGCTGAGGGTGGTTTCCAATATTCTTGGAAAGTTGGAAGGAGTTCCAAATAATGCAGGATACGTAAATATTCAATATTTGAGTAAGGAAAAAGACTTTGGGAAAATTCATATTTTGGAAACACAGTATGTTTGCTGATTCATGATACTTCTGTCCCACTGAATCCCAAGTTTCCTCATGGTCTCATCTCACTTGCCCTGCAAGAAGGAAGCCCCCCACCCCAGTTGCAATGAAGAACCTCATGAATGGAGGAAGAATCTCATAAGTGGAGAAAGAACTTTAAATAGGAAACTATTATGAGTCCCTTGTGACAATCCTGGAGTAAAATCTACTCTTTCTGGTTGAGAACACTAATAGGCCATGATGGAGGAAGGGATTGATGATGGAGTTTCACTCCGGAGGAAGATATTCTGCGTATACATTGCCTGTGTTAGAAGAGGACCAGGAATGCACTATGGGTGTATGTAGCTGCCTAACATGCTTTTCCGTACAGGATCTTTCATATACCCATGTCTACCTGCTTCATTGTCAGAGCTGGGGCTTAGGCTAAGGGATTTCACAGGCCTCATTATGCAGCTGACCCACAAGACCTAAGATCAAATATAATGAGAAAATTATTCTGTGTAGCTCAGGGTTTGTATGAGTTTACATGTGTTTTTATGGGTTCAATATGAGTGCTCTGTATCCCGGCCAGAACTCAGGCAAAACACAAATATGTCCATGGAAAATTATCTCGCCTTTGAAGTTTTCTTCATTGTTCACAAAACCTACATGGATTCTCACTAATTCTTCACATCTGAAATTTGGGCAGTGGTCCTGAGGTCTTGTCCTTAGTAATTCCACAACGAAATGTCATTATTAACTGAAGACAGATTATATCACCCAAAGAACATCACATGTCTCTCATTTAGCCTCTTCTCATAGAATTATGATTAGAATAAATGGCCTGACTCCTTGGAGCTGCCACACAGAGCACAAGGCTTTGCCACATTGAGCAAGAAAGGATCATCTGTCCCTTCAGAGAAAAGTATGAGATAAACGACAAGCAGTTTTCAGCAGAAGTAAAAACCACCTCTTTCAAACTAAATCACAAAGCTCCAATCAAGGACCTCGATGACAAGTGAAATTAAATAAAACATGAGTGATGAAATACTGTAGTAGGTTTAGAGTGAGCTAGGCCAGACAGCTGATAATTGTTGTCCAAACAGCAATTTGGCAATTGGCAACTGTACCCAGGACACAGAGCAGTGGTTAGTTAAAAGCACCAGTAAGATCTTGGAATCTTTGAAGAAACACTACTAACAAGAGGAAATGACAACAGCAAAATCATGGATCCCTTTGTGTGCACAGGCTGCCTGTGGTCTACATGCTGACCCCTTGATTTTTGCTTTCACATTCCTCTCTGTTGTCGTAATGCTGTTTACACTGTACAGTCTCAAAGCAAATGTCTCTGTGTGTTTTTTCCTGGGTTACCACCCACAGAACCTACAAAATCTGAAAACAAATAAATGCAGATGCACGCAATTTAAATAAATTAAAAATATGGTTTTATTATCTGCCTAGATTCTTACACTTAAAATAGTTTTGGTCTGAGTTCTCTTCAGCATCCTGTTTTTCCTTAATTAGAAAGCAATCCTGCAGAAAAGAAAGGTATTATTTAAAAAAGAAGAAGATAAATTCCTCAAACAAACTTGAATAAAATTCACATATAAACAAACCCAAAACTAAAAAGCAGGTCTAGGGCCTTAACTGATTACAGTTTCTGTTTCATTACCTATTAATCAGATTGAACCAGATAATCTAAAAATAGTAAATGCTAAAGATAGTGCATAGAAAAACTGCTTCTGAATTTTATGTCTGTGTGTGTCTGTCTCTGCGTGCTTCACTGAATCTGATCAGTGCATAGTATTATGTTGGTTGTATATATGATCAAGTTATTTATTCATTTCCATATGGTAAACCTTTCGATTACATTGATTTTTACCCATGATCCTCATACAACTCTCCTTGGGCATCTGGATTAAAGTTGCCAGAGGACATGAATTCAGAAATAGAATTGCTGAATCTTAGAGTACATGCTTATTCAAATGCACTTACGTCTATGAGACTGCTCACTAAAATGTGTTCAGACATCCATCCTCAATTCAGGGTAATGCTTACTTCCATACAACTTTATATCACTTGTCTTTCTAGTTCTTGACAGTTTGATGGGGAAAACATTTATGGTTTGAATTTGCATTCTCCTGATTACTCTAGGGGTTGATTTTCTCTTATACTCAAATATTTGATAGAGACACTCTGAAAAGACTAAACTAAGTATCACCCCTTGCTGTTTGGTCATGGCCATGTGAATAAGACCTGGCCAATGGAATATACGTGGGAGTGAGATTAATATTAATATTTAGTATATTCTGGGAGAGCCTCAGATTTCTCTTTTTCCTGTTTCTTCCCTACACAATTGGGAGCGATATGCTTGAGGTAGTGGCGATGGAATCTTACTCTTGACTTAAATACACTACTATTAACAAACATCAGCATCACCCTTATCTAAAGTTTGGAAGACCCTACAGAAAAACTATATAATGGCCTTGTCTTATGAAGCTCAACAAAAATTTAATACAAAATATATGTGACAGTATTTTATTTGTGAAGGTTTCTTCCAACTCAGGAAGTCTTTATAGAATTGTGCTGTAATTTGGAAGAAAAGTAGTGAAGTTCTACTTTCAAGAAGGGCTATACTATATTCTGTGAATTCTTCACTGTTGTGTAATCAGATTAGTGGTTTTTCAGCTGACAGTAGAAAACAATAAGAAGAAGGAATCTGGTATTGGCTTTATTACAAATATTATTTTCAGTATTCCATATTGGAGGTATACTCTTTAAAAAAAGTGGTTTTTAATCTACTGTGAAACAAAATATTAAAAGAAGGTATATGATCCTATTAAAACAATTGTCCAACTTATTCCAACATTGAGTATGTAATCTGAAATGTTTCTAAATAAATTTTAGTATATTAAGAAATATAATTTTATCTACATATGATAAGAAGACATGTTTTTCCCTTAAAATAACACTGTTCATTTTATTTATTTTCCTGGATATACTTCATAATCGTATTCATCATCAAACACATTTCTTTGCTGTCATGGTTTATGGTACAAGATATTGACCTAAATTGCTTTGTTCTGCATAGTTGCAAATTACTATTTTGTTCTTGTATGAAGAATCCCATTGTCTTCAATCTAAAGCTGGGCTTAATGAATCAATAAATAGTGTACTTTTTAAATATTTGAAAATATGTAATGCCATAATTTTGATCCTTTCCAAGTGTCTTTCTACCCCACCTTGACTCATTACTGAGAGAAAAAAGTCACAGAATCTCTTGAAGTGTTTTCAATTCTTCAAATTATTACATTATTCAATTACTTTTGTTGCTTAGATGGAAGACTCCAAAGTAGGGTGTACAATGCCAGTGGTTAAAAAAAAAAAAGAAAAAAGAAAAACAATCCAGAGGAATTCAAAAAAGAAGTTCAAACTTCTACTCATTTATTTTTTTAATTTAAAAAT
>NW_022900926.1:50450106-50468446 GCF_012274545.1 Fukomys damarensis | reverse complement strand
ATTACTAAATATATATATATGTATATATTTGTGTGTGTGTATATATATATGTATATGTATATGCATATATTGCTCCTTCTTCAGCCTACTATGCTCTACTGAGCAGGGTTTCCTGAGGAAAGAGAGTGTCCACTTTTATTTTAAAGTTTGAATTAAACCAAGTCTCACAAAATGGGCAAAAAATGGGTAAGTAGTTCTAAAATGATTCTTAAAACATGATAAGATAAAGATAATACTAATGATGTAATCACAAGCAAATTGAAAGAAGATAACAAAGACCCATGTGCCACACCCAGTGCCTGGCATTCACCTGTAGCAGTCCCTTTAGCTAGAGAAACAAAGAACTAATTACCCAAATCCAATCGAATAAGAGCTTGGAAAAACTGAAAATTCCAGGAAGACTATTTGAAATGTGGGTTTATAAGCAGCCTTATTGTGTACCTTGAGATATTAGTTTATGATAGTATTGTCACCATGATTAATAAGATTATTTTAATTAGTTATTATTTTCTTCATTATATATTAATCTTGATGCTTGTTGACATGTATATGAAATAGTAACTGTAATTATTTATATAGTATAAAATATGGATAGATGTTTATTTACATATGAAGTATGTATTCAAAAATTATTTTAAGATGCTGAATCAAAAATACTAAGAGATCACTTGGCTGCAAGATGATGTGAATGGAAACGAGCCCTGGTTATATATTTCTCATTATACCCAAGTTAATCATCGCCCCTCAAATTTTAAAGATTGTTTAATGCTTTCTATCTAATTGATATTGTATTAGTCTTAGACAAGGATTGATTTTGGTTTTTGTCAAACTTCCCTTGGGGTATTCACTGTTTCTTCTTTTGTAAAGACCTCAGCATTTGTTTGTCTGTGTTATCCTGTGCTTATATTTCCTCTGGCAAATGAATTTGGAACTTGAATGGTTAAGCATTGATCGACCACTCAGAACTCTAGAAAGAAGCTTGTCAATCTTGCATTCTTGGGTGAAGGTGATTGAGAATGTGTGAGTGAGGGACCTGATGAGTTAACTTTGCTCATGAAGATGAAAGACTGGAGTTAGATGCTGCAGGAGCAAGAATCATGGGCAAGGGCTGTCTTGGTTCATTACAACCAAGAGTTTGGTTAAAACATAATATGGGACGCATGCATGGCAAGAAACCCAAGAGTTCTATCAGATGCAGGCAGGTCACCTCAGAGGCTGGTGTCTAGAGGATAACTATGGAGGTTTAATAAAATTAGAAGTGAAGGATAAGCCAGGGGCCAGAAAACCAAGAGGTGGGAGCCTAGAAAAGAACATTAAAAGTGTAGCTATTCAAAGTATTGTTTTTTATTTATTAATTAATTTTTTTGATACCAGGGATTGAACTCAGGACCTTGTGCTTGCAAGACAGGTGACAAAACCACTGAGCTAAATCCTCTGCAAATAAATGTTTTTTAAATAGTGCAAATTATTTTCAGTATTATCATGCAAAACCCTCTCTTTCTCTCTGCTTTAATCTTGGGATACCACAGAAGAGCAACAAGACCTCAGACTGGTATAGGTCCTTGCTGCTGATTTATTGGCTGGGCTTTGGCCTGTTGCATTTTTTTTTACCTTCATCATTGGGTCACTGGCCCTCCTCTCTGGCCAGGCATCAGTACTATACTGGGTGAAATCCAAGTATCACTTGGGGGCAAGCTGCCATCTAAGCTACAGACAAGTATGCCACAGACTTGTATTCTACAACTTGTGGGAAAATCAAGGCTTTCCCCAAGCCTACTGAGAATACCAAAGGGACTTTTATCTTCTTGCCTATCCATGACTCTAAACTTCTGGTTCCATGGAATCAATACAGGGTAAGGATTATTCATACTTTTGTTATGCATCATTTCCCCAAATGTAGAAGCCAGGCCTCCTTTTGTTTTATTTTCCACATTGCACACATCTATTTTTTTTTAAAGATCTCTATTTGGATAGCAAACTGTGTAGAAAGTTTGAACAGGTGGATGAGTTTATATTATAGCCAAATAAAAATTTAAAAATTTTAAAAATTGAATGATTGATAGGTGTACTTTTGAGAAATCTGCAGAGACTACCCCACTGACTATGCCTTCTCATAGAGGATCTCAGCGTTCTCTAAAATTCCCCTCTTTTGTTTCTCTCTGAAATAAAGTCCTCTCATTTTTGTATTCCTATCAGTTTGACTGTCCTTAGCCTCTAAACTTCACCTCAACGTATATTCAAATCTTCATTTAAATATCTAAACTTTATGGAAGATTTTTTAAAATTGTTTGTGATGATCAGATTTAAAATTTTAAGCAAAGGGTCACCTTTATCTTCATCATCACTTAGGAATGGAGATGCACTAAGATTTCTTAAGTTTTTTACACCAAAGAAACTATTTGGTATTGATACATGTGTGACTTATTTATTTCACTTAAGAAAAACTATAATTGTACATAAGATCTGAATGGTATAATTCACAGTGTGCAATAGGAAGAAAAGGGCTAAAGTTGTAGGGGAAGTGGGAAGAGTAGGAGAAAGGAAATAGGGAAAAGAAAAAAATATGAGAAAATGAAAAAAAATGGAAATAAAGTATTTGTAAATAGGGAAGGGAGAAGGGGGTGAAGGGGGGTCAGGGGGAAAAATGAGAACCAAGACCTGTCATGTAAAAGTACAAGATCCCAATGATAAATGTAACTGTACTGTTACCTTAAATGTACCAATAAACTTAATGGAAAAAAAATTTTGTCCTAAGCATTCATATTTTTGTCATTTCCCTGGAGTTAGGAATAAAGAGTGATACTAACAAAAGTTGAGTTTGACTCTTTTTCAAGATGATTATGCCATGAGTACACACTAAAACTGTATTAGCGCATGGAAAGTCATGCAAACAGTAAATAATACATACTATGTGATGTATAATAAAATCTACATATAAAATGAGTCTAAAGAGAAGTTTTCAATAATATACAAATTCTAAGTACAAGTATAAAACAAAGCCATCAGCTTGACTGGAGGCATTTTTTTCTTCTTAATGGAACATCAAACAACAACCATCTTAAATTCAATGAAATATAGCACTATTCCATGAAGACATGGGTCTTTTCATGCACCTTCTAGATAGTAGAAGTAGGAAATGAGAAGCCATACTAATTTTTCACAGGAATTGGCCTGAAGACTTTGGAAACTTTGGAGGAAAACAGATAACCTCAATATCACATTATTATTGCTTTCAGATTAAATAAAGTATTACATTTTCTATACATGTTCTATAAAAATACTCTCTCCATAGCTCTTTAGCTCTCCCCTTCTTGCAGAACCCTCATCATATTGCAAAAAACAGTCATGTGAGTATAAACAGTATAATGAAAAATGTGTGTGTAGGATTCATGGCTGAAGGAGAAATTAGAGCTGACGGGTGACATGCCACCCATCCCCTAAATGATAGTGGTCATTTGCCAAAGCTCTAGGGATTAAGCCCCTAGAATAATCTTTTGTATCAGCTGCAATAAACATGGTGTGCAAATCACAAACAGTCCTCAAGCAAATTATTATAATTCCCCTGAGATTTACAAACCTTGATTCCTCCAAAGTTTAAACTCATCAAAAAGCAAGAAAAGTCTTGGTGCTACAGGTTTATTACAACATGCCCTCTTCCAAACCACTGTCTCTACCACCTAGATTAAGACTGTTCTATTTTTAAGAATTTAAGGATAAGTACAAACTTCATATTGAGTGAATGATTAGTGCCATAAAAAAAAAATCTGGGTGTGCTGGGCTTGGTGATACAAACCTGTAATTCCAGCACTCACGAGGCCGAGGCAGGAGGATCACTAGTTCAAGGCCAGCCTAAACTACATAGTGAAACTCTCAAAAAGCAAAAACAAATACAAACAAACAAAAAATTCTGGCTGTGTGTTAAGTTGAAGAAGTTGAATGTTACTGTTTCTTACAGGAGCCGCAGAGTGAAAAAAAGTCCATATTGATGACAAGGTTGGATAGCTTCATGGATTATTGTCTATGAAGTATTTCCCACTTGGAGCCTACACTAAAAAGCAACATACAAAACACATTAATTCTTTTTTTTTCTCATTGAGTTTATTGATATGTTTTAGGTAC
The DNA here is from genome assembly GCF_012274545.1 of Fukomys damarensis. Lineage (NCBI taxonomy): Eukaryota > Metazoa > Chordata > Mammalia > Rodentia > Bathyergidae > Fukomys > Fukomys damarensis. The sequence goes on along the minus strand of NW_022900926.1, from coordinate 50,464,327 downwards.
AGAGTACAGTTACATTAATCATTGGAATCTTGTACCTTTGCATGGCAGGTCTTGGTTCTCATTTTTTCCCCATACCCCTGCCCTCCCTTCACCCCCTCCACCCTTCCCTATTTACAAAGACTTTGGTCCCATTTTTTCCTTTTCTCATATCTTTTCTTTTCCCTTGTTGCCTTTCCCCTACCCTTCCTACTTCCCCTACATATTTAGCCCTTTTCTTCCTATTTCACATTGTCAGCTAGGGATTTGGCTCAGTGGTTCTGCTGCCTGCTTCACAAGTGCAAGGGCCCAAGTTTGATCCCCTGTACCCCCCAAAAAAAGAGAGTGATCACATTGTCAATTATACCATTAGGATACTATTTACACTTTTAGTTTTTCACACCAGAGAAACTATTTGCGTGAATTCCATTTTATCAATAGTGTGCATGTTGTAAGGTGATATGTTGATCTCTCTGCATGGAAAATATGTCTTCCCTCCTAAGCTAAAACCAGGGGCCAACTGGAAGCAATAACCCTGATACCAAGTATATCAAGATGATTTATTCAGATAATAACTCAGGCTTTTTCTTTTTATATTTCTCCTCCCCTATTTCTGGGAATCAGTCCCTTGTGCTTCTTTTCTCAAGGAATCTTTTTTCACTGAGAGTAAATTTGTTTACAGTCATTGGCTCTCTCCATCTTTGATAAGTGGCTGAACTCATAGAAAAAAAAATGTTTCTAGGAGGGAAAGGATCCAAGGAGTGTGTCTAGAAACAAGAAGAGGGGTAAAATGAAGATTTTCCCCTAGTTTGGAAAAGGCAGAGAGGTATATAGATATCTCAACTAGCAGGAACTTTTAACCTTAATAACTCCCTGGGGATATGACAGACCCTTTGAAGGAAATATCCAGGCACATCTGATGGGCTAGGATTGGTTCGGAACATGCTCCTATGTCCCACAAGTGGAAAAGCAGCAAATTTCCCCTGGACTTAAGAAGCACATACAGGTTTGGATAGTGGGTATATGCAGGTTTGAATAGTGGATATATGCATAATGCCCACCCTGGACTAAGGACTAGACCCATTCCCTATCCCTGAGTCTCTCAAATCTGGATCTTCAAGGAAGAATAAGAAGCACCAGGCTGGGGATTTAGCTTAGTGGTTCTGACACCTACCTCTCAAGCACAAGGTTCTGAGTTCAATCCCTGGTACCAAAAAAAAAGAAGAACAAGGAGGAGGAGGAACAGGAGGAGGAGGCGGCCCAACTATACCAAGACTTCTAATCAGCTCAGCCAAATGAAGACGACATATTAGTGAAGTTAATTTAAAAAATAAAACTGAAGGAATAGAATATTTCTTAGTCACATTTGAATTGGTAAAATATTATACATGCTATAAATGTATTTTTGTAATTAGATAAATTACGTGTGCCTTGTTCTGAATCATAGACGCATTCATGTAGTACTCCTATTGAGAAAGTATTCTTTTAAAGGGGGTTGGGATTTATTTCCTAATCTGTTTGAGCAGAAAACTGCATGACGTGTCCAACAACTAGCATGATCGATATTCCCCAAAGAAGAACTTTTGTCATCCACTTGGATGATGAAATTGAAAGTACATCATTAATGTTTTAGATGATGTAATTTTGGAAAGTAGCATTTGGCAAAAGGTATAACACTAAAATTTATTATGGCTGTGACAAAGTAGGAAAGGGTGCTAAATTCTTGAAATTAACTGGATATGGAACTGATATGGATATGGAACTCAGGATAAGAGAGAGGAAAAGAAAGCAAAGTCTTAAAAAGTATGATATTTTGCAAAAGGGAAGGGACCAAGAGATGGAGGGAGGAGAAAGGGAGGGAAAAGGAAAAGGATGAAAGATGAAATTAAGTTGTATTATGTTCATGTATTGATTCCCCACAATGAATGTAATTGTTATGTACTACAAACATGGTAATAAAAATGAAAATTTATAAGGGTACAGATTGTGAAAGCAGAAAATAGACAACATTTCATTTTAATATAGTTAGGGAGGAAACCAATCTGTTACAGCCAGTTCACAAGTAACTACTATTATCAGAGCAGGTATAATACAATGAAAAATGTATCAAGAGACAGTCTCATTGTGCCTTCATTTATGTACTCTGGAAACTTGCAGAGGGTGGGCAAGCATATAGAGGGCCTTTGGAGTTCTACTGCCGGGGTTTGAATCCCAGTTTAAGTGTTTAGTGCCTTTCTTTGTTGTTTTTATGTAGTTTTTTTAAACCTCTCTGTACCTTGATATCCTTATTTGTGAAATGCTCAAATACTTATGCCACTGGGCCTTCGTAAGATTTAATAGAAGTCAGGCATGGTGGCACATTGCTGTAGTTCCAGCTACACAGAAGTCTGAGGAAGGAGAATCACTGGAGCCCAAGTTCAAGACCAACCTGGACAACACAGTGATACCCCATATCAAAACCAAACTAAACCAAGCCAAAACAAAACAAAACAAGGTAATGGAGTTAATGTCTGTAAAACACACAGAACAACTTCCACTAGAGTGGGTTCTTAGTGAGAATGCTTTAAATTATTCTTGTGTTTGTGGAGCTGGAGAGGAACATGTTAAACACATTCATTCAACACTGATTTACACCTCTTAACACACCACAAGGATGCTAAAATGCATAAGAACCTTTTTCTGAAGGAATTTACAACTTTACAGAGGAAAAGTGGAATGGCTCTAATGTCACTTTTTCTTTGATTTTTTTTATTGTTTTATTTTGTTTCATTTTATCAAGACAGGGTCTCACCATGTAGTTTAGGCTGGCCTCAAACTCACTATGTAGTCCAGGCTGGACTCGAGTTTGAGGACATCCTTCTGCCTCAGCCTCTCAAGTGCTGGGATCACAGGTGTGCACCTACCATGCCCAGCCTAATATCATATCTTAAAAGTGCTTGAAAAATAACTCAGCAGAGATACAATGCCAATTAAAGGTTAAGGATTGGACCATAGATCTCTTATTTAAATGTTTACTTTAATGAGTTGCTCACAGTATATAAGGATTACATTCATTATGTGGAGTGGTACATGTACATAACACATCTTAATTCTTCTTGCATCTCTTTCCCTCCTTTTGCTCCCACCTCCCTCTGTCTTTTGGTCTCCTTCCCTTTTGGAAAAGACCTATATCTTTGCTTCTGATTATCTATCTTTTTTTTCCCTCTTTAATGTATTTATACTTTGGATTTTTCATGCAAGAGAAATCATGCGATATGTAAGCTTGTGTGTCTGATTTAGTCATCCTCTAGGGTAACAGCAGAGGAGGAGTTCCGATTTAATCTGGAGTGTTGGAAATCAGGCATATTTCTTGATGGCTGGCTGTTCTCCACTTCCATAGCAGCTGAGAATAAAACAAGCAGACCAGTGTTGCTTCATGATTATCTGAAGCTGTTGAAAGAGAGTTCCTTGAAAGAAGTAATTGATGTGTGCGAGAACGTGTAACGTCATGGAGAGATCTTAGGTAAACCCTTAATGACCAGCAGGCTGTCTCTCAGATTCTTGCCCAACTGATAATTCAAGGAGAAAACTCAGGAAAATATACTGTCGTACACCACCTGTGAACTTAATATTGTTAGTTCATTTATGGATCTCAAATGTTATTACTGACAAAAATTAGAGCAGAGTACAAGTTTTGATATTTTTCAACTTTAGATGCATTTTCTTGACTATCAGGTAGTACTTCACTATAATTTTTATAAAAATTTTTATGATGAATATTTACAAAAGGTATACTTGGGGAACTTTATGTCCATTTTCTCTTGTATGAACTGGGGAAGTATAAGCTAAAGTGCAACCAAACTACTCATTATTGAAGAATTACAGTGAACTCCAGCTTAGTTGACATAATCTGTCACTTTTCAAAGAGAGAGAGAGAGAGAGAGAGAGGCTTATCTCCTGCCTCTCTATGATAACTTTTGATTTTTTTAAAGAACAGTATAAGTTACTAGGATAAAACATTTTTACTGGGTTTATATTATTGGATCTTATGGAAAGGAGGAAGAAGGAAGGAAGAATTAAAAAGACACAGGTAAATTTAGACCAGAACACAATAGAAAATTTATTCCTGCTGGAATAAAGACAAAGATAGATGAATAAGTAAAGTAAAACCTCACAGCTTAACAAATTTTAATTGTCAAGTTTGAAAAACTAAAGAGGATAAAAATAAATGACAAGTAAAAAATGAAAGGCAAAAATATTTGTAAGATGTGTTTTTAATGAAAGTGAAAATTGTAGAAATAGCTTATTTTTTTCTGAAATATCAACGATCACTGAGAATAAAAATGTAGGAACATCTGGTAGCTGCTTGAAACTGGGCTCAACTCTCTAAAACAGAAAAAAAGTGCCAACAATATTTTCCTGATGACTGCAAACACTGGATTTGTTCTCCCTGGGAAGCCTGATGCCTATTTCAGCATGCCAAGAAGTTGAACTTTCAATTGCCTTCAGCCCATTATCCTGTGTTCCCTTTTAGCACATAAATTTTACTACTGGGGCCACCCAACACTAGGTAAACCCTTCTCACCTGCCTCCCTATTACCTTGCTACCAACAAAGGATCCAGGTATCATCAGCCAGGAGTGGTTTTGTCAGTTGGGATAATTTTTGTATAGCCTTCTCCAACTGTGCACCTTCGTGTCAAAATAGGATGCCTTCTGCTTCTTGAAATCCCTAAGAGATCTATGATAGAGCAGGTTGGAAATTCAGAGTTGTTATCCTTTTATAAAATTGGAATTCCTTGGCTTTAAGAAGGTAGGACTTGGGAGTGAGTGTTAGTAGGATCACTCTAACTTGCTGGGTAGTAGGGTTTCTTACTATCACATTGTAATTATCCCCATCACTTTTTGGACTTGTTATGGGTTGAATATTTGCATCTCCCTGAATTTATACACCACAGATCTATATCAGCATGACTGTATTTGGTGATTGGGTTTCGTGGGTAAAATAAAGGAATAGCCATATGAGAAGAGGAAGAAAGAACAATCTCTTTTTCTTTCCTGCTCATCCTGAAACATCTGAAGATATCGTGAGAGATGGCCACCTTGCTGGCACCCTGATTTTAGACTTTCAACCTCAAGGACTGTGATAAGATAGATATCTGTTGTTTAAGGCAATTAGTCTTCATTATTTTATTATGGGAGCACAGACAGAGCCAAGCTGTAACCCTGAATCAGACTAGCTTTGTGGCATTTTGCATGTACAGAGTGATTCACCTCTCTGAGCTTCGATGTTCTCATTTGTAAAGTGAGAATAACTAATTCATTTATAGAAATGTGTGGAGATTGAACTGACACTCTTAGGTTGATGACTGATACATAATAAGTGATCAACAATCAGTAAGTACCATGTTTGATTATTATTTATCTAAAGATATCATAAAAGCCCTTTGACCCTCTAAACAAATCTGAAACCATAAATTACTTTAGCAAAAAACCAAAAGCCCTAACTTTTGTGTTTATAAGACCATATTTACTGACTTCCTGAATCATTCACTTGGTAAGCATTTAAGAGTCCTGCTGGTTGCTTCAAAAGATGAAAGAGAATTGTAAGCTTGTGGCCTCTGATATCTGTAAAGCTTCTAAAGATAAATATCTAGTGATGCAAGTTTGAAAGCTAACAGGAAAAGTGCTGACAGGAAGCACTGAAGAAGTCCATAGGAGAACTCATGAAAGGCTGGAGTTCTGGCAAATACCTCCCAATATGGATGAAGCAGCATCTGGAGGTCTTGGGGTGGGCAGCACAACTACACAGAAGACAATGGAGCCCTGCCAGAGGACTAATCTAGTTGAGATTGGTGTGGGATACTACTCAGCAAGGACATGCTATAGTTTAAGAGGTGTCAAAAACAGTGTCTGGCACTTGGTTCAAGGTGAACTGGAGAGGAAATGAGATACCAAGGAAAGAGGTATTTACTAACAACCATTCTAGGTACATCCCCACCCTCTGCAGGAAGGAGTGATCCCCGGGAGTAATTGGAAGCAGGACCTCTGGTTGTATTACCATTTCTTGGAGGAAAGTTGAGAGGAAAGGAGAAAAGGCTACACTGGGTACTAGGGAGTCCTTAGGCAGGATACACATGGCTTGTTGATTCTGGATATCACAAGTAAAGAAGGAGAAAATGTTGAGGCAGGGCAGAGGTGATCAATTCATCTTGTGTATGAGATATTGGGAAAGGCAGTGCTTTTGAAAAGAATAGGGAAGCAGAAAGAAAAGCTGATTTTGGAAGGGAAGTTGAAAAATTCAATTTTTGTCTTATAGGATCTACATTTTTTGGAAAAGAAACCCCACAAAATTCTTTGAGCTAGTAAATTATTGATATATTTATTTTAAAAGGTAATTGTTCTCATTCATTTTCAATCTGTCTCTTGACATTTTTCCTTACATTTTTCTTAATTTTAAATTACCTTGATTCATGATGTATAAGACTACAAAAACAAGTGGACCTATTTTTCTTTCTTTCTTAATACAGTACTATCATATTTAAGCTGTTAGCAACAGAAGCTAAAACACCAAATGTGGATAAATGTGGATAGCTGTTAAAGTTTATATCTAGGTGTCCCCCCAAGGCCTCATGCCCTCATAGGTGGGGGTTTTGGGAATGACTTCAAAGGTGTGTGATACTGGCTTAGTCCACTGATTTGTTTAGCATAGTTCTGGGTATGGATGATGGACTTACTGAAGAGGGAAGACCCACTCTGTGTGTGGGTGCCACCAAGTAATAGGCTTGTGGCCTGGAAGAACTAAAAAGGAAAAGAAGGCAGTCATGTCTCTCAAGGCTTGAGCTGATTGTCCTCTACCATGCCCCTCTGCCATGCCACCCTGCCTTGGAGCCAGCCAACTATGGACTGAAACCTCTACAAACTGTGAGTTAGATGAAATCTTCCTTCCTTTAACTTCTGGGTGTTAAATATTCTGTTTAGGCAACAAGAAAGTAACTGAGACAACAATTTTCTCTTCAGTCACAATTTCCTCTAATCAAAAAAAACGTTATTTTTAAGCATGTAAATATTGTATCAGTCAAGAATGTTATTCTCCAATTTATTTTTAAAATAACGTCATCTTCTCTAATGTTCTGTGTCTTGTCTCTTACGCTAAAAATCACTTATCTGTTCTTGAAGTCGTACTAGTCTGTACTGTGAACTTTGGTAGCTACTCAGACAATGGTCAGAAATACTGAGTTATTTTAGAAATTACATACAATTAATTACACATGGGTAGATTAAGATGGAGAAGCAATTAAATACATTGATTGAGATTCAGCATTTTAATGGGGAAATTGGTAGCAAATTTTCTTGTGAAGAAGGAACAGTGATGAATATGTGGTACAGTAGTCTTGTGTTCAGTCTGCTGGAAGAAATTAGCCTATTTAGCTGTCCAATCTACAATTAAAAATAATTGTCACAGTTAGGCCTAAGTACAGAAGAATTAATTCCTTCTATGTGGGCAATGCCATATGGTCACTCAATTTTTACATTGCAGGTCACTTTTTTTTAGTATGTGTTATTTCTTTTATTTCCTCTTTGTTTCTGTGGATTTTCCCAATTATCCTTCTACCATTCATATATTTTATTCCTGTTTTGCAGGTGTGTGTAACAAAGCTCCGGCGTGTCATCTGATCCCACTGATACATCAAATGCTCAATATCCTCCTCAGTTTTCCCCCTGTCTAACTCTGGATTACTGTCTAATTTGATCTGGTCATTTCTGAAGATATTAAGTAATATTAGATCCATCTCCAGCCCCATGGAATTGCACTTAATATATCTTTGTTTTCTACAATACCCCAAATCAATGTATAATAAAGACGAATAAATCATTTTTCTAACTGTAATAAGATCATCATATTTTAATTATTGAGTCAGAAAACTTCTCCTCAGAGCAGATGTTGAACCTAGGTTATCCGGCAGAACACCAGGCAAGCTCGCCACTATAGGATAACCAAAATATAGTCTGTGGGAAAAGATCCTTTCATAGTAAGAAGTCTTGTAATTAAAGCAGAAGACTTGTAATTAAAAGGTAACTATTCTCTTTGTATATTTACTTATTCATTAATATGTAGGAGAACTTTATAATTTTCAGGCCAAAAATAAATAAGAATAATCTAAATTATTAATGCTACAAATTATATCTTTTGTGCCATTATTGTCCTCAGTAATTGTCAAGTTTTTGTTTTTTGATACATGCCATTATGCAGGGCTAATTTCCATCTTCGAATCAGCTGTTAAACTGGGTAAGAAACTGATTATGGAATTAAGAAAATCTTTATTCCCTAACTTTCTAGAAAGGATAAATGTTTATAAATGTTTAAGTTTATACACATCCAAAGTTATTTTTTGTTTATTCTCGTAAATAAAACAGTGCTTATATTAACCTAGTTAACATTAACTCAATTTATTCAAAGTCTATAACACAGAAAAATATTTTAAAGTAGACTATGCTTACTAAACATCTATATTTTCCCCATTATATAATTTAACAAGTAATTTTATTCTGATACGACAGTGGTAATTTTATAGTTATTGCTTATATAACTGGTAAACATTTTCCATGATGTTCAAAACAATATCAACATGTATTTATTACACTTGAAATATGTCCAAATCAAATTCAGAAAGCAAATGCATTGATCCTTAACTATTTGAACAATAGACTCTAGATTAAATTTTAGAATGTATAAGAAAAACTGAAACATTTCACACATACAAGAGTGAATCAGGAAATTTTATATAAGGAATATATATATATATATATTCATATATATATATCACTTCTCTTTATTAAATGGACATTAGAAAATAAACTTTCTGATTAATGTCTCCACAGACAGGAATAAGTAGTGTTTCCTCTTTTATAAACACACTCTATGGTGTCTCATTCAACTTCCTTCTACCACTGATACTATGTATCAAGTCATTCTAAATTCACACCCACACCCACACACATTCTTCCTGTTGTGTTGCAAGGGTAATGAAATAAAGGGATCATGTTGTTGATACTGAACTAAAAAAGGAGACAAAAAGTAAAGAAAGCATTTTAAATGTTATGATAATAATGTACAACTGGAAAAATAAAAAGTGTAGATTGAGGCAAGATGATAAGATGTAAGAGTTGAGGTAGAGTTTATGGAGAAAAATTTGAAAAGAAATAGAAAAAAGATACATAAAATATTAAGATGGAAGGAGAGACACAAATGAATTATGGAAATGGGAGAAGAGAGAAGGAGGGATGAGCTATGGGAGATGGATAGTGAGAGAGAAGGAGGAAGAGAGATATATAGAGAAGAACAAAGAGAAACATAGGGAATAAAGGTAAAGTAGAGGGAGAAAACTAGGAGCATTAAAAGACTGAAATACCAGACATGTTAGGAGGTATAGCAGAGGAAAATACTGAAGAAAAATGGGTTAGAAATACGAAACATAGAAAAAGAGATATCACATTTCTTCTTTTCCCTTATTTCATTTCCCCTCTACTCCCCGCCTCACTTTTAGCCATTTTCTTCCTACTTCACACTCTCAATTATACCATTTGAACCTTATTTATACTTTTAGTTTTTCATACCAGAGAAACTATTCAGTATTTACTCAAGTGTGTCCTATTTATTTCACTTAAGAGTATAGCCTCAATGTGTATCCATTTAGCTATAAATGTTTCTAGTTTCTCATTCATTATGATTGAGTAGTACTCCATTTTATAGAAAAGCCACATCTTTATCCAGTCTTCAGTTGATGGGCATTTGGGTTGTTTCCAAGTTTTAGCTATTACAAACTGTGCTGCTATAAATGTGGGTGCAAATATGTCACTGTGGTATAATTCTTTTAATTCTTTTGGAAAGATACCCAGCAGAGAATAGTGGAGTCAAATGGAACCTAGTTTTTTGAAGTATCTCCATATTGATTTCCACAGTGGTTACACCAGTCTGCACTCTCACCAACACTGGAGAAGGGTTACTTTCTCCTCACAGCCTAACCATCATTTGTTATTGTTTGACTTCTTGATAACATACTTTCTTTCTGAGGTGAGGTATAATCTAGTGCTTTTTTCAACTGAATCTCTCAAATGACCAGAGATGTTGAACATTTTTTCATATGTATATTTCCTGCTTTTTCTTGTTTGAGAAATGTCTGTTCATTTCAGATGCCCATTTTTGAATCAGGTCTTTGTATTTGGGGGATATGATTTTTGTGACTTCTTTATATATTCTAGATAGTAGTCCTTTTTTGAGGAGTAGCTGGTAAAATTTTTTTCCCAAAGTTTGTCTTTTAGCTCTATTTGTGATTTCTCTTGCACTCCAAAAAGTTTTTAATACAATGAGATTCCAGTTGTTGAGTCTTTGAGCAAGTTTTTGTGCTGCTGAGGGTTTGTTCATAAAGTCTTCTATGCCAATGTCTTTGAGAGTTCTACCTAATTTACTTTCCAGTAAGTTTAGTGTTTCTATTTTGATATTTAGATCTTTAATCTACTTGGATTTTAGTTTAGTGCATGGTAAAAGATACGGATCTAGTTTTAATCTTTGACAAGTTGAAAGCTAGTTTTTGCAGCATTATTTATTAAAGAGGGTATCTTTCCTCCAGTGAGGATGGTGGGCTCCTTTGTCAAAGATGATTTGGCTTAGTATGTCTGATGTTGTTTCTGCATCTTTCAATCTATTCCATTGATATTCAGGTCTATTTCTTTGCAAGTGCCATGCTGTTTATATCACAGTGGCTTTGTAGTACAGTTTCAAATTGGGAATTATGATACCCCCTATCATGTCTCCATTATAGAATGGTTTTGGCTATTCTAGGTCTCTTCTGGTTCCAAAATGAATTTTTGGATTGTTTTCTGTAGTTCTGTGAAATATAGTGTTGGGATTTCAATCAGGATTGCTTTGAATCTATATAAAGGTTTTGGAGGTATGGCCATTTTCACTATGGTGATTCTCCCTGCCCAGAAGCAAGGGATGCCTTTCCATCTTTTATATCCTCTTCTATCCCTTTTTTTAGACTACTGTAATTTTCAGTGTAGAGGTCTTTTGTCTCCTTCATTAGAAGGATTCCTAAATATTTCATTTTTTGGATGTTATTGTGAAAGGAATTATCTTCCTAATTTCTTTCTCAGTAAGTCTGGTATTTGTGTACAAGAAGGCTATTGGTTTTTGTGTGTTGACATTGTATCCAGCTACTCTACTGAATCTGTTGATTAAATCTAGCAGTCATTTATTTATTTATTTATTTGTATGGGGGATCAAACTCAGGACCTTGTGCTTGGGAGACAGGTAGTGGAACCACTGAGATAAATTCCAGGCCCAAGTCTAGCAGTCTTTTGGCAGAGTTTTTGGGTCTTCTATGTAGAATATCATATCATCAGCAAATAATGAGTTTAATTTTTCCTTTCCTGTCTTTATTCCTTTTATTTCTTTCTCTTGTCTAATTGTTGAGGTTAATGTTTCCAGAATTATATTGAACAGGAATGGTGATAGTGGACATCCTTGTGTTGTTCCTCATTTTACTGTGAAGTTTTTCAGTTTTTGACCATTTAGAATGATATTGGCTGTTGGTTTTTCATAGATAGCCTTTATTGGGTTGAGATAAAGACCATCTATTCCAATTTCCTGCAGGGTTTTTTTTTTTAAATCATGAATTGGTATTGAATTTTGTCGAATGCTTTTTCTGCATATGTTGAGATGATCACATGATTTTTGTCCTTGACTCTGTTAATATAATGTATTACATTTATTGATTTACATATATTGAACCATCCTTGCATCCCTGGAATAAATCTGACTTGGTCAGGGTGTATAATCTTCTTGATGATCTTCGGTATTCTGTTTGGCAGTATTTTATTTATTTTATTGAGGATTTTTCCATCTATGATCATTAGAGAGACTGGCCTGATGTTCTCTTTTTTGGGTGGGTCTTTCCCCGGTTTTGGAATCAAAGTAATACTTGCTTCCAGGTATGAATTTGGAAGTATTGCTTCCCTTTCAATTTCAATGAAGAGTTTAAGGAGTAGTGGCAATAGTTCTTCTCTAATTATCTTGTAGAATTCAGCAGTGAATCCATCAGGACCTGGGCTTTTTTTGTTGGTAATGTGTTAATTATATTTTCAATTTCACTGAATGTAATTGAGGTGTTCAGACTTTTTATGTCTTCTTTGTTCAACTGTGGAATTTCATATATATCTAGGAATTTGTCCATTTCTTCTGTGTTTTCCATTTTATTAGAGTACAGGTTTTCAAAGTAGGTATGATGATCCTCTGGATTTCTGTTGTATCTGTTGTGACTTCACCTTTTTCATAATTGCATGAATTTGAGCCTTTTTTCCCCCCTTTTTTGATAAGGCTGGCTAAGGGATTATCAATGTTATTTATTTTTTTGAAAAACCAACTCTTTGAATCACTGATTTTTTTGTATAGTTCTCCTAGTCTCTGTTACATTAATGTCTGCTCTTACTTTTATAATTTTTTCCCTTGTATGAGCTTTTTGTTTCTCTTGCTCTTCTTAAGGTTAAACACTGAGTTCTTCATTTGAGCCCACTCTGTTTTCCTAGCAAGGTCATTTACTGCTATGAATTTCCTTTGTAGAACTGCTTTTATTGTGTCCCATAGATTCCTGTATGTTGCATTGGCATTAATGTTTAATTGTAGAAACTGTCTAATTTCTTCTTTAATTTCCTCTATCACCCAGTGGTTGTTCAGTAGGGTGTTATTTAATGTCCATGGGTTTGTAAAGTTCTTGTGGTTTCTTAGTCTATTGATCTCCAGTTTTATTACACTATGGTTAGATAATATACAGGGGATAACTTCAATTCCTTTGTATTTACTTAAGATAGCATGTGGTCTATTTTGAAAAATGACCCATGTGTAGCTGAAAAGAATGTATATTCTGATTTTGTGGGTAGGAACACTCTGTAGACATCTACTAAATCCATTTGTTCTAAGACTTAGTTCACTTCTGTTATTTTGTTGTTGATTTTTTGTCTAGATGATCTGTCTTTTTATGTCACTGGAATATTGAGGTGCTCCACTACAATTATATTAGTGTTTATTTAAGTTTTCATATCCATTAATATTTGTTTTGTGTAGTTGGGGGCATTTAGTATTTGGTACATATGTATTTATGATTGTCATTTCTTCCTCTTGTATTGTTCCCTTTACAAGTATGTAGTAGCCTTCTTTGTCTCTCTTCATTAATTTTATTTGAAATCTATTCTGTATGCAAATAAGTAACTACCCCTACTTTTTTCCCAGGGTCCTGTTGCATGGAGAATTATTTTCTATCTTTTTACTCTTAGTCTATGAATTTCTTTGTGGATTAAGTGAGTTTCTTGTATATAGCATATTGTTGGATTTTGCTTCTTAATCCATTCTGCCAGCTTGTTTCTTTTGATTGGTGAATTGAGGCCATTAACATTGATGGTTATAACTGTTATGAATTGTCTTTTCATTGTCATGTTATTTTACTGTTGTTGGTTCTTTCATTTTTCCCTCTCTCCCTTTAATTTCTTGCTTTGCCTGGTCTATTTGCTCTTTTGACCCTTATGGAGTTGTGGCTTTCATTTTCTCTTTCTGGAATATTGCTTAGAAGTGTTTGGAGTGGCAGTTTCGTGTTCATATAGTTTCTCAGGTGTTCTTTGTAGTGGAAGTATCTTATTTCCCCTTCCATTTTGAAAGAGAGTTTTGCAGGTTACATCAGTCTAGGTTGTTTCTTTTAGGACTTGAAATACCTCACTCCAGGCTCTCCTTGATTTGAGGGTTTGTGTTGAAAAGTCTGCTGTGATTCTGATGGGCTTTCCTTTGCATGTGATTTGTTTCTTTTCTCTAACTGCTTGTAGTATTTTGTTCTTCTGTTGGGTTTCTGGGATCTTGATTATTATATATCTAGGTGTAGATATTTTTGTCATGGCTACTTGGAGTACTATATGCCTCACTTATCTGTGTGTCAAATTCTTTTGCTCTGTTTGGGGAGTTTTCTGTCATTAATTCTGTGAACAGTATTTTTATGTCATTTTTACTTTGTCCTGCTACTTCATGGATTCCTATCAGTCTTGTGTTATTTTCTTTTTTTTGCACCATCTAAGAGTTGTTGGATTGATTTCTCATGATCCTTTACTGTTTTTAAGAGATCTCTCTTATCACAGTTGCTGACCATAATCTTATCTTTAATATCTGAAATTCTATCTTCACATTCATTCATCATGCTCTGTTGCTTTCTATAGAGCTTTTTTTTT
>NW_022900926.1:50436385-50449994 GCF_012274545.1 Fukomys damarensis | reverse complement strand
TTTATTGGTACATTTTAGGTATACAGTATCTATGGAGTTTTTAATCTCCTGGATATTTGTTTGATTTTATTTCACGGATTCCACTTCTTTCCTATGTTGGGCATTCAAGCTTGCCATTTCTTTCCTATGTTGGGCAATCATGGTTTCCATCATGGTCCTGAGCTCATCTATTGTTTTAAATTTGTTTCTGTTCTAGAGTCTGTAGTCATGTCTTTCATTCTTCTCACCATTTCTGTGGTTATCTGGGAAATTATTTATGTTTTGAGTTTTTCTAGAGCCTCATTTATCTGATTTTTTTTAATCTCCTGTGCTATCATTTCTGGGTGTACAGATGGTTGATTGTCAGATTTTTCCACCTCACTTCCTCTAGAATTTATCTTTGGTGGAGTGGAAGTGTGTGTTTGTGTCTTGTTTGAATGTCTTCTCATTTCTATTTTTGTCACTGGTCCTGTCCTTGGTTTAATTCCTGGGTTGATACTTTGATCTTCCAGATATAGCTAGTCCTGAGCTTTTGAGTCTCTAATGTCTCTGAGACAATCTCATTTTCATTACACCAGAGAGAACAACTGATTAGATCAATCACAACACCTTAGCCCTAGTGGTACAATCAGCAACACAATAGCATCAATCATAGCTTAGAAAATGACAGTTTGTGGTACTTATTAATCTATCACCTTTAACTGTGTGAATTAAATCAAAATCTAGGATGGCCCAAAAATGTGATAGTGAATAAACTCTTCAATGTAGCAACTTTATCCTTCAGGATGGGGATTCAGAAGGAGAGATAGATAGGAAGGGAGGATTAGATAGATAAGATAGAGAAAGGTTAGAAGTGTGGTCAGAAGATACAGGAATATCACATGAAGTCTAGGGAGCTGTTGAAGAGAAGAGAATACAGAACAATATATACCCAAGAATGGAACAAAGTAACAGCCATAGGGAGGCTAGAGACTGTAATCACTTTTTAAAATAACTAATGGCAATTGAGAGAAACAAAAATAGAAGAAAGGGAAAAAAGAAAATAAATTCAAATTAGGATAGGAACAGGAACAAAATGGGAGAGTAGTGAAAATCAAGATGAGAGAGAGAGAGAGAGAGAGAGAGAGAGAGAGAGAGAGAGAGAAGAAAAAAAGAAAAGGATAAAAGAGGAAAATTTTTGAGAAAAGAGATAGATAAAAATTTTTAAATGATCAAAGATAAGAGAAAAATATTCCTTTGAAAATAAAAAATAAAAAAATAGAAATAGAGGGCCTCCTTCAGTGTGTGCCTCTGTTGACACAAGAGACAGCTGGGCAGGAGTGTGTAGGTGTAAGCTAATTAATCTCTGCAAGCCAGCAGCTGCCCCCTGAGCTTCAGGCTGATTTCTGTCTGCAAGGTCCAAGTTGAGATTTCTCATCACCTGCTGGGTTGAACTCTGCAAGACAGTTCCAGCTGTCTTTCCCCTGAAATTAGACCAGGTTCTGAGGTGAGGTGCTGGTCTCTCCAACTTAACAGTGTACCTTTATCACAGATTTTCTTTATCTTTTCAGTGGGCCTCAACTTTCATCTATAAGCCTCCGAGAGGCCCTCTTTCTCCTATTCATGGGCAGAGGTGCACGAACACCACCATGTTGGCCCCCATTTTGCTTGGCTCCTCTGGCATGCTAGGCTGAAGGGGCAGGCCTACCAGAGGATTGTGAGCTGCTGCCATTGTCCTCTGGTGAGCTGGGTTGCTGAAAACTTTTACTATCTTTTGGCTCTACTATTTGCTCTTGATTTGAGAATCAAATCACTATAACTATGGCTAAAAGCAACCAGCATTATTCATGCACCGTCTCAATGTCAGACATCCTTGAAATTTCCTCTGCCAGATCAGCTAGCCTGACATCTTTAAATATATCTTCATACAAAGTCTTAGAAACTGGGCAAAACATAGACAAATTCTTTTCCATAATAAAACACTCATGGTCAATTTCCAAGAAAGTCCTCCTTCCCATCTGAAACCTGAGGAGCCTGAAACTTTATGTCCATATTCCAATCAGCTTTTGGGTCTTCTAAGTTCTGACTGGAATCTCCCATCAATCTCTGCTTCTTCTGCTAATAGTATTCAATGGTTTCTGTAGCTGGAATCTCCAAACCTTTTCAAACTCCTCCCTCAAACTTGTTCTGAAGAAACCACATGGCCAGGTATAGTCACAATAACACTCCTACTCCTGGTGCCAGTTTTCTGTATTAGTCAGTTTTTCCATTAATGGGACAAAATATCCAATAAACAATATTACTGGAGGTTTGGTTTTGGGTGATTCAGTTTAAGATAGTCTGGATCCAAGGAAAAAACAGGACAATGCAAAATGATAACAGGAAAGCTGCTTATATCATACCAGCCAGGAAACAGAAAGGAAGGAAGAGCCAGAAACAAGTATATACTCTTTTAGGTCACAATTCTTTGGAATTTGCCTCTTTCAACCAGATCACACCTCTAAACATATGAAACGTTTTGGGGACATTTTAAATCTAAACTATATCAAGGAGTAAAAGTCTTTCTGGTGCAGAAAAAAAAAAAAAGCATACTCTTGGGCCTTCATACTGTTGCAGCTCTTACCTGAATTATATATTCAGCTATAGCAGGACTCCATTTGGTGCTGTAGTTTCCTCATTCATAAAATGGAGAAAAATGAAAGCTAAAATTCAGATAAAACCCTAAAATTTAGATAAAACAATGAGAAATAATGTAAAAAAATTAAAAATATAAAGTCAAAGGAGCACATTTCATTCATTTTTTTCTTACTGAAATATAGAGGTTGCTTGAAGCATTTCAAGATGTTCATAATGCCATCTGATGATACACAGCCTGTGTGGATATATACATAGAGTTGCTCAGATGATTTAACTTTCCTGCTGCTGTTCTCCAATTTTGCTCATGTATTTGAATCTAGAGAGAATCACTTTCTCTCATTGGCTTTATGCAAATGATTAAATATATTTTTAGTCATTGCTAATTGAGAAATTAGAAGTAAAGAGCATAACATATACAAATACATTGCTTCTTAACTGGCGATAAATAAATCACATGTATCGAGTAATTACAGGATTGAAAAGGAGTCAAGAAGAACCTAAGAGGGATTTAAACCAAAGAATTCATGACAGCCAGAACTTGACTAACTCCCAAAACAATAGTCTTCTTTGGAACCTTAAGCCTATCTTTATCTTTTTCTTCTATTATCAATGGTTTAATATTACATTACCATTGAAATGCAGTTTAAGACAGACTTGGTAGGAAAGATATCACTACCTAAGATATGACACCTTTGACCATAGCAATGGAAGAAGCAGCTCATTTTAGATCTCTTTAGAAGAGGAAACTCAAAGTGTTGCTTTGTTTGGGGAAGGCATTTAAGTTTCTGGCTCTAAGAGGGATAACCTGGGAGAACAGAAAATTAAATAAAAGGGAAAGAACTTCTCTAAATAGTCTTAACAGGGTTCAATGGGAACTGAAAATGATCTTTTATGTCGTCTTGCTGTCCAAAAATTTCCTCTCTTTTAATTTGTACTTTATTTTAGTACTTATTATTTTTGTGGTCCATGAAAGGAAATCCAAATTTCTCTGTGTTTCATGTGCTCACCAGCATCCTGTTGTCCTGACAGAACAGAGGTAGAGGCAGCATTCAACCCTAGAAAAGGGTCTCCCTGGCTCCTGGTCAAGTCAGCAATGCCTCCGATCTTTAGATGTTGGTGCAACATGAACTTGGTCTTCTTCTCAAGTTTCTACCCTAATGTTAGAGCCACGAAAACCTATTCATAATATTCCATGGGCTGGTTTGTAGTTTGTAAATACAGGCTTTGCACATCTAGTGCAGAACAGTGCTCTGTGTTGGAGAATGCAGTAGGGTTGGGAAATAATTCTTTGCCTGTAAAATCTTGTAGGGGGTTGCTAGCACCCAGCTAAGTCATAGTGTGTTTGTGTAGTTCTGGCTCACTTGCTGTCATTTAGTGTGGTTAAACACTTTTTATAGAAAAATAAGAATCTAAGTTCATACTTACAATTTAAACCAAGAAAATGTATATTGTGAGGACTCTGAATCAGGACTTCTGTTTTGTTTTTTTTTTTTAACTAAACATGTATGCAGTTTATATTAACAATGTTCTTCAATTCATCAACACTAGAGACATGAATCAAACCATTCAAGCCTCTTGATCAAGAGTTGACCTATATAAAATGCATCCAACTTGGTGATTTAAATATATGCTTATCTCAATGGAATAAAAGCAGTATTGTTTACTGACTCAGGAATTTGCTAATTGTCTAGAAAAATAAAAGCCCAGTGGTTGATAATTAAAATTAAATTCTGGAAACAAAAGGAAAAGAAATTTTCAAGTATATGTAGGGAATGTGGTATGTACAAGTGATAAAGAAATAGTTGAGAATTGTAGTAGTTTTTAAGTAAATTCATATTTTGGTTTGTTAAGAAAAAAAACTTTTAATAAAGAATCCCAAGAGTTCTTCTAATCATTCTTTTTCCTTCATTGCATTTTAATTCATTTATTGGGCCTTATCTGGCAGTGTTTCATACCCTACCTCCCATGAGTACTTAATCCTTTGCAAGATATGGTTGCTCACCTTGAATAATTTATAATTTTATATTGGGATGGCATCTTACAGTGGAGGATGCTTGTCATGCAACTTCAGGATGACTCACTAATCTCTCTGACCTTCATCTCTAAAATGGTGAGAAATATTTTAGTACATGGTTTGTGGGTTGGTGGCATGAGTCCTAAAAGAAACCACACTGATATAAAGAGCTCAGCATGACATCAGACATGTTATGGGGATTTGAAAACTATTACATGTAATGTTTTCATCACTATAATTATGTCATTTGGTAGGTCTTTTCTTGGCTTCACCAGCCTAAAACAGCAATAATTATAAAAGCGAAATGAGAGAACTATTTATCTATGTTGATCTCAAGAATTTTTGTGCCCTCTAAACCCAGTAAGTCCCTAGTTTCCCCAATAAGCTGTCTTGGCTTACTGAAAGACTGACCCTCCTGTGGCTTGCCACACATCTAACTGCTTTCTTGGCATGGATTTTCAGTTTCCCCCTCTAGGGGTGAATACTATTGTTTACAGCAGGAACACAGCCACCTGGAATCTCCTACCTTAAAAATCTTGCTTTTTCTTCCAGAAAAAGGAACAAGACACATACAACAAGGTTAAGTATAAAATTGTTTACAGATGGAAGAGAACAGAATAATTCACTTTTTAGCTGTATTTTATTATTTTAGTACTAAATATTAAATGAATTTCTTATCTTTCCAGGGAGAAATTCTCTCTCCTAAGTAAGCTTTGAATGTAGCCTATTTCTGGCATTAAAAAATGTTTAAAAGAGGCCAAAGGGATTCAGGAAGAAACAAACACAGTGCACATTATGTGGCCTCACTCTGAGATCCAAACTCAGGGGTCTCCATTGAAGTTTAGAGTTTTAATGTGTGTATTTACCAAAGTATTTCAGATGATTCTTCACAGGGTATCTTGGGCTGCATTGGAAGAGGCCAGTCAAGACAAGGAAGGAGACAGATTTTGCCTAGCACGTTGAAGACAAGAACTAGGAACTTTTATTTGCTATGGTGGAGGATAAGGGAAATACTAAATTATAACCAGAAGTGTCCTGAAATCTATTCAGTACCACACTTTGTTGCCTCAGATTGTGGTAGAAAGAGGCCATTTAAAAATATTTTGTAGAAATACAAATGCAAAACAAGAAGGAACACATATTTTCATGTTGAATTTGCAAACACTAAAATGTTATAACAGTAGGCCGGGCATGGTGGTGCATGCCTGTAATCCCAGCACTCAGGAGGCTGAGGCAGGAGGATCGCTGTGAGTTTGAGAACAGCCTGGACTACATAGTGAGTTCCAGGTCAGTCTCAACCACATAGTGAGACTCTGTCTCAAACCCCCCCCCCCAAAAAAGAAGTTATAACAGTAGATCCTGGCAAAGACATATTTTTACATTAGAGTTACCATATAAATTAGTATAATAATTTGGAAAGAAATACAGGGCTGTTGAAATCTCATATTCTTTCACCTAGTAATCCACTTCTAGCAATCCAACCCAAATATAAGATAAGCCACAGAGTTGAAGATTCATTATAGTACTGTTTTGCAATCTTTAATATGCTAAATATATAGACCTAGACAAATACTTCAAGTACAAAATTAGGTGAAAAAATCAGAATCTAAACCTCTCCTTGCAATCATCAGAAAATGTATTTAGAAGACAAAAATAGTAGAACTATAACAATTATATGAGGGTAGGATTGAGTTTTTCTTCATTTTCCCTTTTCTTCAAACTTGTTTACGAGATTACATCACCTCCTGGATCAAAAATAAAGCTATGATGTCAGTTTGTTTTATAATTAATTTGTCTAACTCATTTAATGATTCAATTCAATTTATATTCTAAAACATGTATAAATGAGTGCCACACTTTTTACGGTTTCCTAATCATGGAGCTCAACAGAAAATGCAAATAAAAGTAGTGAAATATGAAGACTTTGGTAACTTTGTTATGGATACAGATTAATGGACAGTTACCAACTCTACTTCTAACTGGATCTAAGATTTCTCATACAGTATCTAGGTATGAACATTTGGAATGAAGACATGGACTAAGAAGAGTTTCCTACATTCATAAGTCCTTCAGAGTCTGGAGCTTATTCCATTCCTGGTACTTTAGCGCCTTTTCTTTTCTTTCTTCCTAGTTTTTTGTGAACATTTGATTAGGAAAAATTTTGAACATACAGAAAAAATTGTGCACTCAATATTGTACACCTGTAACCTAGTTTTTAAGTTGGTTACCACTTATCATGATTACTCTAACATTTTAGTTTATTGATGATCTTACCTTTTATTTATTTATTTTTTTTTTGAGACAGAGTCTCACTGTGTAGTTGAGACTGACCTGGAACTCACTGAGTAGCTCAGGCTGGTCTCGAACTCACAAGGATCCTCCTGCCTCAGCCTCCTGAGTGCTGGGGTTGAAGGCATGCATCACCACACCTGGTTCCATATATTATTCTTAAATAATAAAACATAGCTTGTTTTTACCATCAGTCTGGTGGGCATGGAATGGGAGGCACTTTCAGAATTTCAGAATCACTATGAAGTAGTCCAGAAACTATTTGTCAAGTGGGGACAAAGATTTGAAAGATTTGTCTGAGCCACTAACATGCAATCAGGTTTTTCCTTGGAAGTTTCTCCAAAAAAGTCAACATTCCCCCTTCCTTATCTTGTGTTGCTCTCCTCTGCTTATGAAACCACTATTGCGTCTAATTTATATCTGCATTATGGTAGTCTGTGGTTAACATTTTATCAGAAAGCTATTTTTTATTTTTTTGGATAATAATTTCTGTCCAACTAATTATTACATTTAAAAGTGTTTTCTCTTGATAGAGGTCACATCTTTTAAATTATAGCATCAATTTCAGTTTTCAAAACTGAATTTATGTGAATGTGTTCAAGGGTGCATATTGCTTTTTAGGATTTTTTAAAGTGCTATTTGCCAGAAAAAAAAAACATGAATGCCTGGTAAAATAGAAGAAAGGATATGAATTTAAGAATCTACTGAGTTCTAAGTCACATTCTGCCACTTTCGAGCTGTGCAGGCTTAAAAAATTATCTCAATTATTTGGACTTTTCTTAAACTACAGTAATAAAATGTTCATTAAAACCTTGTGCAAAGTGAATTCTTAGCATGTCTTGCACATAATAGATGTTCTTTAAAGTCCGTCTTTTACTTATTTATTTATGTTGGTGTTTTTGGAGACAGGGTCTCACTATGTAGTTGAGACTGATCTGAAACTCACTGTGTAGCCCAGTCTGGTCTTGAATTTACATCAATCCTTCTGCCTCAGCCTCCGAGTGCTGGGATTACAGGCATGTAACACCACACCCAGTTTAAAGTCCATCTTTTAATTATTATTATACAATGGAAATATTCAACTAATACTTCCTCTAATTGGCCTATCAATCAAAAATTTCAACTTCACTGTTATTAACTCTAAATTTCTTTTTCTCCCTTTACTGTCATTACTTAGCTCTGTCATTGCATCATGAAAACAGCCTTAGATTACATGGAAACACAAATCTAGTTATGTTGCAATAATAGTTTATTTACAAAAACAGGTGGCAGGCTGGAATGGGTCATGCCATGCCAACAAATATGAAAGTACTGTGATCAATACCATACTTTCTCCTTGGAAATGTTTATGTAGAAAAGAGCATTGGGCATAAGTTCAGTATTTAGTATTATTGAAGAGCATTGAGAGAAACTTCTTTACCTTTTAAATTGAAATATCAGTAGTATTGAAGGAGAGAGACAAACACTCATTAAGAAAAGCTTTTAGTATTGGTAGGCATTAAATAATTTAAAAATGCAATAATCAAGTAATATTACCTGTATCTCTAGTGATAGGTAGGAATAGCTACATTGTGCAGCAGGCTGTAATGTGTGAATTGAATGTGGTAGAGCCATATAAACAGCAGGACAGATGTCTAATGTAGAAAAGATAGGTGTGAATCAAAGGGGCTGCAGAATCCAAATGGGAAATGCAGAAGGTGCTTTTTAGTGTCAGTGTAGAACAGCAGTGGATTAGCACACCCTTCTCCTATTCCATCTTGCCATTGCCCACTAAATGAGAATAACACACACTTTACATGAGAAAGCAAGTGCCAAAATATTGGAAACCTCTTTTATTACATCAATCCTAGGCTCATGTTCTCCATTATTCAGTCTTTTATTGTTCCTCGCAAGGAGATTTTATCCAGAGTACACTACCTATAAATGTAAAGGGCATACAGCCTTCATCTTGAAAAAGTTACTCAGTGTTCTAATTGACTTGGATCCTTGAGACCATCCACATTATAGCTAGTTAACATTGGAAAGAAAAAGAAAGAAAGAAAGAAAGAAAGAAAGAAAGAAAGAAAGAAAGAAAGAAAGAAAGAAAGAAAGGAAGAAAGAAAGGAAGGAAGAAAGAAAGGAAGGAAGGAAAGAAAGAAAGTTACATTTGGCATAAAAACAAACCCAGCAAACCTGAGCCTCTACTTTATATTCGGTCTACAATCAGGGATGCACTTTTAACCTTTCACCTTCTGACTGCACTGTGTAAGGGCCAGGTTGGTTTCCAAACAGGAACCTTTCCAAGTTACTGGTATTTTTTTATAGGTCTTCAGTATACAATGCCGAAGCACTTTATTGTCTAAAAGTAATTATATTTATTTAAGACTGTTACTAGAAGAGGGGAAAATAAATATCCAGTGGACCTTTATAAAGTTTTAATGTAGCTTTCTGTAAAATATTAAAAAGCATATTTATTTCAACCTTTTCCACTATTTTTAACTCACCAGATAGAAGAAATATTTGTTCTATTTGTGTGTATTAAAATAATTTATGTGCAAAAACAACACCAAAACTTAATAGTTTTGTTTCAAATGATAATATTTTCAAGGAAAAATATTCTATCATTCTTTTATCTCCAGTTATTCTTGTTATTTGAGAATATTGGGCTTGGATTCAGCTTTTCCAGACATTTTGCCTTAATAAAAACAAAATTGGCCAGGCATGCACACCTGTATCTCCAGCTATTCATGGATCTGAAATAAGAGGATCACAAGTTTGAGGCTATCCTGGGAAACCCTGTTTTGAAAGAAAAATTTTGCAAGGCCAGTGATAGATCAGTGGTAGATCTCTTGCACAGCATGCATGAGGCCCTGTGTTCAATCTCTAGTATCAGAAAAAAACACAAAGACAATGACAAAGAAAGGACTGTGTTTTTTTTTTTTCTTAAAACCTGTGTGGTAATGATTATCTTATACAGTGACTTTCTGTTTCTGTTTTCTCATCTATTAAGTAGGAATTATAATAATATTGTGTCATAGAGTTGGAGGTAAAAATAAAATGTGCTAATATATAAAGACTTAGAACCTTCTCTAAGTCCACAGTAAGCACTCTGTATATAGGTCATTATTATTATTGAATATTATTGTCATTCTTGTGTAAGGAACCAATTATCTTGGTCTCTCTCTCTCTCTCTCTCTCTCTCTCTCTCTCTCTCTTTCTTTTTTGCTATGAAGCAAAACTGTACATGTAGTTCACATATAGTTCACTGTGGTTACCACTCTTTTTGGGCTTTACTAATGCTCTGTCCTCTGCCAAGCATGACCTTCTTTTCTCTGCATTTGTCTAATTCTGACTCATCTTGAAAAACTTGTTGACTTAGAAAACAGGACTTCTGAAAGTGCTTCCTTTGTACTCCCAACCCACATGGAAATCCTGATCTTTTCTAGTGGCCTATCTCTTTGAGTCTGCTTCCACTATTGCTCTGGTGATATTCACTTATAATTTATTTGTTCATTTTCCTGTCTGGCTTCTTGAAATCAGGGAATAGGTCTTATTCATTTTTCATTTGTCTTACCCGGTATCATGACTGCCTGATTCTTAGCAAGTTTTCAATTAATTCTCATGGAACTGAAGTATTATTAAACTAACTCTAATGTTTGAATGAAAGATATAAAATGAAATTGGAAGCTATATATTTTATAAAAAATTAGGATTTCAGATTGCTTAAAATTTCTGATGAGTGTAAGGAACTCAAGGATTATACAAAACATCTCACTCATCTTTAAAGTCATCTCATTTAATTAACAAATTTAACTGGCCATCTTCACTGGGTCTATTCCTGCTCAAAATCCTTGGAATGTATAAATGGGAAAGATAAATAAAATTCATCCTTGTTCGCTTGGAGCTCATGCTCCAGATGAAATGAGTCAGCCATAAATAACAAATATGAATAAAAAATGTTACAGATGAAATAGAAGATTATAAATGCTATGGAAAACAGAGAAGGTAGAGATGAACAGAATGAGAAAGTGGGCTGAGGTGAGAGGAAGAATAGTTTGGAGGGTTAAAGAAGGTGACTGCCACTGACACAGGGAACATAAAATTGAAGAAAATATTGAAGAGATAAAAATACATCTAGCAGAAGAAGCAGCAGAGCAAAGATCCTGAGGTGGTAATGTGCCATCCTTTGTCAAGGAAGCCTGTGTAGCTGGAGAGGTAGGAAAAGGGGTGTAAACTGGAAAATGACACCAGAGAGTTAACAGAGACCAGAGCATCAGGTCAATGCCTTTCAACTTTAAAGAAAATCAAGTTGAAGGAAGTTCAGACTGTTATCTTGAAAACATAAAATGTCCTCAGAAAACATCACATTGTCTCTGAAAAAACACTTAGAGCAATCAGCATCCCAGAGAAATCTGGAGAAAGAGAAACTCAGGCATTTAAAGGAAATAGGCAGTGAAAAGAAAGTTTTAATATATTTTGCTTCTGTTATCTTTTTATTAGACCTGCAGGAAATCTTTGTTCATAGAGAATCTCACAGAGTTGCCTGCAGACATAATTTTTGTGCTTGAGGCCTCTTGGCTTGAAAAACAAAGGAATAAAACCAAACACAAACTAGATGCTCTCACACTCATACTTCAAAATGAGCCAGACTCAAATGTCTTTGAACCTGGAGATATTTCTGATTTCCATCACAGGCTTATCAATAGCCTGTACAATTCCAGCAAATGGTTAAACAATTTTTCCTTAACTTTGACATATATCTACTTTGTGGGCACTTCGGAAATTCTAATAATATCATAGAATGGATCACTCCTTCTACAACGTTTGCTCAGTCCCTACTGTTGTCAGACACTGTTCTAGACATAAAGGATGTGTTAGTGACTAAAATGAACAAAAATATCTTTCCTGTGGAGTCAAAGAATGTCCAGAATGAATGTCCAAGTGTAACAAGAGGAATGGAGAAGAACTCGGTCAGGGCACATAACAGAAACAGGCATTAGGAAGACTACTACTTTATACGCAAAGCCACAGTTTCTCTGACAAAGTGACATTTGGCAGACACTGGAAGAAAGTAATGGAGAACACCTTTAGGAATCTAGGAGAAAAATATTCCAGGCAGAGGAAACAACTAGTCGAAAGGGCCTGAGGCAGGGAACTGTGAATCAGTGATGCCTCGTGGATTCCTAATCATTTTCCTAGTTTTTCTTTCATGTCATCCTTCTTGGATCCTTGGGAAGTAGAACAGGCTAGTCTTTCCCTCTCTTGCTTCCTTTCTTTGGAACTATATCCCAGATCATTCTTAAGTTAGCATGTCACCGTCCACTAACCCTATGGTGTGCAGAATAAACCAGACACACTGCAGGGCTTCTCGTAAACCCTCCGGAATAAGCAGGAATTGCGAGTGACTTCTGTTCATGGTATGGTATGTCTGGGGAGGAATTCAGGAGGTCATACTCACAGAATATATTCGTAACTGCTTTGGATCCTGCGGGAAGGACACCAACATGAAAGCAGTATACCTCTGCCTTCAAGCGATGACTAATTTAAGAACTCCTGAGTCCTTATTTTCTGACGCAAGATCCAACACTTTCCAAAATGACTAACTAGGAGTGAAAATGCCCCTCCCTTCAGGGGAAATTTGACCTCTCACCTGCAGGAGTGTGGTCTCCTGCTCTAACCCCTTCAGGGCAATCGCAGCAGATCACAGTATTCTAGCAGCAGTACCATTCCCAAGCCCTGGGGGATTCTGCCTTAAATAACACCACATGTTGGACATTACCGGACAGTCCTGCATGAGCTTTGCCCAACCTGGCCCAGTTCTCTTTTTATAGTGGCTTTTCCTGCATGAAGTAAAGGTTATGCCTGCACAGCCCTCCTGCAGCTTTATCAGTCTCGGTTCCCCAGCCCCTGTCAGCAACTCCTCAAATAAGAACACACACAGCCGCGCAAGAGGCAGTGGTTTGCAGACTCCTCACACTGTCACTGCGAGTGTAGGCAACTTCTATATGAACTACAGTCACAGCTCCTCTTTCACATATGGGAGGCTACAAACATGTACGTACACACACATGTACAATGCATAGTCACAGTTAAAGGTGTAAGCATTCACATGTATTAGTATACGTGTAAATGCAGACACAGTCAAGTTAATTATTTAATTTTTAAAAATTAAATAAATTTCTCATGATTAGCTTGGCAAGTAACTGATTTGAGGAAAGACTTTAAGATTATAAAAACAGTCATAAAAAGAACTCTTGGACAATTTGCATTTAACTAGGGAATAAAGTTATCAAAAAAGCAGAAACTCACGATGAATACTGAAAGCCAGATTTCCTACTCTTCTCTTCCCTGGGGCTATATGACACTCCACAGATTAATTTATAAATTTATTTTGCAACAGTAATTGCTGGAATTGCCCTGGTGAGATTTTTGTCTGTTTATATTTGTTTCTGAAGTTTTGGTTTTAAGGAGGGTGCTGGAACAATATCACAACACAATAATATTCTCAGGTCTCTGTTTTTAACAATCTTCATTTTCTTCCTGATGTTTTCTTTTTTCACTGATTCATTATGAATTTGACCCATATAATGATACAAGAATAAAAGAACAGTTGAAACGGTTGACTATCTAGTGAGATGAATGCAGGTAGCCAGGGTAATATTGAGTATCTCAAAACTTTAGCGGATCCACTTCTTATTCTTTTTTTTTTTTTTTTTTTTTTTTTTTTTTTTT
>NW_022900926.1:50384014-50436264 GCF_012274545.1 Fukomys damarensis | reverse complement strand
TTTTTTTTTTTTTTTTTTTTTTTTTTTTTTTTTTTAACCAGGATCAAACTTAGGACCTTGTGCTTGCCAGGCAGGCACTGTGCCACTAAGTTAAATCTCTGGCCCTAGTGAATCTACTTCTACTCCTACCCATTTCCCTCCTTAGATTATCTGTTTGGACTTTTGTGCAGTGTTTGGTCTAGGACCTGAACATAACTATACAACTAAATTGTAGAAAATGAAGTCTACCTCAGAGCCACCAGTGTTCTGACAACCTGAAACATATGAAGCTAAAAAAGTTAAAATTTTCCCAGGTTAATTATTTGTCCATTATTACTTCAACATGTCAACCACATAGCTTTAGTGTTCTGAGTTTTCCTAAATTAGCATTTAGGAAGGCATTCATAGGAATCATGAAAATGTGATGATTCTGAATTTCTTTTCAACCCACAGTACCACATCCTTAAAGTTTTAGACTCCTTTCTCTGGTTTGTGGCACAGTGATTTTTCTTGGACATCTATGAAAAATGGGATATTTTGACAGAGAAGATCATCGCTAGGCTTTCTTGCATTTACTTCTTAGCTTTTACCTCCAAGTCCTCGGTCATGGATGTTGAATAAAGAAAGTCCTGAAGTGACTATACAGGATTTAAATGAGTTAGGTTGATGGGGTTAAAAGAAGAACCAAGTGAAAGAGGGAACACTGGACACTGATTCTTTGTGAGGATAATGCTTATTGGGCAACAGTGTATCAGTTGACAAGGGAGGCACTTGTTCAATAATTGTGCTTTATTCTAGCCAAGAGGAAAGGAAAGACTAAAAGATCAAGGATACAAATGAAAAACAAACAGAGAGAGCTGCAAAGTTAAGAACACTTAGAGGAGGAAGCCACGAGGGAACCAGATTATATTTCAGAGTCTAAAAAAAACACACACACATACACACACCAAAAACCCTACAATCTGTCTTGTAAATTAATTCCACAAAGAGGAAGCCACGAGGGAACCAGATTATATTTCAGAGTCTAAAAAAACACACACACATACACACACCAAAAACCCTACAATCTGTCTTGTAAATTAATTCCACACTTAATTTTTAAAATTCTTTCTTATTTTTACAGACTTGAGCCAATATGAGGGAGATGAAATGTTATAGGGAAGTGGCAGCCAGGCATATAGTGTGGTAAACTAGTTTACTTTCACAATTTCCTTTCATATGTAGATTCAGCCCTGCCTTGTCCTTTGTCATTGCTTACAAAGATCTGAGCTTCCTTTCTAAGGCATCATCTTTTATTAATCAGCTATCCACAACAGAGTCCAAGAGACTGGAACTGGGTTCAGACAGATGTTGATAAATGTCTTAAGTTTCTTATAAACTAAATCAAGGCCAGCCATGTTTTATTAATCAGTTAACCTTCATACACACTTTGTCCTCTGTATATTGTCTCACATTTTATATGCAATCCTGTTTACACTGCTTATACTGAGTCAACTCAATGCAGCCTTTATTTGGAAAGACAGGCAGCAATGTACATGTTTTTACATATATTTAATGGCTAATATAAACAGTCATTTACAGACGCATATTTTAGCAAAACATTAGGTGTTAAACAGTAAAGAAAATCATCATTTTGACTAACATGTATTTATGAACTATGTTTATTTTAGCTAAGAACCAAGATAAGACTATAAAAATGATCAAAAGCCTATTGGTGGAAATAGAAATTTACTCTTCGGGATCTTCATGCTTCCTCTCAAAGAGCCAAGAACATACTGTACAAACATATTACTCGTAATGAATTCTGGTTCTGTCCTGGATTTTCTTTGAAGGGTTCTTACCTGGGTTCCAATCAAATTCCTCTCAAAGTAGGTAATCATCCCGATAGGAGGCATACTAAATGTATTTGTTCAAGGCATATTAAAAGGATAAGGAAATCATTGTTGTAAGGAGAATGAAATTCATGTGGGGGAATACTTTATGTATAGTAACAAATAGTCTTTAGGTGAACATTATGTTTTTAGCCTAGTGTCAATGACCGATTCTTCCATCAAAACCTAGGACTAGGATGAAGATTTTAATTAGAGGCAAATTACTAGGAAGGGGCTTTGGAGATGGGGTGATGGCTGGAAGAGGAGGAGAAGAGAAAGTAGAAAGGATCCAGATGTGATATGTATATGTACCAATACACCATAATGAATGTATTTAGTGTGTATCACAAGCATAATATAAAATGGAAGAAAAAAGAAGCAAATTACAAATTATGCTCTAGTCCATATTTTTGCATTCTTCAATTGCTCCACCTTTGGATCTTGTGTATGTGTTGTCCATTTAGACCTCCCACTCTGGTCCACCTTGTAGCCCATCTGGTAGCAGAACTGTCTGATTGTATAGATGGTCTTTCAGCTGCAACTGCTTCATGTTCAGGGTTTTCTCTACTACAGCTAACAAGAATTTTTGATCTGTATAGTTTTTTTCCATTTTTATTTTGAGGCTCAGTTCCTATCACTGACTACAGATAATGAATGAAGAGTAGGTATTGCCAGTGTTCCCTGTTAGTCTATCCTCTGTGCTCTATAAAATGAGATTTCATCTGAACATTGTAGGGAGAAGTTTTCTGTACCTTTTTTATTTTAGATGGAACAAGATACGTTCTAAATTAAGAAGTACCTGAAAAATATCTCTGTCCCATTAGCCTGTTGTCTATTTCACCTTGGATAGCCCCACCTTTTGTTGCTACAAAAATGCCTGCTACAAAGAAACTCTTTATCTCAGGGCAGTACTGGGTACACTAGGCAGGGATTAGTATTTTAGGGGCATGCTCAGGGTTTGCAAACTTACAAAGAAGATAGCTTCGAAGTGAACAGATCAAATAGTTCTCAGAGTATAAAAATATTTCCTGAGTAAATAAGCTGATATAAAGACTGCATAAAGAAAGATAAACCTTTTCCTATGTTTTGTATTTATAGTAAGTCAGTGGGTAGTGAGCATTTAGAGGGTATTCTACTGGTACTAGATTCTGGATAGGACTATAGGTAAGAAAACAATAACTTCAGAATATAACATCTTAGAATTTTAGAAAATAGTCATTTATATAATATTACCTCAAAAGCATAGTCTGCTTTGATCCAATGTATGCTGTTCATTAACATAAGATAAAATATTTCAGATTTTGTAAACTAAATAGTTTTTATGGGCACAATTTTAAATTAGGCATTATTTGCACATAATAAAATGCACAGATTTTGTACATTTGAAGACAACTAAATAATTGTGTTTACTGTGTAACCACCACCACAAAAAACAAAACAAAACAAATCCATAAAACACTTTCATCACTCTGTAAAATTTTCCTGTAACTCCGTTTCACTCAATTTTTGCCTCACCTTCAGAAACCAGTTTTTTATTATTATCATCATAGATTAATTTTGTCTGGTTTTGAAGTTCATATAAGTGGATTTATGCTGTATACATTGCTTATGTTTGGCTTCTTTCACTATACAATGCCTGTGAAATTCATCTATGTTGTAGTTGATGAGTCTGATTGCTTTTCGTTTTCAAAACTATTTGAGGAATGTGGTGGATCATAAGGTACTGGGAAATTGAAAAGTTTAGGAAATATGTTTTTTAGAAGCTAAAAATCATGTCAAAGAACCTGCTTATCTAAGTGGCAGGCTAGCTCGTGAGACTACTTGATGATGCTAATTCTACCCACTCCACTGGCCTTGATGGGAAAATTTCTGTCCCAGGAAACCCTAATTTCACAAGGCATCTTGAGCACCACCAATTCATGCTTTCTAAAAGATTTAGAAATATTATTGAAGTTTCTCTGTGATGAGAAATGATCCTTCATAGTTTCAGTGTGTGTGAAGGGTTATAGTAAGGGAAAGAATTTCCTCAAACAAATATTTTGCTTAAGTTTTGGTTTCATTTCTGAGTCAGAACATCTGCAATCTTAGAAGGACTGTTTCAAATTGCTTTCCTCCTTCCTGTGAATTATTTGCAAATCCTAATCATATTTCTTCAAGGATAGATTTCTGTATTTGATATAAAGAAGACTATGCAAAAGTTCATCAGTTTACATTTTCTAGTCTCTTCCTTATTTTACAAAATTATAGTAAAATTCCTTCAAGACTGATCTATGTTTGAGGCACTCCTGTGTTGTGCTTAATGGTTCATGTAATCAGTAAGGTACAGTATGCTTTTCTTTCTTCCAAAGGGAAGGAATTGAAATTATTGATAGCACCAATGGACATTCTGCCTTCTGATTTCCTCCATGTAAGGTGAACCCTTTAAAAAGGCAGCTCTATGAATCATTTATTCTGAGCTGTTTATTGTTTATGATTATATTTCCACTTAACTAACCTTGTAGTAAATAACAGTAACACAAGTGACAATGGTAGTAATAAATTACTAATTGAAATGTGTCAGCTAATAATATCTAAATATTTATTTTAAATAGACAAGAAATGTGGAAAGTATCTGAAATAGAAGGATTTTTAAAAACAGTAATATATATATATACAAAAGGCATCAAATCAGTTATATATTATGTGATTCTTAAGAAAATGACTTTCTCTTCCTCTTCCTTTTTCTCTTCTTTCTGCCTTTTTTTTTTCTTCTGCATTCTTCTTTTTTTGTGAGCCCTTCTAGTCTTCGGTTTGGTATTCAACAGTGTGAGTTCCAGGTTCTTATAACAAATTATATTTGTCTACCATTGCCTGTTGCATCCAGTTTAAAACATCACCACTGGTTTCACTTATTCTCACCTGGGTTTATGAAATTTGTTCCTAAATTGGTCTGTATCACTTGATTCCCCATAATACATTCTGAGCAAAGTTCCTAGAAGAGCTTCCCAAAACTCAGATCTGAACATGTCACCTTTCTTAAACCATATGATGGTTCCTATCTTAATGTTTTGTTTTCTTTTAATTTTTTGGTTGTTGTTGCTATAACAATACTGGAGACTGAAAAATATATAATAGATTGAAGATTACTTGGCTCATGTTTCCGAAAACTAGAAAGTCCAAGAGCATGGCACCATTACCTATTCATTATCTGGTGAGGGCTTTCTTGCTGAACCATTTCATGGTAGCAAATGACATGCGAAGACAGAGTAAACATGCTAGCTTGAGTTTCTCCTCCTCCTCCCATGAAGACATAAACTAATGCCACCATGGGCCCCTTCCCTCGTGGTCTCATCTAACCCTAAAGGCCCAATCTCCAAATATGATTAACATGTGAATTAGGAAATTAAACTTTAAATATATGAACTTTTAGGAGACACATGGAAAGTATAGCAGTCTTTTATGATTTAAAAAGAAAGGCTAAATTCCTTACCACAGCCCACAACTCTCTACAAAATCTAATTCCTATCTACCTTTTCACCCTCTTCTTCAGTCTCTTTTCTTACTACTACTCACTGCAGCAACTCAGAACTGCTCTTATACATGACAACTATTCAAATGAATCTTATAACATGTTTTGTTATTGTTTTTATCTTGAAAGCTTGACCCCTTGTCCCTGCCTGGCTGAATACTATGCCATCACCCCAGACTTCCAGATCTTTGCCTCTTTTCTTCCAAACCAGTTGGCAGAGGCCCACATAACACCTGAACCTTTCTCCATCTTTCCCCTAACCATTGACATATCTATATCTGCAAGAACTACTTTAGCTCCTGGCTATCACTCATCTGCTCCCCTTGCCCTGAAGTTTCCTATTTTAGAAAGGACTCTGCATAATCTAAAGAAAAACTTAGTTGCAGAGTTTTTTTTACTTCACCAGTATAATTGCAAAATGCTTTCTTGTATCTGATTGTGAACTTCGTACCAGTCTGAAATCTTAAATTGATCAGATCTAATGCTAATCAAAACTTCTGGTTTTCTCACTCCTGTATTTTCACTACCTCTATCCTTTTACCTCATGATGTTATTGCTTACCTGAAATTTTCCTAACAATGGAACTATTCTCTTGGTTTTGTATTGCTCCTCCATCAAAGAATATTTTATACTTGCTAAATCTTCTCTCACATAACCCGTTCACTCATTAACCTGCAACTGAGATTAGGCATCATTGCTTCACTAAAATTATGGAGCAAATACCACCAATCCCCTCAGATTAGCAAACTCCAATGTCTCTTGTCAATCCGAATTCATAGACATATTTCTAAAGGCCAATAATGAGGAATTTACAGTCCTTCCCAAGAAAGAACCAACAAATACACATAAACAAAACCAAACCAGTGGCTGTTTGTTTTTAGTATATACTAATTTCAAGTCAATTATTACTTTAAAAATTATATTTATGGGCCAGGGATTTAGCTCAGTGGTCCTGCCACCTGCCTCAAAAGTGCAAGGTCCTGAGTTTGATCCCCAGTACAAAAAAATTATATTTACAGCTTTTTCTTATGACTAATTAAAAGTATCATGGGCCAGATTTGCATTTATTTTTTGAAACAATGAAAAAAAACAGTTCAAATATATTAGACAACAATTTTCAGATATTGGGAATCAGGCAAGGAAGTTAAATTATCCCTCTTAAGCAATTTTCAGGCTGTAGTGCAGGGACGTAAAATGTGGGTAGAGCCCAGCAAGTATCCTGAGTTGAGAAAATGGAACAGAGAATCTGGAGAGATTATGGGATATAGATCACAGGGCACAGCGATGAAGAGAGAATTCCAGATATTGTTGAAGAGTAGTGCTAGAATATTCAACAGAGTTCTAATATTAATTTGCATGTGAAGAAACTAACCAAGGCTATGGAAAGAACCATCATAACTGATTTGAGGGAACAGTGTCTGGAGCTCATCCAGGATCCTTATGTTATCTTTTATGCAGAATCAAAAACTCACAATTTAGGGAGAAGGTTTATAGTACACAAAATTATTGCCAAAATAATGTAGAACAATTATCTCTAGAATAAATGTTTCTGCAGCCTCAAATTACAAATCATAAATGCAATACTTAAGTGACTCAAACTGCTTCCAAGTTACTTACCTACCTTTCAAAACAAAGCACAAGAATATTTACAAGAATCAAAGACTATCCAGAATCCCACAAGATAAAATTCATAGTGTCTTGTGTCCAATAAAAAACTGAGGCAAAAAGAAGCATAACAATGATTATATTAGACAATAAGAAATATATCAAAAGTATTAACACAGTTTCCTCTCCAAAAAATCTGATTATGCAGTTACATCTGTAGAAAATCTGATAATACCTATAAAAACATCTACTAGAGTTAATAACTGAGTTTAGTTAGTTTATAGAATATGAGACCAACATACAAACATGAATTATATACTAAAGAAAGAGTGGAAACTGAAGTAATTAAAATGATACCATTTACAATTGCATCAAAGATATCAACTACTTAGAGGTAGATTCACCAAAATATGTCTAGGGTTTATACACTAAATCTACAAAACATTGTTTAAATTTAAAAAAGGTTTATATGAAGTAAATTTACATTGATTCATAAGTCAGAGACTCAGTATTGTTGAGGGGCTGATACTTGCTAAGTTGATCTCAATGTGGAATACAATTCCAGTAAAACCCCAGCACATTTTTTTAAATTGACAAATTTTTCCTAAAATTCAGAGAAAATGTAGAAGATGTAGAATAGCCAAGACAACTTTGAAACACAGGAACAAAGTTGGAATGCCAACTGTTTTTGCAATTTATCATAAAGAAATAGTTATCACAACAGTGAAATATTGGTGTAAAGATGGATAATTAGACCAATGGAGTCAAATAGATGAAAATTTGAAAGTTGTGAAGGTGATGGAGTGAATACAACTTTTTCAACAAACGATGTTATTCCACAAAATGGATAACCCTGTATTAATCATCTTTCCATTATTTTAACAAATACCTGAGACAAATAAGCTTATACAGAAGAAAGGTTTATTTTGACAGTTGTGGATGTTTCAGTCCATGACCAGTTGGCCCTGTTGCTTTTTGATGTGTGGTAACACAGTACATCACAGTGGCAATGTATCTTAGAGGAAACCCGTTCATCTCATGGCTCTGGGGAAATGAATGAGAATGAAGGGGTGGGGACCCACTACCCCTTCAAGGGCAGGCCCCCAACACTTGAAATCTCCATTGTGCCTCATCTCTGAAAGTTTTCATCACCTGCAAACAGGCTCTGGTGACAAAGTCTTCATCACGTAGGTCTTGGGGAAACATTACAGATCTAAACTACAGGAACTTATATGTTATGAAATAAATTGCCAACTGTACTCCTATACTCCCAGCATCTATAAGAATCTATCAGTCAGAAAAAGGTGCAAAGGGGAAGGGAAAGTGGGAGGGATGGGGAAAGGAAAGAAGGAAATGGAATTAACATGAAAAAATGAAAAATAGAAATGAAGTCTTTAAATAGAGAGAAATAGAGGGGTTCTAGGGAGGGTAGAGAATGGGGAAAAACAAGAATCAAGATATATTTTGTAATGTACAAATCTCCAATGATGAATGTCATTATATTGTATATCTAAAATGTACCATAAAATTAATTTTAAAAGAAATCTATCAGTCCTCAATCTAACACCCAAAACTCCTTTTTAAATAATGTATAAATACTTTATTTATAAGTATAATTTATTTATAATAGGTATAATTAACATGTCATAGTATTCATTCATCTAAATTGTAATATCCAATGGTTGTTATTATGTTCACAGTTATCAAACATTATTATAGTGGACTTTATTTTTTTCCCTTAGCTTATTGGTACATTTTAGGTATACGCTGTGATCACATTCCTCACTGGGAATTGTACCTGTATGTGATGTATCTTGGTTCTTGTTTTTCCCATTCCTCTTCCCTCCCTTCTACCCCTCCACTCTTCCCTATTTACGAAAGCGTTGTTTCCATTTTTTCCTTCTTTTACTTCATTTTTTTTTATTTTCCTACTTTCCTTTCCCCCACCTCCTTCTTTAGTTCACCTTTGAACCTTTTCTTCCCATTTCACATTATCTATTATATATTTTGGTCCTCATTTACACTTTCAGTTTTTCACAAGAGAGAAATACTTCAGTATTTACACGTGTGTCTTATTTCTTAAAGAGTATGGCTCTTATAGAGAAAATATAGGGAAAAATCTTTGTGACTTTGGCAGAGGCAAAATTTCTTAGATAAACAGTAAAAGCACAGTCTATACAAGAGGAAATGATAAATTTGACTTCATCAGAATTATAAAAAATTATTCCTTCAAAACATTTTATGTGACTGAAAACATAAACCATGACCCAGCATGCCAGAGGAGCCTGGGAGCAGCTCACAAACCTCTGGTAGGTCTGCCCCTCTGACCCAGTGTGCCGGAGCCCAGCTGCATGGGTGCCAACAAGAGGTTATTATTGTGCCCCCCGCCAGGCGAACAAGAGAAAGAGGGCCTCTCTGAGGCTCCTGGATGAAAGTTGAAGCCCACTGGAAAAGTGAAGAAAAATCTGTGATAAAGCCACACCACACCACCATAGTTGGTAAGTCGGAGAGACCAATACCTCACATCAGAACCTGATCTAACTTCAAGGGAAAGATAGATAACCTGCAGTAGAAACTTGCAGAGTTCAACCCAGCAGGTGGTCAGAGATCTCAACTTGGGCCTTGCAGACAGAAATCAGCCTGAACCTCAGGGGACAGCTGCTGGCTCACTGAGACTAATTAGCTTAGACCTGTACCCTCTTGCCCATGCTATCTATTGTGTCAACAGAAGCACACCCTGAAGGAGGGCCTCTATTTCTATTTGTATTTTTTTATTTTCAAAGAAATATTTCTCTCTTATCATTGATCATTTAAAAATTTTTATCTATCTTTCTCTTTTCTCAGAAATTTTCCTTATTTATCCCTTTTTCTTATCTTCAATTCTTTCTCTCTCTCACTCTCTCTCTCTCTCCCACCTTCATCTCCATTACTCTTCCTTTTTGTTACTGTTCCTATCATAATTTGAATTTATTCTCTCTCTTTTACTTTTGTACTCTTTTTCCTTCTCTCAGCTACCATTAGTTTTAAAAGAAAGTGATTACAGTCTCGAGCCACCCTATTGCTGTTACTTTGTTCTGTTCTTGGGTGTATATTGTTCTGTCTTCTCCTCTTCTCTTCCATAGATCCCTAGACTTTGTGTTATATTCCTTTGACCACACTTCTAAACTTTACCTATGTTATCTATCTATCCTTCCCTCCTCATCTATCCTTCCTTCCAAATCCCCATCCTGAAGGATAAAGTTGCTATATTGAAGAGTTTATTCACTATGAACATTTTTGGGCTGTTCTCGATTTTGATTTAATTCACACAGTTAAAGGTGATAGATTAATAAGTACCACAAACTGTAATTTTCTAAGCTGTGCTTGATACTGTTGTATTGCTGATTATATCACTAGGGCTAAGATGCTGTGATTGATCTAATCAGTTGTCCTCCCTGGTATAATGAAAATGAGATTGCCTCAGAGACATTAGAGACTCAAAAGCTAAGGACCAGCTATATCTGGAAGATCAAAGTATTAACCCAGGAATTAAACCATGGACAGAACCAGTGACAAAAATAGAAAGAGAAGACATTCAAAAAAGACACAAACACAGACTTCCACTCCACCAAAGATAAACTCTAGAGGAAATGAGGTGGAAAAGTCTGGCAGTCAACCATCTGTACACCCTGAAACGATAGCACAGGAGGTTAAGAAAAAATAGGTAAATGAGGCTCTAGAAAAATTCAAAACAGAAATAATTTCCAGATAACCATGGAGATGGTGAGAAGAATGAAAGACATGATTAGAGACTCTAGAACAGAAACAAATTTAAAACAATAGATGAGCTCAGGACCACGATGAAAACCATGAATGACCAACATAGGAAAGAAATGGAAACCTTGAATGCCCGACATAGGAAATAAATGGAATCCATGAAACAGATTCAAACAGATATCCAGATTAAAACTATATAGAAAGCATTCACAGCAGGGCGAAGTAAGGTGAAGATAGAATTTCAGATGTAGAAAACATGATTATGGTCAGTGACCATGATAAAAGAGATCTCTTAAAAACAGTAAGGGATCATGAGAAATCAATCCAACAACTCTTAGATGATGCAAAGAAGAATAATGTAAGACTGATAGGAATCCACGAAGTAGCAGGACAAAGTTCAAATGACATAAAAATCTCTTCACAGAATTAAAGATAGAAAACTTCCCAAACAGAGCAAAAGAATTTGACACACAGATAATTGAGGCTTATAGGACTCCAACTAGCCTTGATTAAAAAAAAACAAAAACAAAACCCTATACCTAGACATATAATAATCAATATCCCAGAAACCCAATGGAAGAACAAAATACTACAAGCAGTTAGAGAAAAGAAACAAATCACATGCAAAGGAAAGCCCATCAGAATCACAGCAGCCTTTTCAACACAAACCCTTAAGTCAAGGAGAGCCTGGAGTGAGGTATTTCAAGTCCTAAGAGAAAACAATCTCCAACTTAGACTAGATATTTAATGGATATGTATTCAACAATACATACCTAAATACAGTGCAATAGTGGACAAATGAAAAAATCTAAAAGCAACCCATGACTACCAATAGGCAACTAATTTAATCATGGTGTATTGAGAAAGCAAAATACAAAAATCCATTAAAAAGAATGAGGTAGGTCTCTGTGTATATGTACTGATATGGAAAGATCTTCAAGAAATACTGTTTAAAAATTATATTAAATAAAAAGGTTTTGGATAATTATTAAACAATGCATTATTGAGGGAAAACAGTATATTAGGGTATACTACAATTCCTTTGTTTCCTAACACAGTTCTGATTATCTTTAGGCAAATGAATAAAGGGTAGAGAAAGGGGTATAAAACTTATTTTTCTTTTTGTACCATTCTGTACTGTTCTAAATTAAATTATACATTTTTAGCATTAAATGTATAACATTATTTCAGTAGAGGTTAAGTGGGTAGATAAACCATTATTCATTTGTAGTTTTCTTTGTATTTTTCTCTATTAAAATAATTATTTTTATATAAACATTTATATGTAGATAGGTGTATGTATAAATTCACAAAGAAGATTAAAAACAAAAAAATTTAAAATACACACATACAGACATGCTGAAATTAAACAGAGGAGCAACCCTGTCCTCTGTCCATATCACACACTTACTGTGCTAATGTACAATACACCGTACTTCATTAAGATAATCCAAAGATCTCAAAGCACTTCATTAATATTCATTAAACTAATGTGTTTCCATATAGTGTGATGTTAGAAGACTGTGTGTACAAAATATCAGTGAACACAGAAAGACATTTCTAGTGTCTCATGTCAACTATGTTCTGATTACTACATGATCTTTTTGTCTTTGTGTTGTTTCAGTTAAGTTTCAGAGGCTGCTAAGTTTGCAAGTCTCCAGGAGAAATGTTGTTACCAAGCATGTGCCTTTTTTATTTTGCATTTTATTTTATTTTATGTACTGGGGATTGTGTATATGCCTTTCATAAGCTGCATCATAAGCTACATCCCTAGCCCTTAAAATTTTTTGTTTTGTTTTGTTTTGAGCAGGGTCTCACTGTTACTAAATTGCACAGGCTGGGCTCAAATTTCAAATCCTCTTGTTCAGCTTTCCACAGAACTTGGATTACAGGTGTGTACCACTATCCCCAGCTGCCTTTGTGTTGCTGTAGAGTGTGGCACCCTACGTAGCCTAAGGCCTCTCAGCTGAAAGAGTATGAAAAAGATTTAATGTTGAGACAAATGTTATTAGAGTAAAATGATATAATATATTCAGAATTAAAACAATTATACAAAGAACATTTAAATGTCATTTCTTTTTGCAGTTTTATTTTACATGTATATATATGACTGGAAGGACAAATGACAATCTTCCAGGATTGTAGGGACTTTCTGCCTGAAGCAGGACTGGAACTCTGCTTACCCTGTTTCCAGGCTTCCCACACACAGTTCTATTAACTTATCTCATCTTTCTGTATTGAAATGTTTAAGAAGTTGAAGATCAGAAAAATGTAATTTAAATTACTTTCCATGTACTAGGCTAAAATTGAAGCAAAGCCTGTGCTTTTCATAAGGTCCATGTTGTCTGGGGTACGAGCTCCTATGCAATAGTTTATTCCAATGCTGATGAGTAAAGAGGCCTTCATTGCTCAATAGTTTGTTTACAAAAGAAATTATAGAAGCATAACGTTCACAACTGTTCTTGATTAGTTATTCTTTCATCTTTACTTTCTCAAGCATTAAATCTTCCCAAATCAAAAATATCCTTTGGGAACAAATCTTCTGGTTTTCATAGTTGCCACTATTGGAACTTTTTTCTTGATATTTGACTTTTTTTTCCTTTCCTTACTTTTATCCTATTTATCCTACTTATCCTGTTCAGATTAGGCCACATCATTTTTCCCAAATGCTTATGCTTTTCATACATGTTATGACTCATCTGAGACAAGGCTCCCCATGTGCTTTACTTTAGGAGTTTTATGGACCTTATTCTCTATTAGAATAAATCTCTGGTAATAAGATACAATGTTTTGAGGATAGCATCACCATTCTTCTAGAGAGAGGAGCTGACTAACTGTCCTTGTGTCCTTCTTAATAAATGTAATATGTGGAACCTACACTAAAAAAAGATCCAGAAAGTTTTCCTTGCACATTATTATAGTACATTTCTGTTCATATTTAGGACACTGATTTCTATGGATTTTTCCATTTATTAGGTGCCACATATTGATAGGCTTTATTTTTTCACATCATATTAACCAAATAAATGAGTCAATGTACCTGTTATTATTTCCTCTTTGTTATGCTTAATGTCTTTTATTTCTTAATTCTTTCATCTGTTAATCAGAAATAATTCCTTTCCAGTAGAGTTCTTGTGCATATAGTAAAAAATAATCCATAAAAGTTTCTAGTAAATTCTTTGCATGAAGTATGTGCTCAGCAATCATCAGTGTTCCCCCCATATTCCCATTTTTAATTTCCCACTAGTGCCCTTTCTGTCTTAAATATCCCATGTGCTACCTAGACTACAGCATTGTTCCCTAAAGGCTTGTTGCTGATTGATGCCACACCTCTCCCATTAGCATCTTTCCTTGATCCGCTCATTATTTCCTTTAGTTTACAGACTTTCAGCCTTATTTTTCAACCAAGGGCAATTTCTCTGATCCAAACAAACTTAAATTCATCTTGTCAGTAAAGTCTCAGGAGACTATATCATGTCCTTTGCTAAAATTCCAATGCAACATCTGCGGAATCTTACTGTTCAAGCCAAAAAGAAGCTATTAAATTTATATGGTTTGATTTGTTCTTTGTAAAGTGTGACTATATATTGGTAATTTGGGTTTCTAATAAGTGTTTTATTTACCATTGTATAATCTACATCTTCTAGATACAAGTCTATGTTAAAATAACATGACTTTTTCTAATTATAAAAGTTCCAGCTCCTTATAAAAACCTTTGAAAAATAAGAGAAATTTAAAGAAAGAAGAAAAAAGTATTTATAGTCACAATTTTGCTGTGCTTTATGCACATGTATTTTATCCAGTTTAAGATATGACATTATGTGCATATTTCTTTTTATTAAACACATGTATAATAAATTTTAATGATTACCATTTTGCACTGTCAAACTTCTTTTGTCAATTTTGCACAATTAATTTTCTTCCAACTGAGACAACATTTTACTTCCTAAACATAGCACAAATTTGAATCATAACAGATAATGTTAGTATGTATTCAATCTTCAACAGGATCAGAGCATCATTATGGATTTTAAATAGAAATATGATTTGGAGTTTTTTATTTTCAAAAATTTCTGCTTTTCATTAGGGACTCTCTTTGAAATTCATCATTACCTCCTAATGATTTGCAATTTTTCCTTTACCTTTCTCTTGTTATACATCTCTAAATGATAATAAATAATAGAAAATTTAAAATTAGATGACATAAGGGACAATTTTGTTTTTGCTATATTTCCATGAACTAACCTTCACTAATCTTCTTTACTTATAATTCTGAAAACCCTCTTAACTGGCAGCTACAACTCAACCATATTTTGATTTGGCTTTAATCTTCATCTGGCTTTCCCCACTCCATCCCCCAAAGCTTTGGTTAATGAGTCTTTATTATGCCAAACATGATTGTTCATCATTGATAGAAAGTTTTCCTAATATTTTCATATTTTCAGTAAATTAAAGACTATTTCACTTTTCCTCAGTTGTTTCTGAAGCAAATACCCATTTACATTCTGTTGCTTTTTACTTAAATGCTGCTTCATTCCTGCAACCCTTCCTATCACAGGGCTTCATTTGCGTATTTGTTTTTTTTTTTTGTGTGTGTGTGTGTGTTTTTTTTTTTTTTTTTTTTTTTTGTACAAGGGATTGAACTCAGGTCCTTGCACTTGCAAGGCAGGCCACTGAACCACTGAGCTAAATCCCCGACCCCATTTATGCTTTCTGAAGTTCTTTCAGTTGTGAGGGCCTTACCAAGCTTTAAAACCTATAAACACAGTAACTTGCTTTGGTTCTTTTTTGGATACCCAGTATCTAATCCATTACAAGGCATTTCAGTGTTTGAATTGAAATGAATAGTTAGATATGCTAACATTCATTTTGTGCCCATCTCCTTCATTCTTTAGAAACCATTTCAAATAACTAACCTAAAAATCATTTCAAAAAGATGGACAAGACTGTGCTGTGATCAAATGAGTGGTCTTGTGAGTCAGTTTGACTTCCCAGTATCACCACTTTTTTGTGGGTGGCAAGTTGCTAAACTTTGTGCCTCAAAGTGGGAATTATTCCAGTACATACAGCACAGGATTACAATTAGTTGTGCACTTTTCAGAACAGTACTTAGCATGTATTACACATGCTCAGTAAATATTATCAACAATCATTACTATGAAAGTTCTGTAATGTAGCACCAAGGGAGTACTGGACTAGCACTGTATCCAATATAAATCAGTACAGTAGAATGTGATGAAAATGAGA
Source organism: Fukomys damarensis (assembly GCF_012274545.1). NCBI lineage: Eukaryota > Metazoa > Chordata > Mammalia > Rodentia > Bathyergidae > Fukomys > Fukomys damarensis. The sequence continues at coordinate 50,420,298 of NW_022900926.1, read as the reverse complement.
TGAACTTGCTTATCAAGAGTATTCCTAGGTACATAAATTTTAACTTAAGAGGAAATGTTGGAAGAAATTTTTCTGGATTAAAAAATCCTGAAGAAATCACACACCTTAGAAGTTTGTTCCATTAACATTTGTTTAACTCAATTCTGTCTCTGTTTTGATGAATCTTTCATTATGTCTCAAGCTAACTGCAACCTCCTCCAAAACAGTGTAGATTCCTTGGTGTCAAGTCTGGATCATAAACTTCTTGGTTAATAAATAAAAAGTGAATGGCCTGTGTGTGATTTCTCTCATATTATTACATCAGTCTCATATTAAATTGGAAAATAAAAAATGTTATAAATTAAGTATATTATCAAAGCAACTCCCACATTTTCTTTCAACCTTGGATGAACAATGGTCATCCTCCTCACTGGAATTGCCCACGATTCTCATGTACAAAGTAGAGGCTTTGCTGCCTCTTCGGTTTCAGTTTCCACTTTTCTTACATGGAGGCTGCCACAGACTGAAAAGGATAGCTGAGTTTTAAAACTCCTCTAGGGTGGGAGAGGACTCCTGGTTCTTGTGCTGCAAGTGGATGGTCCTAGGAATGCAGATGCTTACACTCGTGTACCCAGGATATTCTCCCAGTATCAGTAAGTAACCTCCTTGAACAGAGCTGCTTAGCTCAATAAATAGCTGTGGAACAAACGAGCTATTTCTCTAGCTTTCTATAGTAGTTACACTGAGACAGTAGTTTTTAGGCAATATCTCATTTGGTGCTTCTGGGTAAGACATGATTCTGTCTTCATCAAGAATAACAACAGATGCTTGTAATCCCAGCAATTCTTAAGCCTGGGACCAAAATGCAAGACAGAGTCCCACCTGGGCAATTTAGCGAGACCCTGTTGCTGAATAAAAAATAAAATAAAAAAGAGCAGAGGATGTAGCTCAGTGATAGAGCACTCCAGTGCAGAAAACAAAGAAAACAAAAAGAAAAAAAAAAGTGATGGAGCCTGAGTAATAACAGAGGAAGTGGATTTGTATACACTAGATAAACTGCAGTTTTAAAGCAGGTTGCTAGGAGCAGTCAGGGCAGCCTCTGTCTTGGAGAGCTTTAATAGCTTGCTTTCTCAAGCCATGGTCTGAGGGAAGAATAAATGGCTTTCACAACAAAGGTGCTCTGGTTATTTGGGATAATACATTGTTCTCTTTAATTTGTCTGTTTTTTGAATAAAGCCATCCATTTTTCATAGCTGAAATTCAAGAGGTGTGTTGGCTTACTGAGTAAAATTTTAGTGGTCGATATCTCTCCTACCTAGGCTATAAGCAGACTGAAGTCTTCTCTGATGCACAGATCCTACTTACTATTTGCAATCTATTTGGTTCTTTTCTGTTCATCACTAATTTTTCCCTAACTTGTGAATGAATTTATGCTCTACTCAGCAGTAATTCATGCAATGAATTAATTTATCTATTCAGATAAACTGGATTAATAATTTTCTTTCATGAAAAATAGTCATCCAGATAAAAAGAGATTTTTAAATGCTGAAGCAGCTGCCAGGAGAAATTATGTCCTTTGCTCCAGAGAAAGCCATGAAGTCCTACAGCCATGCTTGCCCAGAACAACTTAGATAGACCCTAGTCACAAGGCAAGGGCTGTAGTGGAACCTTCTGAAGACATTTCCAATCTTCCATGGGATAAGGCTTCAGAGATCACTTTAGACATAAGGGGTTCCAAGGCCAGAAAGAGTCTTTGAATACCAAGTTAGGACTTCGTTTACAATTATACAAAGTTTTATACTAATAATCCCAAGAAAATTGTGTAAGATTATTTCAAAACCAAGTCAAATGAATTTTATCCATTGGATAAAACTACTGAAACATCTTTTGATCCTTATCCTTATGTATCTTCCCAATCAAGCCTCCTAATTTCTTAGTTTTTGATTGGTTGGTTTTCTTTTTTTTTAAATTGAGTTTATTGGTACATTTTAGGTATACAATACAGTTGCATTCATTATTAGGATCTTGTACCTTTACATAACAGGTCTTGGTTCTCATTTTTTTCCCTTGTCCCTGCCCTCCCTTCACCCCCTCCTTCCCTCCCCATTTACAAATATTTTATTTCCATTTTTTCATTTTATTTTCCCTTATTACCTTTCCCCTACCTTTCCCCCTTTCACTACACCTTTAGCCCTTTTCTTCCTATTTCACATTGTCAATTAAATTGGTTGGTTTTCAAATGGTACAACTAACTCTATATTTGAACTCTCATTTTTGTAATTTCTACCTAGAAATATGCATGCATTTTAAATTTATGCATTATACTTTTTTGTTTGTTTGTTTTGGTACTGGGGATCAAACTCGGGTCCTTGCGCTTGCAGAGCAGGCAGTGGAACCACTAAGCTAAATCCCCAGCCCTATATATTATACCTTTTTAAAAAACTTAATTTTATCTATTTATTCACTTTTGTTTTTCAGTTTTCATAAGGCATGCACTCCTTCCCTCCCTACTTTCTCTAATTTTGAATTGTGTTAAAAAGTCATTTTCAGTGCGGACCATTCAGGCAGATGTTTTCTTTAGGGGCAGACTATGTAGGAAAAAAATCCCTTTGATTTGCTTCTCTCTTTCTCTTTTACTCTGTTTTGTTTCTTTCATTCTCCCTCCTATTTCTTGTCACATTTTCTTCCTAGTAGTCACTTTTAATGCAATCATTATAAAATTTAAACGTGATAGCCCAGACCCTGAAGAAGAGGCAGAAGTGAGCTAGATAGGAAAACTGAATCTACAACGTAATCCCTGAATGTATATAGCACACCAGAGACTGTGCCTTTTAACTATGGGTAGTAAGTCTTACTCCTGGAACAGGACCACTGCAAAACAGTTAAACAGACATGATCAAAATATGTTTACTCTAATTTTTAAATTTTAATCTTTAAAAAAAGCCCATTCATTATTAAGTCAGAAAACACTTAATGTCAATCATATTTCATTCCTCTTTCTCTTGCTAAGAGGCAAAACAGCAATAATTAAGAACATGCAAGTTCCAAATAGGGCAGTGAAAGGGTAAGGAATCTATTCTGCAGAATTGACAAAACCTGTGTCTAATTTACATAAGGATGGATCCTTTCTTTATTCTTCGCTTTGATTACATGTACCAGTTTTAGAGAGCATTTCCCATGACACAGGTTTTGCAGGTAATTTACAGATTAAATTACTTCAGATCTAAAAGAAAAGTCAGAAGAATTAAAGATACTCTGTTAGGTATTCATCATCATCATTATTACCTGGTAAAGTTTTGGTTCTTAGGAAAGAAGTTTTGATTAACAACGAACTTTCCCAAAGACCTTCATTTGATGGGTGAGTAATGAAGATCACGGAGTATCTTATCTTTCTATTGTTTATTCAGGCTGTTTCACTGCACTTGTTTGCTAGTACTGTGCAGAAATGATGACTCTTGTTACTTTATGTTATTCAAAAAAATCCAGTTATACTACAAGACCTATAAAATTGTAGAAACGATTAGTATATACTTTTCAATATTTGCTTATGCATGTCAAATATGTTTCTGTAAATGTTTAAGGGATTAACTTTGAGTCTCATTTGGGTTTAAGTGTCTTGAAATTAAAAATTATCTATTTATTCTAATGGAATTGGACATGAAATTGAAATATTTTTCTTTTATCACCTACAATTCTCTTTTATTTCCTTTTTTCTCTTTTAAATTTATGAGGACTTTATATCCGTTCTGTTTTCTTTACTTTTTTCTTATATTTCCTTTTCCAGACATGTTTGCTTTTTACCAGTCCCTAAAGAACTTTTGTTGTCATCATTTAACATTTGAATGGCAATAATATTTTACAAAATGCTTTACAATGACTTTTTATAAGTTATTCTCATGCCTTCAATAACTTTAGGTTATTATTCACAATCCCACACAGGGTTTTACTTTTATTTGTAGGCATATAGATATTCCTCTTGTCTCTGCTTTTTCCAGTAGCTTCGGAAAGCTTTATCTGGAAAACATGTTCAGGCTGTACAGGTTTCCGGATACATTACTTTCAGCCTTAAAACTTTCTGTGGCTTTTTGTTCTTACATTACCTTTAGATCAAAAGGAAAGTGTTTTATTTTGTCTCTAGACTCCCAAAAATACACAAGAATCTGGAGTTATTTGATGCATATGATACTGAACTTGGAACATCCTCAATATATTAATAATAGATGAGATTAAAGAAGTCCTAAGAAATTGGAGTTATTGGAATATATATTAAAACTTGAGACCTGTTCCTGTATAGGATTTTAAAATAGTATATTTTTAAAAATTCTTAGTGTTTCTATAGTTAACAAGAATTCTGATATGTATCTTGCCACTCAGTTGAGAAATTAATATTAATGTTGATTTATTGATATACATTATTTTAAGAGTACATACATGCTTCTTCCCTTCCTGTTCCCAGATAGTCCCGAGAAGAGTGGGACTTTGAAGCTGTTTTCTCAAATACCAAAACTCTCTCAACTTGTGCACGATTCAATCATGAACCACAAGTTCAATGTATAATATTGCCTTTATGAGAACCTAGAGTAAATAACCAGTACACTTTTCCACCAGTACACACTGGGAGCTCCTTCAGGGAAACTTGGAAAAGGATCAGTACTATTGGAATGTTTGCCTTTGGGAATATCTTTCTAATCTAACACCCAAAGAGACGACATGCTTCCTGTCATATCTTCTTTACATCTTAAAAACTATGGAGCAAGTTGAATTATGGCCAACAGATTTTTCTCCTTGGTAATATTCTTAACTTTGGGGTTATACTGAGCTTATTTCTCATTTGCTTTATTGTACTTTATCCAACAATTTGTTAAATATAATTCCCTAATCAGTGCTTCCCAAACTTGTGCATACTCAGTCACCTATTAAATTGCATTGGTATAGCACATGAGACTAAACTGGAAAGGACTTTGGAAGCTTTTATATGGAGCATGATTTTAAAAATTATACAAATATGAATAAAGTGTATATGTGCAAATTACCTTACATAAATATAGCAAGTGAAGCAAGACACATATTTTGAGGATCTTACACATTGAATTTATATACAACTTCCAAATAAAACCTTCTAAAATTTTTAATGAAAAGTTTACTTCAGTATATTTTTTAGACAGTATTATGATTTGGTTGGCTATCCACGTATTTTTATTAAGAATGTTTCAATGATGATCTCACATCCCTGAAAGAGATCATCTGTGGGAAACTATGTTCATGTGAATAGGAGGTAGCAGACAGTAAAAATGTATTATCACTTTCTTCTTCATTTCATAGGCTCCTTCATATCTACTTATGTTCATACAAACATTTCAAAGTAAACATGAATTATCTTTTTAATTCATTCACTGATCTATGTAATATTTCAGTTTGTTATAAAAAGAAATTTCAGATTATTTATACTTTTTAAAAATCAAGTATTTAGAAGTACTATGAAAATTTCCTTTAATAATACACAGATGTCACTTGACCTTACAAGGTTTTTATAAAGATTCAAATTATTGTCATGATTAAAAGTGTCTAGAAAATTATTTTAATTTGTTTTCTAAACTTGAAATATGTATTTATCAAAAAGTAACATATTATATTAATATATTTAACATATTCATATATTGAAAAATCTTTGTATATTTTGATTAAAACTATTTTTAAACCCAAACTACATTTCTACAAATCCACAAGGTGAAAAGTCATCCAATGTTTTCAGTATTTTTTAAATTTATGGAACATTGCCAAACTTCCCTTGGACAGCTGATCAGCATAATGTGAAACAGCAGAAAGTAAAATATTCTTGTCATATTTTGCAACATTTTGCAACAATCTGAAAATAGTTGGACCTATGGTAGATTAGATTTTATTATATTGTCATCTTCATAATGTTATAGGTATAATTCAAATGTAAAGATATTTATACATGACAGCATCCCTGTAAATGGAACATATATTCCTAAATCTCAGGGTTTTCTGAAAGAATTTTTCTGCCAAGCCTCTCTTCACTGATACAGTAGCATATTACTTATTTCAAATGATTGTTTCAGCCATTAGTTTAGGTGTTCTCTGCAGAGCAAATATAGTTCTCTCAAGAATTTTCCTTCAGAGTTCAAATGAATGTTATTACTAATAGCATTACTGAGTCATGAGAGTTTTGTTGATTCATAATTTTTTAGGTAAGTGTTGTCTCTATGTTGTTTGACATGTCCTCTATGGATTAGCTGTTCTTTTGTCTGAAAATAAATAACTAGAAAAAGTAAGCCTATGTAAATATAGAATTTTCTTGTTCCTGTTTTGGTTTTTCAAATATATTTTACCATCAAGACGTTTTAAAGGCTTTTTAAAATTGCATGATAATGGGATAATGGGGCCAGGTAGATTTAGTTCAGTCGTTCCACTGCCTGCCTCTCAAGCAAAAGGACTCAGGTTAGATACCTGGTATCCACCAAAAAAAAAAAAAAAAAAAAAAAAAAAAAAAAAAAAAAAAAAAAAAAAACAAAGCATGATAATTAATTTTCAAGTCTCCAAATACTAACTTCCATTTAATTTAATAATTAAATTCTAAAATTTATAAATACTTGTATCAGTATAATAAATGACACTTGAAATTTTGATTTTCTGAAGCTATAAATTTTAGAGCTCCTATAATACTTGTTTTGTTGAAATAATGACAGTTATTTGATTTTTATAAAGGTAATCTTGTTTTTTTAATTCCCAGAACAATAAATAATTCACTGCAAAATTCATTTAAAAAATCAAAAGCTGAGCTCAGTGTCATGCACTTGTAGTCCACGCTACCTGGGAGGCTGAGGCAGGAGAAGTGCAAATTACAGCCCAACCTCAGCATCTTAGTGACTTAATGAGATCTTATTGCAAAATAAAAAAAAAAAAAAAAGGTTGAGGCTGTAGCTCAGCCCAAAGCTACTTCAGGTTCAATTCCCAGTACCAAAATAAAGAAGAAGGAGGAAGAGAGGCAAGAGGAGGAGGCGGAGGAGGAGGAAGGAGAAGAGGAGGAGAATTGACAAAATTATTTTATTTCTTCTATTCAATTATTCCAAAAGTAGAGATTTTATTTAGTTCTATTTTTTGTAAGTACAAAATTCCCAAGACCCTTTTAAGATCCATTATGGTATTAAATAGTTGAAGTATGTTTCTTATATAATGATACACTGATTTTTTTTTCTTATTTGTTTCTTTTAACTATTTTTCCTCCTCCACTCTTTCCATCACCCAGTCAAATCTTGTAAGGCCCCCACCTGATTCCTGAGCCCAAAGACTCCACTGGGGCCAATCCATCATAGGCCTGGCTACCAGTTTGATGTTAAAGCTGATCATGCAGTAACTCTGCCCAGAAGGTACAATGACTTCTCAATCACCACACTGAGTGTGGCATCCAAGACGTCCACAGTGTAGATACTCTTTACCTTTCTAGTGTAACCCTGTTAATTTATATTTGCTACCTGCATAGATAAGCCTATTAGCCTTTAACAGAATTATTCACTGAGGGATGCAACTAATAGCAAATGATATGAGAAGCAGCTTCTAAGTAGAGATAGAAATGTCAGAAGAACCTGGGCCAGTTCCTGTTTCAGTGTTGCTAGCATGTTCTCTCTTGCTCGCCCTCCTAACATACCTACAATGTCCTTTCTCACAGCAAAGTCCAAAGGAATGGACCATCAGTACATTTCAAACACCCCTTTCAGGAAGTCTTCCCTGATCAGTATCATATTTCTTTCGTGACTACAGGAACACTATATTCTGTAATTTATTAAATTCTGCCTTGTGCTCTAGCTGCTTTGGTTTCTCTGGTTTATTTTCAACATTTAAAAAATTTTTCCCAAGGTAGAGGCTCTACTACATTGCTTCTTCTATGTTTCATGGTCCCCAAAATAATGCCTTGTTCAAAATGGGAACTTTAATATATATATTTATTGAGTCAAATAAAATTTGTAAGTAAAATATTAATATTTTATGTAATATATTAATATAAATCAACTTATATTGGGCAGTTTATCTGAAAAAGATATGTTATTGAAAGGAACTGTGGTTTCTTGGCAACCATAAGAAGGTAGTTTTACCTCATCATTTGAAGACGGTATCCAACCAGTTTAATAACAATAGCAATAACATTTAAAAAGAGAAGAGCAATTCTTACATTATCAGAATACAGGGGGCCATTTACTTATGAACATTTCATTCACAAGGGCTGGATGTAACTCAAGTGGTCAATTGAAGGCTCAGGCTCCTCTGCACAGCCTTCAAAGTCTCTCTCCTATGTACAGGCAGTTCTCGGTGTCTTTAGAGAAACATTGGCCCAGGATTTCTCAATTAACCCCACATAAGAAAGGATTCAAGGGTTAAATCCATATCTGAGACTTCTGGAAGTACAAGTGGCTGGAATTTGAGTCATAACTCAAGACTTTGATTGTAAGTTAAAACTAAAATTCTAGTCAAAACCCAACATCTGTCAGGCCAGTTATAACTCAAGGGTCCACTGTATAAATGTAAATTTAATTAATGACAATTATTTCTCTGCTAAACAATTGAGAAGACCAGAGTTTGCATACAAATAAATTTCTATGCTAAACCTCACATACAGGAAAACATTTATGGAGTTATAGTTAAAGGTACATTATAAAGCACATCAAAATGCCCAAGAATCTCTTATGAAATAATTGTTTTATTCATGGGACTTATAACAATTTTGAATATGTTTAAAAAGTAATGGTTTCAAATGGCATAAGTGACTTGCATAACTAGAATTTTGCTTGCCTAACCAGTTGGAAGAGGACTCAAACTGGTCACAAAGTCTGGATCAGGGTTTGGCATTATTTGCCACAGAGCCTAATTCACAAAGAATGCCTCAAGCAAGGAACTGAGCTTCTGTCCCTGCCGAATTCCATTTACTTGCTTAAGCAAGTGCAGTCCATTCTTTCATCATTCCTTTACCAAAAAGCTCAGGAAACTCTCCATGTTGTTTTTAAAAGATGTATGAGAAACCAAAAATCATTCTATTCAGGGATGAAATATCCCTCTAACTTATAAATTTAACTTGAAGGTTACTTCCGCCTTTCCCAAGAATATTTATAAAGAAAAAAATCATTTTTTTATGACCAAGGGAAGCTGTTCTGGTGACTGGTTGTCAAAGGAGTTTGGCTCAAAGACCTGATTGAATCTGAAGAAAATATGTCACATCAAACAGTCTGAAAGAATGTTTCCATTTCTGGAGTAAGTATGGTTGAGGACTGTAACTCTTCTAGAAGAAATAATTTCTTCAAGTTGGCCATGTTAGTGTTCTTTGGTGTTGAGTTAGAATCATGAGCCTCGCTAGCCAAAAGACATGCCACAAGTAACTCTCCTTTTATCCATAATCTGTAGTTTCTGCTCCGATTATTTAAAATTTACACTGCTTTATTTGTGCTATTCAAAATGTTTCTATGTTCCCTACAATTCCTCCTACTTTCAATAGCCAAAAGCAAATATGTTGGGTAAAATCTGGCAGTTTGTTACAAAATTATACCATGTGTTATAAAAATAATAATAGAAAACTTTTGATATTTATTGCTTATGATCAAAATCACTCTTTCTTCTATTAATTAAAACAGTCCAGAGTTGTGTTTAAAGCTATGAAGCAAAGCTTGGCTAAAGTTTAGTTTTCTATTGTGTTATGCATGACATTCTCGTGAAATAAATCATACAGGAAGAACTTTAAGTAAACCTTTTTCTTACCCGATTTCTCCTCTTCCAAGAACATTTGAGGAAAAGTTCTTTGATAATTATCAAGGAATACTAATAATATAATAAAATTATATGTTTTCTAATGTTTCACTTTTATATCAGTTAATAGTAATTTGAAAAATAAACTGCTTCACTTTGATAAAACAAATACAAATATAGCATTTTAAGAAAACCCAAAAGATTGCTTAAAATAAATTATTATTATCCTTTAAAGTTAAATATTCTCTGTTGCTGAAGCTGCAGTGAAAATGACTCTGTCATAAATAAACTTTTGTTTGAAGTGCATATTTTCAGAAACTCCTCTGCTCAGCACAACTCAGCAAGCATTAGTACTCAGCCTGACAAAACTATCTTAAATATGTATAAATACCTTTAGCCTCTGAATGTTCTTTGAAGAATTGTTTTATAAATAAACTTCTTTAAATAACAAAATCAATATATCTTTGTAAACTAGAAACTAGATTAAAATAAAGAAAAAGTAGCCTGTATTCCTACCACCCAGATAATTACTATTACACAGGTTACATATTAATGTATCCCTTCCCAGTTTTTTTTTCCTGGTTTTCCTTTTAAAATCTGAAGTGCACTTCATATAGTGTTTTATAACTTTATTACAGTATGTAGGACATATTCCTCTATCACTAAATATTATTACATATGCTAATTTTAACCCTTATTATGATCAATTCTCTGTTATTAGACCCTTCATGTTGCTTTAAAGTTTTAAATCCTATGATATTTGTAATTATTTCCTTATCAGAATATCCTAGTAGTAGAATTTCAGGATCCAAGATCATTACGTGTGTAAGGTTTTCAATACATTGCCAAGGTGTCTTTCTAAACTACTGTTATCAATTTATCTTCCATTTGTGAACAAAGGTCTCCATCTCTCCCAACTGTTTTCAACCTCAGGTGTTATAATTTTCAACTACTCTTTGGTACTTCAGTAGTAAAAATTTTATTTTTTTATGGTTTAAATTTCCATTGCTTTAAATTATCAATGAAATTAAATATTTTGTTGTAATAACCAGCAGGCTTGTACCTTTTTTTTTTCCTAGTTGTGATCTTGACTCTTTTTTTCCTGCTTTTTGTTGTTGTCAGTGTTTCTATTTCTGTTTGTCTGAAATTATTGTTTGGTAATTACTCTTAAGATATTAGCCCTTTGTTAAAGAAGGAACAAATCTTCCCAGTTCATAGTCTGTCTCTGATTTTATCTTTGGTGAGATTTTTACAAAAATAAATTAAAATGTTAAAGCTAGTAATCTACTTAGAGCAAAAAGACTCAGTGAGGAGGAAGCAACAGCAAACACAGACATAAAGGGCACCAGTTCCGCTCAACTGGTCTCAGTCTCTCCTATCCTCTCCCCATCACAGCCCTGCCCTTCCAAAACTCCATATTTAGTCAACTTCCATAAAACGTGTGTGTTACTACTTTGGGGCATAGACTGGTTTACTGTCTCATATTGTGCCTGGGATAATTCTTTTAGCCACTCATGTATTCTCAATTAGATTGTAGCCAATTTAAGGACAGGAACTTTGTTTTATTGTATTTCTTCTCTATTCTTCATAGTTCTAGCACCATGCACAGCAGGTAATAAGTCTCAAACAATTCCTTGTTCATTGATTACAGATGTGTTTCTTCCCCTGCGTTCCATGGCCAAATCAGTCTGGCTTTCCTTCCTCACAGATTTTATTGAGGCTACATCTATGTGTGAAAATCACTGAGCCATTTTAAATGAAGTGATTTCTGGTGTGACAAATTATTGGAAAACTTGTATTCAAAGTGAGTGATTTTTCTCAGGTGATAAGTAAATTTAACCAAAATAGTTAATTTGACCCTTTGCGTTGACCTAGCTTGTGCTCAGTCGGTAAAAATGTAGTACAGGACACAGAAAGCCATTTGGCCTGTACTGCCAGACTCTGCTCTCCCATGACCTGAAGGGGTAAGGGCCGCTGCTTTTTCATTGAGTGATATGAAAATAATCAAAGAAGCTATGCAAGGGTAGATGTAAAGATAATTCTAGAAGAGCTTTTAAAAATACATGATACATATAATTTTAATAGAGTATATATGTCTTTTGAATTTATTTGTAACTACGTGTGGCAGGATTTATAATTCTATGTGGCAGGATGCTATAATTATATAGTAGGATTTTTGTAATTTTAAAACAATAATTTTTATGAATTCTATGCAAAACAGTAGTTGAGAAATTAACATTTTGGGTGCGTGTAAATTTTTTAAGAGATCCTGGTCCAAACCTGCCAGTTGAAATTTATTTAATATATGACAAAATTTGTGTATGCCTATGTGTGTTTGAGCGTATATATAATAGTGCATGCTTCACTGCATAAAACTCTCAAAGCAAGCTGGGCGCAGTGGCAAATGCCTGTAATCCCAGCATTGGGGAGGCTGAGGCAGGAGGATTGCTGTGAGTTCAAGACCAGCTTGGGCAACATAGTATCAGGGTAGTCTGAACTAATAGTGAGACCCTGTCTAAACAAACAAACAAACAAACAAATAGACAGACACCTCTCAAAGCAGTTGCCACGTTAGGAAAATTAGAGCTACTACTTTTAAAATGTGACTGATGTGATTTTTGAAATGAATATTAATTATATAATATATACATCTATTGCAGTATCACATATTACCCCATAAATATGTATATTTTCATATTTCATATGTATACTTTTGTATTTCATATGTATTGACAGAAAATAATAAACAAATTAAAGTAAAATGAATAGTAATTTCCAAAGATATTCATTGAGTAAAGGCCTATTTTCTCATGTGTAGTTGTTAACCAAATGACATACTTTAAATATAAAGGTGTAGTAGACTTAAAAATAAATAGTTTTCTACTTGTTAACTGAAGACTGAACGTTCCCTATGCCAGAATTTGAAAGTGACATAACACACAAGTTAATGCATAAGCAGTAGTAGACCTTTGAAGCTTAACATTTAATCCTCTTTAGGTCCTCAAGAACTTGAGTATATTTGTATCTGTTTCTCATAAATGCAGATTATTAACACTATCTGTCATCATCCCATGAAGTGTGGCACAGTTGATAGTTGTAGTGAGCAAGAAATCACCTTCAGGTAAAAGGCATTCTTTAAAGTAAATGAGATCTGCTAAATGGAGATGCAAAGCAGAAGTTTGTACCACAGAGCTTGTGAATTACACAAACACTGGGTCGCATTCTTTGATGCCACCTATTACTAATGAATTATTTGGAGTTCCTTTGAAAAAAAAAAGGTAGCTCCTCCTGCCACCCAGTAAAAAATGTACTCTGCAATCTTTTCTTGTTTTGCATATGATTGGTAGCATACCTTTTAACTGCTGTAAGTAATAAAAATATATATGTGCAAGTTGGCTATAAGAAATGCCAAAGTTTCACCTAATAAAATTTTGGTATGCCTCAGTTTTCAAAGAAAATTTGATTTATTTGAGCCACCAGTCGTCTGATGACAGCCTTGTGTTTTTTTATATGAGTCATGTCCCAAGGGGTCTAGAATATGCCAGTGGTGTACCTTGGATTGGATCCAGTGTCCGCAAATAGGTTTTCATTAGACTTTGATGCCACTTGCATTTGGGAGCAGAGAGGCTGCTGAAAACCAGCTTCGCTTTGGGATCACTTCTTTCTTTTAGAAAAAACAACAAAGATCTTTTCTAGCAAAGCTTTGTGCCTCCACATTGTAGGTGTATGGTAATGTTTTAGAGAGCAGTAATCTGTTTTTGCAGGTGGTCGGGCTTCAAGCACTTCCGTATTTTGAGAATAGATCAGACAAAGTGCAACAACTTTTATTGAAAAATTGCCGAATTTGAAAATGAGAAACACATTTTCTGTGGCTAAGATTAAGTTAGCATATATTACAGTCACTTGGACTTTTGTGTAGCACTAAAGGGAATATAATTACATAGGTTATTCCACATGTCATGAGATTGGAACCTTAATCACACTTAGAAACCTTTATCATGCTGACATAGACCCTCATATTTTAATCTCTTTAATAATTGAAGTTTTTAAAATGAATACAGAGTAGGCAAGTCCTTGAGAAATAAACCTACTTTTCATTTTTATGCAGTACAAACAAGTCTTATTCCTGATTTTAATAACATATATTGCATTCTTTCATGCTCTTAAAACCTGTACATATGTAAGGATGAGATCCAGAATTATCCTTTAAAATCTATCTATCTATCTATCTATCTATCTATCTATCTATCTATCTATCTATATTCATGTGAACATGCATCATAAAATTCATATGGAATTTGATTTAAAGGTGATTTTTAATCTCCTTTGAAAAAGGAGAAAAAGTAGATACATCTTTTGTATCTGGTGACAATAAAATCTAAGTGTTTATATCCAATGAAAATGAAAGAACAACAACAAAAAAGGTGACCCAATTTTTAGTCTAAGGCCAAGATAATCCTAGGAGATTAATCTGTTCTAAATCAACAGAGATAATACAAAACATCCAGCTCATAAACATGGCACTAGTTGTCAAGCTAGAATTAAATGACACAGTATTCTGACTTGGAAAACTTACCCTGTCATTCAAAAAGAAATATTTTATTGCTCTTTCTCCCTGTTATATAGACTAAGGTGTTGTATATTTTTTGAAAAAAAGTGAGTTTTGAGCCCTGTGGTTTTAATCAAATTCAGATGTACAACAATGACTTCAGAATTTGTTCATATATTATAAAATACAATAAAAATAAAACATTGTAGAGTAGAGTTTTTTTCTTGGATTACTCTTAATTTTTACTATGAATTCTCTTTCCTAATTTCTAGATGGATGTCTTAATTTTTATTATAGTTTTACATAGATACATGGGGCATAATTCATAAAGCTTTATAAACATCAACATCCTCCCTCTTTTAAAAGTGTATTTAATGGAATCTAAATGTCATAGTTATTTGGTTCTTACCATCATTTATTTTAAAAAATACACAAACAAGGGCCTGGGATTTAGCTCAGTGGTGCTGCCAACTGCCTCCAAAATGCAAGGTCCTGAGTTCAGTCCCTGATACCAAAACATGTGCTCACACACACACACAGATTAACTACAAGTAAGTGCAAAAATATTTCTCTCATACAGTGGAAAGGCTGCAGCTGGAAGGTGGAATTGTTCGACAACTATATGAGTTTATTCAAATATTCAAATATAGAACTACAATTATAATGGTATATAAATTGCTATTCAAAAATCTAATAAAATAGATTTTAGTAAGTTGGAAATACTACATTGTTCATTTTCCACACGAACCCTATATTTCCGTTTTTTACACATAAAATCTTATCCTAGTGTAATATAGTTTCAAGATTAAGTCTTCCATAATGATTCTATATATCTCTGCAACAAAAATATACATGAGTTTAAACTTAGACACTTTTATATCCTATGTCCCAAGGCTTTAAATATTAAGAAATTTATTCTGCATTATAATTATAAATAGCAAGCAACATATCAAAAGTAAAATTAATACACATGGAATTTTGTAATTAGATACATAATTATTATTTATTGAAAATAAATCATTAAAGTGGATGGAACTGTTTCATTTTCTTTATTTAGCTGTTTATTTTTCAAATCATTCATTGCCAAATTAAGGCAAATTCAACATTTAATTTTCTTCCTGTTTGCTCTTATAGATTTGGGTTAACAAATTTTTTGTATGAATCATAAGATGGGCACATATGGAGTTTGTATAAATAATGTGGCCCAGGTTTTTTAATTCTTTCATTCATCTGTTCTATAATTATCTATAACATATCTTTATTTTTAATTTTTATTAGTATATGCTTGTGACAGATAGTGATTATATTAAACTTGGGGTGTTGAGACAGATATTATTGCATCCTGGCCATACTTCGTTATGGTTTATGGAGATGTCCTCCAAATCTTCATGCCTTCATAGGTGGGGCTTGTGTGAAGTTATTAGATTTTGGAGTGCTACGGTTGGTTTGGTTTTGGGAGGTAGGACCTGATGGAAAGAAGTGAGTCCTTGGGGCCTGGCTTGGTAGGGTTTTTCCCCTTCTTAGGTCCTCCATTTTTACTGTTTTCTGGCCACCAAAAATGAACAGTTTTTCTTGTATCTTCTGTCCTCTTGTGACGTACCATCTTTGTATATGGTCTCTGCATTTGGAACAGTACCCCTGGCTACTGTCCATGAACACGCCCCCTCTTGGAACTCAGCTGCAGTGCCACCCTCATTTCATGAATGCCCCGTTCCAGACAGTCTCGGTCTTCATTATGTCCACACTGAGCTGAATATACCAAGAAGAACTATGAAAGTGTATATTTTGTTATATTACATTATTATGGGCTATATTTAATTCATTTCTGAATTCCTAGAATTCAGCAGAATTTTTGGCACACAAGTATTGTAATATGTGTTTGTTAAATGAATGAACAAGCTACTAAAGCCCTGGTACCCACTATATAAAAGAAGAAGAAAGCTTAATAACTATGGATTATAGTTTTATTCAGGCATGTTCTATAAAATTGAAGAATTCTAGTGTACCTATGACATTTAAATGAAGTTTAGATTGTTTTTGCTTGTTTTGTTTTACCTTTCAGCAAATATGTGTATAAATATGTACATATGGTATACCTGTATGCTATGTTGTTTATATGGAAATACAGAATCTACTATCATGTGAATTAAGTATAATCCTATTTTTCTACCTCTGCTCTATCCACACACGAGTTTCTGTGCTCTGACCATAGTCTACTAGTCTACTGGTTCCCCACCCCCCGAAAACACACATCCTATCACTGAACTAGGTAAAATTGTAAGAATGGGAGAAAAAATACAGAAAATGGAAAGATTGGGTCTTTCTTCACTTTTTAGTGATTCATGAAGCCAATTCAGAGTGAGAATTGCAATTTTAATTGCCTCACCAATAAATGTCCTTTGGTTTCCTTGATCTTTTGGGGTAGTTTTGTGGGTTTGGGGTATTGAACATTAAAAGCAGCAATGTTGGAGGTAGAGCCTGAGCTGGATAAACATGTAGGACCCTCAGGGTTCTTGGGCATGTGGAGACCCTCTGGTGGAAAATGATCTGGCCTGTCTAAGATACCTGCTTATGTGGGGTTGGGACTAAATAATGACCCAGCTTGTGAAATCAGCCCTTTGGGGCTGGCATGGGGGTCATAAACGAGGCCAATTAAATTCTTAGAGGAAAATATAATTGTGTAAACTTCAAATATTGAGTGAAACTCTTCAATAGTAAGCTGTTCTTTTAACTGCCAACAGAACCTGAGCCCACTACCTCTTTCTGTTATGCCAGTTACTAATGGCAACTCCAAGCTTGAGAATTTGGATGCTGGAAGAAACAGTCTTATTCCTGAAGTTTTAACGTCCTCATGAGCAAAACTGACAGGCTAATGCTAATGCAAATGATACTTTTTACTTAGAATTAAAGCTGAAGTAGGTTACAATTTTTGCACTGTTGGGATAAGGTGAATTTATTTTTCAAATGAGAATTACATGTTTTTTGGTAAGCCAGGTGTGGGATGTTACCAGCTAAATTGCATCCATTCAAGTTTCATATGTTGAAGACCAATCCCAGTATCTTAGATTGTGACTTAGAGATATGGCCTTTAAGGAGATGATCAATGCAAAACAAAGCCATTTAAAAGGCCCTAATCCAATATAAATGGCATCCTTATAAGAAAAGGAGATTAAGACACAGTCCTGTACAAGCTCAGAGTAAAACTCTAGAGAGGTCAGAGCAAGAAGGCAGACATAATGCAAGCCAAAGAGAGAGGCCCAGAAGAAACCAGATCTACTATTCCTGTTCTTACACTTCCAGCTTCCAGAACTGTGAGAAATAAATTTCTGTTATTTAAGTGTGACTTAAACTAATATAGTTACATAGTTTTAGACATTTATATCTAATTTATTTTTTACTTCAGTGAACTTTTGAGAAACAGTACAGAAAAGGTGATGATTCAGGTATTGAGAGGCCTAGAATTTAAGTAATTACAGAAAATCTTCATTAAGAAAAATAAATTAGGTAAGAATGTGAGTTTTGTAGAACAAGAAAATAAATCCCAATAAATTTTAAAATTGTAAACAGCTGACAAATTAAGAAACAAAGAGCTGCATAAACATGTTGCTCAGGCCTCTCCACAAGGCTGTATAGATCAGACCCCAGAAGTTCATCCTGATTAGCTGCCTAGTAAATTGAGTGTTGAAATGACAGAGAGAGCAGATCTCTCTATTGATCAGATTTTTTTGTCTTCCCATTTTCTTATTAGCTTCATCACAGCAGATGTATAGACATGATCTCTTCCCCATGAGCCTCCACCAGGCTCTTAATCTATATTTTTAACCTAGCCAAATAATCTCTTTATACAAATATGACACCTCCTGGAAGATTCCTTGCAAATATCCTGTCCTCTGCAGTAATTAGTCATGGTCATTGTTTCCTTCAGCAGCATTTTATGTAGATCCCTGTAACTGGGCTTTCTTGGTCCTGTCAGCTGCAGGTAATAGAGCAAAGTACAGAGGTTTGTGCTCCTGGTACATAGAAAGTTTTTTTTTTTTTTTTTTTTGAAGTTGTACTGAAAATCTAGGAATTTGAGTGAAATTGTTCAGTTTCAAGATTCACTGGATCTTAAATTTGGTTGCCAGTGCTATGGTCATTTGCATGACCCTTTTCCATTTTTACAGGCAAAACTTCCTGCTTGCTTAAGACAAAAACTTATAAAACTGTGCCAGAAAAATATGATTTTTTTCACACTTCAAAAAGCTGCCAAAAAACCCTCAGTTTGCCAGTTTTGCTTTTAATGTGCAAAATCTTTCACACAGATCCAGGTACAAACTAGAATCTGGTGATCGACCAGTTGAATTTCCTTCCAAAAGAAACAGTAGAAGCATTGTTGGAGAAGATAGGAGTGACTTCAGGTGGAACTGGCAGAGTGTTATTTATATACAAATTAGAGGCACTGGCTTTTGCAGGAACAACTTTCATTTCAAAAGTAGGTTTAAAAGCATACAAGGGCATTTTTGCATTTACTTACATGAAAATTTTGCCTCTTATCCAAGGCCATATTTTCATCTCCATTGTATTAATGGGACATCTGGAGAATAATCTGATATCAGGCCTCAGAACACAGACTAATCAGTTTACCACATTATATTTGACGCTTTTACATATGACTCATACCTAACAGCTTGTCCTGGGACTTTGTGCTTTTCTTTCTTTATACTTTTCCATACTTACACTAAGGATGTTTGATTAACAACAACAAAATATTCATGATCTTTGGACCTGTTCTTTCTTTCTTTCTTTTGTATCTACATCAGTGATTCCCAAAGTGCTGTTTCTGAGTTAACAGTATCAGTATCACTTGAGAATTTAGTGGAAATGCAGATTCTAAGACATTATCCTGAGCTGGCTGACTCAGTGTGAGTCAGTGTACAAAAGAGGGCCCAGGAATGTGTGCTTGAACATACTTTGTAGGAAACACTGAGCCTATGAGCAAAGAATTGCTCACTTCTGCAATTGACAGACCCAGGGATGCTGCAGTTGTGCACCAATACCCATGGCCAGGTGAGTGCCAACGGATGGCTTGGGAGATTCTCATCTATGGCTGCCCATCCCACTTTTCATCAGTTCCTCTTCTATGCTTGCTGTGCACACAGAGGCACACTCCTGAGCCTCCTGCCTCATTACCCTCTATTCTCAAGGCCTTTATGATGAAAGTGTTGGAGATACATCTTCATGGGCACAAAGTTGGTAAGTGAGGGAAAAATATCCAAAGGTAGTGTGCTAGGTTTAATTTTTGTGTTTCTTTTTTCTTCATTTCACTGCTTTCCCCAAATTAATTGAACATAAAGTATAGGATTAGGCACAATGAAGGATATAAGTCGAACAACAGACGTAAAACTCTCAAGAAGTTTAGGTTCTATCTGGAAACTCTGGTATGTAGCTCTACTCATTCATGAGATATAGGAAAAAGCCTCAGGCCTTTAAAAGTCATTTGCTTTGGATTTTAGTTCTGATTATTCTCACCCACAAGCTATGACTATAGGAAAATTATTTGACTTTCTGAACTTAAGTTTCAACATAAGTATAACTGAGGTAATAACATCTATCTCATTAGGTATTTATCAAGATGTATTAGGATTATGTATATAAAATGTTTAGTGCAGTGCTGGATAAAAAGATAAATTTCAGTTAATATTATTATCATCATTAACTACCCTGTTGAGAAAGGAAAAGATAATGAAGATAAAATTACAGGCATGTCATGCACTCTCAAGAAAAGGTTTGTTGTTGTTGTTGTTGTTTTTAACTAAAAAATACTGTTATATTCCTTAGCAGGGGTTGTGATATCACTATGCAAGTCGGCTGGACATAGGCTGGGATGGATATACACTGAAAGGGGAGAGGAAAGCTCAAAAGGGCTGTGGAACAGTAGGGCTTCCCTCATTTGAGTATACTAGAGGCAGTTTACTAAGTACCGTGATGTGATGTGGGTTTGACCATTTCAGTGGTACGTCTTCAACTTCCTTTGAAATAATGGATTTGCAGAAAAGAGTAGGGTAGCAATTAAAGTTTGTGGAATATAAGAGACATTTCACAGAGGACAAAGCAGTCTTGTAAATTATGCTTAAAAGAACATAACCAAAACAATAGTGTAACCCAAACTGAATCCATCACCTTTACTGCGTTTCAATCACATTTGGCATTTGTTGAATGCATTCTGTTAGCTGTGGTTTCCTAATCATGGAGCCCAGTCCAGATTGTCCAAGAGAACTTTAGTACTCCTACATGATTCGTGTGTGGACTTGCTGTCCACAGACTATGTTCATATGTTTTTTGGTTTTGGTAAAATTTCACTAAAAATCAATGCCGAGTCTCATAGAATAAATGTAAGAAATGGCTTTGTGTTATAAATCTTCACTGAAACAGAACCTATTTATTACAGAGATGATCTATTTCCTAGGTGTTTATGAAAAATGTAATTTTATTTTTTAAAGGAAAAGAGAATATATAAAGTATCTTATAGTCTGTACAAAGATGAAATAGAAAACATGAGGTCAAAGTTTACTAAGATGATAATCACCAGATATCCCAGGAAAGTAATCTTACAAGGTTTTATGGCCTTCAAGTCATTTTATACATGAGTAAACACTGATAAAATCAGTTGATGTGTAAGCAGGTTTGTTGCCAGCTGTGGCCTTTATAATTACACAAATACCCTAACTCTTGATAGTTCAGAGTTAATTTTCAAGATGTGTTAATTTTTACATAATTTATAAAGAATTACCACATTTGTTCATGTACTCCTCCTTCAAAGGAAAAATCTTGTGCTAATTAAAAAGTTAACATGTGATAATAGTGTGCATACCATGCCCTACTGTCAGGAGTCATGATCCTTTTCAGATGGGCAGAAACCATGCTGCATCCAGGCTGTTGAGCTGCAAAACACACCTGGAAACAGCTAACTGCAGCATTGTCTTGGTTGCTCCCATAAGCTTCCCAGTTCCATCCTCCCCACCAGGCCTGGGTTCCAGCTTAACTGTTCTTATATATTCTTTGCTCAAACCTGGCTATTCACATACTGATAACCTGGCTCTTCGTTTTGACTTTCTACCTTTGCTACCTGACATCAGAGTGAATATTGCCCTCTCTAACCACCCAGGTCCCTCTCATTCCTGCTGCTGACCTTAGTCAGTGTTACATTACATCTCTCCTGGCTAATACCTGTCCCAAACACACAAGTAATTGCAGCATGGTCCGGAATCTGCCATGGCTGCCTAAATTAGGGACTACAGTTAGTTCATAACACTGAGATTTATTTTTAAATAGAAATCACAATTAGCAAATATGTTCATAATATTTTCTATTTTAGGATAGTCTGAGGTAATCTACACTTAACATTCTATTACGTATGTATGTGAGTATAGTCTTTATATACCATGGGAATATAATTACTGTCTCCTTAATGATTTATTTTTTATTCTGTTTATATGGAAAAGGTTTCAGAAAATATTAAAATATTAACTGCAAAGAAATGTTTACTACTATACCTGCTTTAATGAATAAAAATCTCACTTTGCTGTTCCATATAATTGTGCTAAAGCATAAAAAATATCAGTAGTACTGTGTTCTCTTAAAGCTAAACTATCCCTTTGCAATATTTTTACAATGCTGAATTGTTTGCTAAATATTTATTTAAAAATTTTAGAAGATCAATTTAAACTTGTGTACAATAAATACAAATAAAAATAGTGAGCAGGTTTTGCAATATATTCTCTAAATCTTTATACATGGTACAAAGATGAGCTTGACCAAATAAGCACAAATGCAATGAGCAAGTTCTGAAATACTAGATATTTCCATGCATAGAACTGTTATATTCACTGTGCCATGATACCATTACCCCTCATAAGGGACTCCCCTACTCACACAACTAGTGTGGGTAATAATCATAAGATATCTAGTACCTTTGAAAGCTTTGTGTTTTAGGCATTATCTAGGGTGAACTCTGTGTTAGTTAATCCTCATAACTACATGTAGTAGGTACTACTGCTATATTTTTAAAGTAGAGAAACTAAGACAAGAGAGGCTAATTAACTCACATTATTTATAAGTGATCAGGATGAATCAAACCCAATCTTCCTAGACCCGGCTCTATGAGAGGCTCTCTATAGCCTTCTTAACTATAGCTCAGAATTTTACCACAAGCAAGGACTTCTGAGGAGCTGTAGAAAACAAAGGGAGAGACAGAATTAAGTATATTTACTTATTATTCCCTCACTATATACAGATAAAGGCAATGTCAAATGGATTTCTTTTAAAGATAAATTCAGAAAGAAGAGAAAATTGGAGCTAAAATGGCAACTACAAACTTAGAAAGGTGGAAAGATGATGGAGGTGTAGGTTATAAA
Source organism: Fukomys damarensis (assembly GCF_012274545.1). Lineage (NCBI taxonomy): Eukaryota > Metazoa > Chordata > Mammalia > Rodentia > Bathyergidae > Fukomys > Fukomys damarensis. The sequence goes on along the minus strand of NW_022900926.1, from coordinate 50,397,624 downwards.
TTACTGAATACTATACCAGCAGTGGAAAAACCTACTAACAACTAATAAACACCACAGAATTGACTCAACTCTCAGGAATTGGTGGCACTAGGAATCTTTCGACTGTAAGTGAGGGAGGAATGATTGAAACCTGTCAAGAAATGCATTTTTGATCCACTGAAAGTGTTCTTTACCCTCCGTTTCCTTAAAAATTTAAGAATTCCTTATATGTTGGATAGAATCAGTAAAATCACCTGGTCTCAGAGTTTTAAAGTTTCCAGTGAAAATTTCAATCCCTTTAATAGATACTATTTCACACTTATGTGAATGGTAAAAATATAAAAGACAGACAAAACCAAATGTGAGTGGGAATATTGAATAACCAGAGTTGGAACAACTAGAATTTCCATCAGAAAAATAACAAAAACTTACTGTATAGTGTGCAGTAATAAAAAGGAATGAACTGCTAGTGTGCTGGGCCATGAGATGAATCTCAAAACATTGCATTGAGCTGCAAATGCTAGATATAAAGATGTACATTTTATGTCATTCTTTTTACTTGAAGTCCAAGAACATCAAAGGTATTCTATGGAGATAGAATGAGACAGTGATTACCTCTGGGATAGGAGAGGGGACTGGCCGGGAAGTGGTTACAGAGGCTTTGAGATCCACCCTGAAGACTGGTGGAGCACACTTCTCGGTGTAGACCTGGCCTTGGGTTCTATCCCTCAACTCCTTCAGTGCTCTCCCCCTCTCTCTTCCCCAGCTGTCACGCACTAAGCAGCTTTGCTCCCCCACGCCCCTCACCATGATACCTCTTAGCGACACCTGAGCGAATTAAACCTGCCCTTTAAGTTGTAGTTGTTGAGTATTGGTTTCAGCAAGGAGAAAGCTGAATGCAGACATCCAACGATTATGGAAATGTTCTGTATCTTGATTGAGGTGGTGGTTACATAAGCATGTATAAGTGTTGAAACCCACTTAATAGAGAGCACTATGAGTGACACATTGTGTTGTATGTAAATTATACGATAATATGTTTAAAATATATATTAGTAGCAAAGCAAACTAGTGCCTATAAATCTGATATAAAATAATAACAACATTTTATGTTTGGGGATCTTCTCAAATGCTGTATATACACAATTAATTCAGTCCTTGTGTTAAGAACATATTTATACTACAGTAAGTTTACATTTAAGGGAACTGTGGCTTATAAAGTAAGAAACTGGACTGAAGTCCTACAGCAAGTCAGAGGTAGATTGGGAATTGAGCTGAGTAACCTCTAGAGCTTGTACACTCTTCTACTGTGCTATGTGAGCTCTCTATAAATAGAAAGAGAAGACATGGTAAGGAAAATAGGACTGAGCAAAAAGTGACATCTAAGTAATAAATCTTCTGAAAGAGGAACTCCTTTTGCTTTAGCACTTAGAATTTTGAGTGGCTCTTAGGTCTCAGATCTTGACCATATTACAACCATGAGGATGAAAGCTGAGTGCTGAGGGACAGGAGAGCAAAAATAAGAATCCAGGGTGCCTACCCCAGCCCAGGATGGTGTATCATCAGACCTCTTAGAACATGAAAAAAATTAATTCCCCGGTGGCCAAACACCCCAGGAGTGTATCATCAGACCTCTTAGAACATGAAAAAAATTAATCCCCCGGTGGCCAACGGTTTCTGTTACATGTATCTGAATGTCATCCTTAACTTATCTTGCATCCACATAGCTAATAAGATTCATTAATAGGTGACAGATATTTGCCCACAAGCTAAGAATATGCCTGTGTTGTTTCTCTTTCAGGTTGAGAGTTTGAAACAAAATACATTGCTGGAAAATATTCACTTTTGAAACTGAGGCTTGCCCTTATTTCTTTTTGTTTGTTTGTTTGTTTCTTTCTTTCTTTTTATCTTTTGTTTGTTTTGTTTTTTGTTTTTTGTTTTTGTTTGTTTGTTTTGAGACAGGGTCTCACTATGTGGTGAGACTGACCTGGAACTCACTGTGTAGCCCATGCTGGTCTTGAACTCACAGCGATCCTCCTGCCTCAGCCTCCCAAGTGCTGGGATTACAGTCTGCCCTTATATTTCTTTTCTTAACTGTTGCTTCTTTTCCTGGGCATAGACCTTAATGTACACCTGATTTTGAAAGATTTTTCTGTTAACACTTTATTTTTTGGCACAATTGCAATATATGTTTGATAATTTTCCAGTCTTATGTACTTACCTTAAAGATATGTAAAGGGTGAGTTTAACATTGCCTTCTTTTACTTCAAAGAAAATTTGTGTAAATAATAAACAAACAATAGTACAAATAAACAGCATTTATTAAGCAATGTTCCGAATGCTTTATGTAATTTAACTTAATTTTCAAACAATTACTTGAAGGGAAACTATTATTAGAAACGTTTAATAAAATGAATGCCCTATTATAAATTTTTTTCAATGAGGCATAGAGTGATTAAGCAACTCTGAAAGTAAAGGAGCCAGGATTTGCAATTGGCAGTCTGACTCTAAGCCTTTCTAGCATTATTCATGTGAGTACTTTCAACTGCTTTCAACTTCTGTCCTTTCAACTGTTGTCTGAAATCGCTTGGAGTCACAGTGGGTCAACAAGTCTTTGAGCCAGGGATTTAGCTCAGTGGTTCCACTGCCTGCTCACAAGCACAAGGACCCAAGTCCAATCCCTGGTACAAAAAGAAAAGTCTTAGAAATACTTAGTTGCTGCTGTTGTTTGTGCAAAAGACAGAGAGAAAGAAGGGGGTGGTATGAGGAGAATTAAGAATGAGGAAGGATGGTAATATTTGTTTGGAGAGGGAAAGTGGAAAATTATAAATGCTAAATGTAATGTGTTTTAAATGCATGAAATGTAATGCATTTTAAATGCTAACATGCAATGAGAAAATGTCACTTTTGAACACATCATTCATGGTCTGAGGTTACTGAAAGTTTAAAATTGATGAACAAATATAGTCTGAGTATCCGAGACTGGAAAGACATTTGCATAAAGTTTACCTATATAGTAAATTTCTAAAAGCCTGGAAAATATTGTCCCTCAGAGGAAAACTTAGAGACTCACAAGACATAAAAAATTACATTAAATTTTGTAGAAAGAATGTTGCAAAGAAAATTGTGTTTTATTTAAGAATAGCCAGTCAAATGAAGAGACATTATCACAGATAATTACCAGCGACTTACTAATGTATTAAATATAACTGGAGGATTTTCTTCTGTAATTCAGCTTAGGATAGATATAAAAAGATTGTTACATGGATTCAAACTTGACTAAGAAGTGGAGTTTAAATAATATTATAAAAACCTTTATTACAGAGTACAGTGAAAAACCTGACAGTATATTGTATCTTTTCATTTTGCAAAAAATAGAAGAGAATGGTGGATTAACTGAACTAGATACATTGAGCACTTCAAATTGAAATAATGGCAGAAAAATAATTTTAAAATCTTTGCTTTTGATCTCTGTTTGAGTCATTTTGGACTATTGCATCATGTTATTTCTGGCTACAGATTTTTGAAACCATGGCTATGCAGGTATCAGTCGTAGAAGACAGCTACATTGTTATGAAACATTAGGATGTTATAAAACATTAGGAGGTAGAGTTGGGAGAAGAAGAACATGGATACTTAACTAGCCAAGGTCAATATTAGAAAGTCACAAGGATATGTTAACAGCTAAGCAAGAAAATCAAAGTATACAAGCTCGGTGTGGTTTCCACAGCAATCCAAGTAACTTTCAATTAGCTGAAAATAAACATATTTGTTTTTGTTACATGGTATCAGCTATTCTGTCTTACTTGACATGGAGTTCACTTACTTCTTAAAAGACACTTAGTTCTTTAAGATTTACCAGTACCACTTACATAGAAAAAGCACTTAATAATGTTCTGCATCTATTCCTACTTAGAAAAGTAGAAATGAACTAGAAATAGCAACATGATTAGAAAGGCATCTGCATTAAACCACTGTTATACTTAGTGTTAAAGCATGGGAGGTATGTCCAAGAAACTCATGAAGAAAAATCTCTTCCATATAGCATTATCATTTTTATTACTGGTTTTGAGTTTCTGGACTAAGGTAGTAAGACTATCCTGTGCAATGAAAAGTTTGACTAAAGATAAGAAAAAACTATTATGTGCATGTGAAATTATTTTAGTTCTAGAACTAAAGGGACACAACTAAAAATACTTAAGGAAGACAAGTCAGCAAAGCAGTGGAGCATGAGATGAATATCCAAAGTAGCTTTTTGGGGTGTGCAATTGATAACCAATTAGAGAGTTCCATCCTCAACAGTGATGTAAATTATGAAATAATTTGGAAAATGCAAAAAAATGTCTTTTATTAAATAAACCATAAAATAATTTCAAAGAAGAGAGAGACATGTCATATTTCTGAACAGGAAGACTAAATATTAAAAATAAATTACTTGTTTTCCAATCAAAATGTAAGCCCCCTGTTTTTGGCTTAACAGAAAAGATTCTAACATTGAGCAAGATAATAAAAATAAAGATGAGAATGGCTTGTAAAATCTTAAACAAAGGGAATTTTGAAGTCAGCCTCACACTACCAGTAAAATGTAATATAGAACTCTGGTGATGAAAACCACATGATATTGGCGAAGAATTGACAGATCAATGAAACAAAGTGGATAACTTTGAAACAGACTCTAGTATGTACAAGAATATATTATACAATAAAAGAAATATCATAGGCCAATGGGGAAGACTTTTCATCCAACAACAATAAAAAAAAATTGAGAGCACCAATAAACTTCAGAGAAAAGCAAGATCCTCAGGGAAGAAGAAACATGAATGGCTAGCAAACATATAAAAAGATGTAAAATCTTGCTAGTAATTCAGGGAATCCAAATCAAGGCCACATTGATTAACCATTTCATACCTCTTGTGGGAAAACATTAGCGAATACTGAATGCAGGAGAAAATGTAGGTGAAGGCAGAGCTTCATACCTTGCTTGTGAACAGGTACATTGGTATAGTCACACTGTAAGTTGCATTGTCCTTTAAAATTGAAGGCTCACATTCCCTATAACCTAGGACTTTTGTTTCTAGCTGTTTCACTGCACAGAAATTTTTTCAAGGTATTGGTGGATTTGTCTGAAAATGTTCTTGGCAGCATTGTTGATATTAGTAAAAGAGAATAAAATATTCATCAACAATAGAACAATAAACAAAATTGGCCTATTTACACAGTGCAATAGTACATGCTGGTGAAAATACATTGGCAAAATAGTGAATGAATAGTAGAAACCAATTGTTTATGAAAAAAGGGAATCAGTGTCTGCTGAATATGGCAGGAAAATATTCTTATAGAGCTTCAAAACCAGTAAAATGGATCATGATATTTTAAGAGATCATATGTGTGACAAAACTAAATTTTTGGCATAGTCATGACCAACTCAACACTGAAAACTAAAAAGGGCTTTTCAACTTTATTACTCTTGACATTTTGGGATAGATAACTCCTTGTTGTAACTGAACTAGGTATTGTTAGACATTCAGTGGCATCTCTAGATGCCATTAGCATCCCCTCCTTTTCCCAAAGCTATGACCACCAAGTATATGTCCACATAATGCAAAATGTGTTTGGGGAATTAAATTGCCCCCAAATGAGAACTCCCTTGTATAGAAGTTTTTCCTTGGATTGGGACTGCAAAACAAATCAGGTAGATGGCAGGGAAAAAACACAAAGGAAAATCTAAGTTAGTATAATTCTCCACATTCTGGTGTGACTTATGGGTTCATGAGTACCTTTTTATTATTACACTTTAAGACACATGTTTTATATCTGTTAGATATTATATAATTTTACAATAAAATATGTGATATGTAGTAATCATGCTAAATTAAAATATCCCAAAATTAGCAGTATGATTCGTTAGAGATGAAGATTTTTGACGGTTTCCAGTTTCTTTTCTGTGTAGCTTTTTAAAAATAACAGTAATCTTTTTTATTTTTTTTGCCAGGGATCGAACTTGGGACCTTGCACTTGTGAGTAACATTAATCTTATTAAAACATTATATTTTCAAAACCTATACAAATGAGATCATATGACACAACTTGATTATGATGAGAGAGCATGATTCAACTGAAATCATTCAGAACTCATAAAAAGCTTTATTCCTTATTTTGTTGATTATATTTATTATACATTTATCTTAAGGAACAGCATTTGATGTAGTATATGTATTCTTCTCTGGGTTATCTCCATTTCTAAGGAGTGATTTTAATCTAGTATGCATTCAGCTTCATTTTCATAATGGGTTATGCAAAAAGATCTTGAATTATTTAAAGTTTTGCTGTATTTGAAACTTGCTGGCTTGGGTAGTCCCAGACCTGTGATAAGCCCTGTCATTTGTCTAATTTGTTCTCTACTGGTAGCTGATGCACAGCATGCTCTGCTCTTTGTATTTCTAATTTTTGTGAACCCTTTGATCAAAATCTGATGATGTCAAAAACAAAACAATAGGGGATCCAGGGCAGTGGCAACTAAATGAGTTCAAGAAGTTGTTTAAAGTATTGTCACAGTCAAATAAATGATTCTTTTCCTTCAAACTAGATCCAAATTCTGAATGTTAAAGGAGGAGAGAATTAAATATTGTTTTATTTATTCATAGTAAGAACGTGCTGCCATAGTTCAGTATTCAGCATGAGCCCCAAGGAGACATAATAACCGATCATCTCAGCTGACATGTGCTGGAATCTCCTCTGTCACAGAGAAAGAGATACCCTTCTCTGCTCTGGGGATATATTCATGGCATGAGCTTATACCACTGGTCACTATTTATCCTTCATTTTTAGAAGAATCAGGGAGGGTCATGGTGCCGGTAGTGATGACACACTCCCAGGAGGCTGAGGCAGAAGGATGACAAGTTTCAACCCAGGTTGGGAAACTGAAAAACTTAGAGTCTTTGTCTCAAAAAAAAAAGCTGGCAATGCAACCAACTCAATGAAGGCCCTAGGTTCAAACCCCTGAACCCAGGCATGTGGAGTGGGCTTGTAGGTTTGACCCAAACTGTTCTTATGTAATCCAGAAGAAATCACTGAATTTCTTGGAAACTTGGTTTCCTCATTCATGAAATAAGAGTAAATGGAACACCTAACTATCTTTCCATCTGAAATGACTGAAGAATCGCTTAGTGCTATCATCCGACACAGTGCTTTGGGACTATTTATATTTGTCTGTATAGCTGCATCTATCTGCTGATATCTCTAGAGAAATATAATTGCAGTGTGTTACAGTTAGATCAGTGGGCTCAGGTTATCACCAGAGTGCTTCTAATCTGGGCAAATTATATATAGTATTTTCATAAGCGTCCCCAAAAGGAAATGAAACAGTTTATGGATTGTTTGCTTGCTTGTTTTGTGAATGGCCCAATCCATAACTCTTGATCTTTTCCCTAACATCACTCATCCCTACTGTTTAGATCACTGCTGTTACAGTAAAAAACCAGCACATGGTCACTCAGATCTCAGAAATCCTGGATATATATTTGTCTATCTTAGTCATTCTCAAGCAGGGCCTATTTTGCTATCAATCTTCCAGGGACATATGACAGTATCTTGAGGTTGTTATAATTTGGATAATGGCACAACAGTTATCTAGTGGTTAAGAGGCCAGTGATGCTCCCAAACACCCTATGATTATTTATGTTCAGCTAGCCTTCCAGAAAACTAAGTCAACTGGGCATTTTGTTTCTATATTCTCCTTTGGTCATGTAGAATTCTTCTTAATCTGAAAATAACTGCAAAAATTTTTTTTTTTTATTTTGAGTCTCTAATTAATTCCTCTTTTGTTCTGAGGCTGGGAAGAAAATCTCCAGCTTAGAAGCTGAATCACTCTATTGTATCTTAAAAATTTGTTTTGTTTGCTTTGTTTTGTTGAGACAGGATGTCTCTATACAGTTCAAGCTGGCCTTGAACCTATTAAAGAGCTCATGGAGACCCTTCTGCCTCAGCCTCTGAGTGCTGGAGTTACAGGTGTGGGCCACATGCTCTGCAATCTTATAAATACTGCACTAGGCACGTCTCCCATTGTATTAGAAGAAAATTGTAGTCATCCAAAGGCAACACAAATAAAATAGAAAGTAAAGGATTTCAGATAGTTTTCCAGATAAATAAGGAGGTAGCTGATTAACTGGACTGGCTAGAAGAAATGGACAGGAGGCAAGAAAATCTTTGTGAATTATCATTTGCAGGATTAGATAAGAGTGGTTCTCTATAATCATCAAAGTATAATATAGATAAATAAAAAATTAAATACATAAAATTATAATGCAAAGAAGATAGTGACCACAGTATTTCTTTTTTTTGTACTGGGGATTGAACTTGGGACCTTGCACTTGTGGGGCAGGCAAGTGAACCACTGAGCTAAATTCCTGGCCCATTTCTTATTTTGTTCTTATTTACCATTACATAGTAATATTTTTTTATCAAGTTGGTGATGAATAGAAATGTTGGGAATATCGCTTCTATATTTTAAGATAGCGCTCTGAAATTTCACTAGAATTTAGGAAACAATATTAAAGAAATACATCCAAAGAGAAATATTACTTATTCTCACATGAAGATAACATGTTCCTTTAAAATGCTTTCTTCTAGATCTCCTTGACATTGACAGCATGACTAATGAATTTGATCATATGAGAAATCTGCAGGGCAATAATATCACAACGTGATATTTCTCCTGTGTACTCAGGGAAGTCAAAGTTCTCTTGTACACTTAAAGAATCAAAAGGCTTAACTTGAAATGGGACTATTATCCAAAATAAACAAATTGAAATGTTCTTTCCTCTTCAACCCAGCTTTTTCCTTCTGTAGCCTTAAAGCTTGGAGTTATAATAATAGTCTGACTTTCAGTTATAATTAGTCAATGATTGAAAAAAAAAAAGAAGGAAGAATCTCACTGCATTAAAATCCTCCATTTGAGTATTCTCTGGGTCCTAAATGCTTGATCAAGTTCCTTACACTGATTTTTTTCTTGCCAGCATTTGCAATACCTACTAATGCTTTCTGGCTCTAAAAGAATCAAACAGCATTGGCTACATATGTTTACCATTACCCGCAGAACTGTCAGATCCTTTATTCCAGTGGAGGCACGCATGGAAATAGGCCAGCACGCAAGGGAACACAGTTCCGGTAGTGAAATTAGCAACTGGACAACATTCCCAAGGAAGTGGCTGAGTTCAGTTCTGGCACACTTCCATTGTTGCTGTTATAAAGAAATTAAATAAATAAAAATTAAAGGAATAAAATATATCCATGAAAACAAAAATAGAAGTGAATATACATATATGATTTCCACAAAAATCATCTTTATCCATGCTAAAATTTTGGTTATACAGTGATTTTTGAAATGGCAAAATGCCTTTATCTACAAAGACTTACACTTAAGACTGGCAAGCTTTTGACTTTTGAAGAGAATTTTAAAAGGATAGCTCATTATTTTATTCACAAAATTTGAAAGTCATCATCATAGTTTAATTAAATTAGTCTATATTAGGGGTTCATTTTGAAATTTACTTTTACTTTTATTATATGTCTGAAGTTCGTGTGTACAGTACCTAATGATTACTGTCACTGTAGGGGATTGGTCCATGCACACAACACATTGCAGTCCTCCCCACCTCCTTTTTAATTTTTCAGCTTCAGATTCATTTATTTATAAGACCTTATTAAGTTAATTATCATACATATGGATTGAAAACCAAACTAACAGGCCAAAGAACATATAAAACATGTAAGACTGTCATTTTTATTTCTTCCAAATTCTATCAATTTACCAGACTAAGTATTATGAAATTTTAAAAAATCAGTTTTTCCCTGTACTATGTGAAATTTTGTTAGGGATGACTTAAAGTATGAAGAAGCACTAGAAGATATATTACCAATTTATGATATCTTTTTCATTTTCCCTCTACCTTTATTAAGGTATAGTTTACAAATAAAAAATATAGTGTGGTTTGATATATGTATACATTATAAAATGATTATATCAAGTTGATTAATATAACCATAACCTCACAGAATCTTTCTTTTGTGGAGAGAAGATTTAAAATCCACACTCTTAATACTTTTCAAGTACATATTATTATTGACTCTAGGTGTCTGCTATTGAATGAATCTCTTGAATTTATTTCTCTTTTTTAATTACAATTTTGTAGGCTTTGACCAACACCTCTTCAAACTTCCCTGTTCCTGGTCTCTGGTAACCAGCACTCTCCTCTCTACTTCTATAAGTCAAACTTTTCAGATTTCACACTGAAGTGAATCATGCATTATTTGTCTTTTTGTTCCTGACTTACTCCATTTAGCACAATATCCTTCCTATTCATCCATGTTGTTACAAGTTAGCAAATTCCCTTACCTTTTAAGTCTAAGTAATATGGAATATGGAGACAGGATCATATTAGCTTGGACAGACCCAGTGCAAATAGGTACTGTGGAAGAGTGAAGGGAGATCAGGGACCTTCCTGGAATAGAGGGTGCATCATACAGGGTCAACAACACACCTCCTGGCCCTCGCAAATCATGTCTTTGGAGTAACAAGCAATCCTGTGTGGAGAAATTATTTGTAAAACACACTGAATTTGGAGAAACAGTGGAATTTTAGGAGGTGGAAATTACAGGTTGTGAAAAGTTTCCAAAGGAAGAGACAGGGTAGATATTGGATTAGGGATGAGAGTCCATACTTGCATGCTCAAAGCGGGAAAAGTAGCTTGTTCTGAATTGGTAGTGAGTGTTGCACACAGGAGAACAACCATCACTGGGCCTAAAATGGGTTTGGGAGTTCCAGGTGGCGCCATATTCATCACTTGTGCACAAAGGGCTTTGAAGTCCATGGTCTTAATCTGCCCTTCCAAACCTTGGGGGAGTGGGGAACCCATGGCAGCTTCCCAGGGCCACCCATTGTAACTGGATAAGCTTTGAAGGGTCGGGTCCCTATCTTAGTCTTCTTGAACATATTCTGAAAGAAAGCCTTATTTGAGTAAGACTCCTCATCACTAGAAGATTGGCTATCAGGTGAGGGATCAGAAGAGCCATGAGACCGGTAAGATGGCAGCACTATAGTGGGGGCCGCCATCTTGGGCTTGGTAATTCATGATGTTTCCAGTGAGGAGGGGGTTTTGGCAGAGGCACATCAGTGGCAGGAAGTGGAGAATTGGGGGGAAAGGGGCTGATGCTTCAGGAGAAGAAGGCAGAAAAGAAAGTCCGCCTGTGCCATCTTTCTCAGGAGATTCCTGTTTGGCATCTTTGGGGCAGTTTTGAGGCCCTCTTTTGGTTGGTGCTTGGACAGAAAATGCTTCTGACATCTTTATGGCGTGAGGGTTGAGACACTGAATGACCGCTGAGGCAATGGGGAAAGAAATCCAGTGGGAGGCGGATTTCCCCACGCCTTTCAGCCAGCTGTGAATTATGCATCGTGCTCTCCCAGAGCTCAGTATCTACTACATCTGCACCCTCCATCCAAGGGGAGGATTTAAGGATAGTCTCCCAAAAGGCAATAAGATGCTCTTTGGAGACTTTCATCCCTCTGGTCTTTAACAGTGCCTTTACAAAGGTGGCCTGTACCGGCTGTTCCTGACTTAAGAGATTACCCATGGTAGGGATCCTTACCCGAGGCTTCAATATTTACCGAGTATACGCGAGCCCCACGTTTGGGTGGCAGCTGTTGTCGTCTGCTGCTTGGTCTGCAAAGTTCGGTTCGGGAGCTCGGACGGGGAGGGTAAGGTGCGGAATCACCAGGCAGACTCTAGGGAGGTTTCTGGAATGCTTCCATTTTATTTAGGAAATTCACAGGCTTATATAGCTTACATGTGGACAACCATGGGGGAGGAGCATGGGAGTAGCATCTGATTACATGCAGTTTCTTATAGGTTACGCAGATCCATACATTAGTGGAGAACATTCGGTGATATCTTATTGGCTAGACATATGGTGGGGTGATATTTCTTGGGAGAGGCGAAGGAATCACGGAATAGGTCGGAGTACAGCCTGTTAGACCCAGCCTCTCTAAGCACTTAGGCAAGTTAGCTCAGCCTCAGAGAGGTCTTTGGGTTTGCTCAGAAGACAGGAGTGTGGCACACCTGGCCCAGCCAGGTTTGAGTTCCTCCACATACATACATACATACATAATCACATTTTAAAAATCTATTCATCTGTTGATGAATATTTAGCTTTATTCTGTATGTTGCCTATTGTAAATAATGTTGCAGTGAACATGGGAATACAGATACCTTTTCAATATCCTGATTTCATTTTCTTTGGATAGATACCCAGAAGTGGGATTGATAGAGCACATGGTAATTCTATTTTTAATTTCTTGAGGAGCCTCATGAGATATTATATTTCATAATGGCTATATTAATTTACATTCCCACTAACAGTGTACAAAGCTTCCTTTTTCTCCACAGTCTCACCAAAACTTGTTAACTTTCATCTTTTTGAAAATAGCCATTGTAATAGGTATGACAGTATATCTCATTGTGGTTTTGATTGCATTTTCCTGATGATTTGTGATGTTGCATATTTTTTCATGTATCTCTTGGCCATTTATATATCTCCTTTGAGAATGTCTATTCATATCTTTTGTCCATCTTTTAAAAATATGTCATTACAGAGCTTGAATTTGACCTCAGGTTTGTCTAATTTTGAATGCACATTATAAGATCATTAAACCAATTTCCTCTTCTTCTGGAATAAAAATTATACTTTATTTCCTAGCCTCTTTAGATATAGTTTATATGACTGAGTTCCATGTATTGCAATGTAAACAGATAATGTTTACTATTTTCAAGACTAGCCCATAAAAATCCTCCATGCAAAAATATTTCTGTGTGCTATTTATTCTTCCACTGACTTGTGATAAATTATGAGTGAACACCTTGAATATGTTAAATATAGCAGAGGAACAGGAAGGAAAAAGACTGATTACCTGTATCACCACTGAAAAAAAGATATGTGCCAATCAGACACATGTGTGCTTGAATTTATATATGAAATAAAGTTATATTATATTTGACCCATTATATATTGGAGGGAGTGATTTGTTATTAGGCACTAGCATTTCATAACCTATATTACTTATAAGTCATAAAAGTCTTTCTCCCTACTTAAAAAGTCCATACAAAAGGGAGAGAGATTCTGGAAAATTTACAAATAATTTTAAATAGGGATGTGTAAATAAAATGTTTGGATAAACCAGGAGACACTTATCAACTCCTTAAAAAGTTCATTGCTCGGAAAAGACATATCTCATTTTTCCGAGTTATAAATAAACATCTGAAAAACTTAGTTTAGAGTCATAAAGATATAAAATCCAACCAGGCATGTGGTGCATGACTACAATTCCAGCACTCCAGAAGACAGAAGCAGGAGGATTACAAGTTCGAGCCCAGCCTGGGTAACATAGTAATTTAGCAAGACCCTGTCCCAAATTTTTTAAAAATCTAAAAAAAGATGGGATTTAGTTCAATGAGAAGGTCTTGGGTTCAATCCCCAGACACACACACACACACCTACCAACGGGTATTTGAAAAGCACATATTTATGTCAACATACTTTGTACACAGATATTAGTATTTATTTTTCCTTTTTTTTTTTTT
>NW_022900926.1:50369840-50384000 GCF_012274545.1 Fukomys damarensis | reverse complement strand
TTTTTTTTTTTTTTTTTTTTGCACTTGAGACTGAACTCAGGACCTTGCACTTGCAAGGCAGGAGGCAGAACCACTAAGTTAAATCTCCAGCCCCAGCATTTATTTTTTTTTATTGATAAGTTTTATTTGAAAGAACCAGAGAACAGGGGGGAAAAGAAAACAAGAAGACTCAGTATTCCTGTATGGAATATAATTTACAATATAGTTGCAATCATGTAAATTTACAATAGTTGCAATCATAAAATTTTCAAGGTCTTAGGGATATTAAACTAAACTTATGTAAAGACTAGTGAGCTAAGAAATTAGACTTCTTTAAAAAAATAACCATTAGTGCTGAGGTTTCATGGTAGTTATGTTTGTATGAAATAAACATTTCTGTAAACCTGGGTTCTTGTATAATTATCTTTTCTTATATAAAATATATATTTAAAGAAGCCTTTGGGATGATTCTAAAGCTTTGCAGGACTGCTGTAGAAACACTGTATCATCCCAAAGCAAGTCTTAACGTCTGTAAGAAAAGCAGGGCTTCCCTGGGTGGAGCAGGGGCAGGGATCGGGGGCACTTCTGCAGTTGTCAACACCAAGTCCAGTCAGATTTGGTGTTGATTGCTAAGGGTCCTGTGAGGGGCAAGGCAAGGCCCCTAGCATTCTGAAAGAGGAAGTCCTTAGCATAGGGTGTGGATGTGTCAAAGTTCCAGAAAAGAGGAAATCAATGGGGAAGGGGTTCTGATACTCTGAAATGAGAGGTTGCCTGCTTTTTCTGTTTTGTAGCTGTTGAGATTTGGTTAAATTTTTAAATATCTCGGAGTTGTGATGTATCTGCCCAATGGGACGGTGCCTTTGCCTTGAGTAGTTTGTTTGTGAGGATTACTAGTAGTATAAAAGGAGTACCTGACAGAAACAGATTATAAGCAGAACTGATTGCTATCATTACTGGAGCATAGTCCAACAGAGAGAAAGATTCAAGTCTCAGGGAAAGGAAGAAGGTAAAAGTTGGCTGGAATACATGTTCCAAATGTCAAAGGAGAGTTCTACTTCAAGTGAACAAAAACTAAAAACTAGTACACAAACACAGAAAACAGATGCGTAGTCTTCAGGATAGAGAGATTTCAAGGAGCATATGGAAGCACTTCAGGATCACTAGGTACCAGGCTTGTGACAACAAAACTGCCTCCAGATCCCATCACTGAGGAAAAGGAACTCCTAATACCCTGGCACATGGGGCTGGGATTATCTCAGGAACTTAATGAAGCTGCAGGTGTTTTAGACTTTTACCTGTGTGCATTTGAGGCTGGGTAGGACTGCAAATTGCTATGGAAAATAAACTATGTCTTCAAGTTGTTTTTATTTTTTTCTAGCTTTATTAAGGTACAATTGACAAATAAAAATTATATATAGTTAAGTATACAGCATGCTGTTTTGATACATGTATTCACTGTGAAATGATTACAATAGTCAAGTTAATTAATATCCATCACCTCGCACAACTATCTTGCATGCAGGTGTGTGTTGCAGTGAAAAAAAAAGTTAAGGTTTACTCTCTCAACAAATTTCAAGTTTTCAACAAACTCTTGGTTTCTTTTTGTTAGTACGTAGTAAGTAGCTACATTTATTGATGATCATGGGACTATAGTAGGAACAGGCAGAATGGGAAGGGAAAAAGAAGGTGGAGGGGAAAAGGGACTCAAGGGCAAAAGGAGAACAGGACTCAGTGTGAAGGAAAAAAAAAAAGGACTATTGTTAACTATAGTCATCACAGTACGTTTTAGATTCCAGAATGTATTATTATATAGATGCAAGTTTCAACCTTTTAACATCTCCCCACCCTACCGTCCCTGGCAATGATCATTGTACATTCCACTCCTATGAAGTTGGCTTCTTTAAATTCCACATATACTATGAAGTATTTGTCTTTCTGGCTTATCTCACTGAGCAAACTGTCCTCCAGGTCATCCAAATTGTTGCAAATGAAGTCTCTCTTTATTTTTATAGGAGTCTAATATCCCCTTTATACACATTTTCTCTGTCTGTTAGGGAAACTGCTCCACTGGCCAATATTGCCTGTTAAACCTTTTCAAACAAACCTCATGTCTTTTATCTTTTTCTTGGTCCCATTCTTCTTCCCTCCCTCCCTCCCTTCCTTCTTTCTTTTGTATAGGACAGAACTGTAGAATGATGCTATTGAATATGATGGATTCTACAAAAGGAGGAAAAGGGATCTGTCTGTTCAAAGAGTAATGCAGACAGAGAAGATGGTCCTGTGTCTCCCACAGACATCCAGGGAGGTTTATGCAAGACTGGTTTTTGAGAGAGTCATGTAAGCCTATTGGAATAAGAAGCATCAGAAGGCTGCTAAGCTGTGGGCCAACCGTGAAGAATTCCTTGCTGCTCCCCTGATCCCAGCGCTCAGTCATGGGCTGTGTTGGCAGGACTTGGGACAGCCTCCAGAGACAGCCCCTCCAGAGGCCTTCCTTGCTCAAGTTACGGAGGGAGGACACAGGAATGAGCACCTCCAATGGGAAGAGCCTCTACTCCAGAAGTCAGCTTTCACTGCAGGCCTCCTAAGGTTGGATGTGGATATGATTAGGGTCTGCAATAAGTGACATCTGTTTGCTCTGACCTTTGGGTAATGTGGTGTTTCTTTCTCTGGGGCAGATGCTAGAAAGGTGTTTATTGTGAGTTGACAGGGGTCTTGGTGGGTGGTGAGGTGTGAGTCAAAATTCTACTATGCATTCTGGCATTTTGTCTACAGATGTTTCTCAGATGTTTGTGGGTAGGCACGTCTTTAAATAAAGAAATAATTAAATGTATGTTTCTTTTGTGGAGGAAAGGAAAAAAACTTGCATTTTAAAACTTAGGCCTTTTATGCCTTCTTTGGCACTCTTGTTTCATAGCTAGATTAGAATTAGTTGCTGTGTGTATTTTCCGAAGACAAAAGGTGCTTGCTTAAGAAAAATTCATCTGTCAGTTTGAAATTAACAAGCTGATGAAGAATTTGACTATGGTATGTATGGAAAACATCACAGGGTTCTTGTATTTGTCTTAGGTAGTGTGTAGCTTCCATTCACCCTCACAGTGCACACTTCTTCCTATCCCTGGCCATGATGCTGGTCAGTGTTGGTGAGGATCATTTCTAAACCAAGACATTCATTACAATTGAACCTGTGCATGTGGTGGGCCTTCCCAATTTAAAATCTATAGTTACTTCATTTGTAACTGATCATACCATGGAAGTCATACATTCCATTCAAGATACTGATTTTATAATATGAAAGAACAGAGAGAGGAGGGAGGGAAGAAAGGAGGAAGACAGAGAAAGAGAAAGAGCAATTACAAAATATTAAACTTTTTTAGTCCCTTCAGGATTAAGTTAGAATGTAAAAATTTGGTTTCCAAAGGAAAGAGGAAAATCCAAATACACTTTAAAAATTATCTTTCTTTTTCATAATTTCAGAAAAGTAAACTTTAAAAAGTCAATTTTGTGTTTGATTTCTAGAAATATGAAGTTTCCAAAGAAATCCAGTAACTAGTTCAGTTTGTGAAAAATCTCATTAAAAAACTTTGAAAGCAGAAGAAACTTCATTTGATTACTCAATAAGTGGAGAGGTGGTGATGTTGGAACAACCCTAGAAATCACAAGTTTAAATGTTATGCAGTTTACCTGAAATACTGTTTCCAATAATACCGTGTTCAGTGCTCACTTTTACCTCCAGCAGTTATACTGAATTTCTCCACCTTCCCAAATTTATTTTCAAATTAAGTTGTTACATGTGGTAAAAGAGACTACTACTTAATTTGGATCCCTTAAATTTGTCAATTGTAATGACTATCTTAAAAGGACATAATTGTCTAATGTTGCTGCAATAAAAAAGATAATTTATTAATAATTATAAGGAAAGCTGCAAACAAAGTAAGATTTTTGTTACTTTTGTTGGAGATGACATTCTGATCTGAAAACAAAAATTGTTTCTTTAACTGAGCTACCATATATGACTATCTTCTTGAACTTCTGCAGAAATAAAATAGAGAAATATGAAATGAAAAATCTGCTTAATAGTTGGCTTACTGGCTCAATTGCATTCTTCCAAATTGGGATAATGTGCTCCAGCAAATCTAGAGAACAAGCAAATCTTAAAATATTTTCAATAAATGATTTCTTCATTTCAATTCCTCGGTACAGTAAAGGCTGAACATGAGTATATCATTCCCATATGTCTTATAGAAGGTGTGGCTGTTTTCATAGATATTTTGGAACCTGGAAGAATCTGTCAGTAGTCACTCAGTAATTGTTCCTCAGAACTCTTCGCACTTTTTTTCCTTATCTTCTTAATCTAACCCCATTTTTTATCCCTTTGCCCACTTCTAACCCACTTAGAGGGGGAAGAGGGATCTATTTTTCTTTACTCAAAAAGTATTCAGCAAAGAGTCCTGGGAACAGTCATGGCTGTCATCACTAGGGTGTAGGAGGGTCACAGTCAGTGTTTACAAAGATCAGTATAACATGTTCCCATTACTTTCAGGGAAAGTGTTTCAGACAAGGAAGATATGCCCAACAGATTAGTAGGAAGTTCAGCCTCAGACTCTGGTGACAGGTGATCCCCACATACAACACTGCTTTCTCATCTAGAGCTGTAAGGTTTGCTACAATAGGGCATGAGAATGTGGAGACTACAAGATATTGCCCTAGAAAACACATATTATGGCTAGTGTTTGAATGTCCCCCAAAAGCCTGATGCTTTCTCAGAGGAGGCTGAATCTGGAGTGTGATTGACTCATGGTGGGGCAAGGCCCAAGGACACTAGAATTAAGGGTGTGAGTGCTACCCACCCTAAGTAGTCTAAATAAGATGAAAGGAGCAGAAAGACACTATTTTGGCCCCTTGTAGCTTTGCTACTTTTTTATTTTCCATGTTTTTTTCCCTCTGTTATGCCTGTTTGCCATCCTGGCTTTGGAGCCAGCTGATTATGGCTGAAACCTCTATGAAGTATAAGCCAAACAAACCTTTCCCCCTTTGACTTTGGATGTCAGGGTTTTTGTCTCAGCAATGGGAGAAAAGTAACTTACACAACACACATCACTTCCCTTCATTTATTGTGAAGAATAAGGGACTTGGTCATGTTTTAAAATGATAGGGATGATAATTATTTATATCCCCAAAGTAAATAGAAATATTAATAGTATTTAGTATAGCAAAGAGGCTGGGATGATTTTTTAAAACTATCCCTCATTAGGTAAAATGATCAAAGCAAAAATTATTATTTTATGTGAAATAAGCATTCAATAAGTATTTATGAGCATCTGTTCATTTTCTATTGCTGCATAACAAATTAGCACAAACTCATAAGCTTAAATGTTCATTTATTATATCACAGTCAGAAGTTCAAGGGCTAGGATTTAGCTCAGCGGTTTGGTGGTCTACCTTGCAAGCGCAAGGACCGGAGTTCAATCCCCGGTACCAAAAACAAAAAAACCACACAGTCAGAAGTTCAGGCTGGTGTGACTGGGTTTTCTTCGCATAGGATCACAAGCCTAAAATCATCATGTTGGCCAGCCTAAGTTCTTATTTGGAATCTCATGAGAAAAACCCACCTGAAGTCATTGCCATCTTCTCCAGCAATGCTTCTACTATTTCTTTTGGAAGGCAATCCACTTCTGAACTCCTTTATATTCTTGATCAAACCTCATTTTTTGTTGTGTTGGTTGTGAGACCGGGGACCTTTAGTTGGCTATCAGGGAAGTCTTCTCTCAGGTCCTACAGGCTGCCCTCAGGTCCAACAGGCTGCCCATATTCCTGGCCATGAAGACCTCTCCTTTCAAGCCAGCAAGACTTGTATCCCTAATCCTTCTGAATTCCTCTATCTCCCTGATTTCTAGACCCAGATTTTAAAGTCTCATTGGGTTAGATCAGGCTAACCTAGGTAATCTCATCTTCAGATAACTGATCTGGGAACTTAATTATAGCTGCAAAATCCTTTTCTTGTCCTATAAAGTAAAAATTATGTGCACAATATTTCAACATACTCAAAAGTGTTGTGGACAATCCAGGAGAAGATAGCACACACAAATGACAGTAATTGGGGGTCATTTTAGAGTTCAACCTGCACACATGACCTTGACAGTCTAGAAAGGATATTACTGAATTGAGCCAGGAGATTGGGTTCAAGACCTGGCTCTGCTAGCTATTTGCTAGGTAATCTGAAGCAAGTCATAAAACTTACTCTTATTTTCAGTTTCCATAATTGCAAAATGAAAACATTATTCCTTGTGTTTCTAACAGAATAATTGGAAGAATCAAATGAGATTATGTGAAAACACTTTGCAAACTTTAAAGATCAACACAACTGCAAGTTAGTATGAATGATTTTGAATTTAATTTTGCTTCCACAGACCTGTGGGACCAGACTTTTTAAAACCATGCTGAAAGAGGAGGAAGGCATAGGGTTAAGAAGGGCCTTGAGAGACAAAGGTTTTTCTGGCATTCTATCTCCACAGAAAGCAAGTTTGCTGAGCTAATAGTAAAATAAGTAAAAGCACATGATATACATTTCTTTATGAATGCATTAAATAGGTGTAAAATTTTAGAGAATGGCTTTGGCAAGGGGTTTTTGGCTTCTGCTTCATATAATAAAATGTATGCATTACCATATATTTATGTGGTGCTTTCTGAAAGAACTGAATAATTGTTTTCTTCTGATTATGCCAGTGAGGTAGTATCACTTTTGCAGGTATCCATAGATCGATTAGCCTTTCTATGAGACCATTCAAGGATGCAAAGCCATGGTCCGGGATTTAGTTCAGTGGTTCCACTGCCTGCCTTGCAAGCCCAAGCACCCAAGTTTGATCCTTAGTACCAAAAAAAAAAGAAAAAAAAATTAAATAAATAAATAAAATAAAAAAGAATGCAAACCCTGGGCCAGGGATTTCCCCTGCCTGTCTCGCAAGCACCAGGTCCTGAACTTGATCCCTGGTACCAAACAAATAAACAAAAAATACAAAGCCCAAATGTTAAATGCAAACATTTTCTTTTCATCTATGATTTATGATATCTTCTATGGTTAAAGAATAGTTTCAGACTTTATAAACCCCAAGTCTGCCCTATCAGAACATAGCTACTCCATATTTCTTTTATATTAGAGGCTGAACATGAGTACAATTGCATAGTTCTAGTTAGACATTCTTGTTTAGTGATATGAAATACATAAAATTTTGCATTGATCACATTGATTTTGTGGAGGTATCATCTAATGTACGGTCTTTGAAGCTGCTGGTTTGTAAAAACAATCAAACGAAGTTGTCAGATACCCAGCTATGTCCTAACATAAGTTCTTCAGTCTAAATCTATAATTGAGGGCACTAGCAAAAATATTTGAAAAAATTCACCACTCATAAAAGTATGTTCTAAATATCCCTTAAATTTTGTGTCCTCTCTAGTACTTTCTCCTCACCCAAGGAAGTGGGAATCCATCTGACTCTATTCACACTGCACACTACCTTTAAAAAATGATTGTTAACATGCACCATGAAAAATGAGATTAGATATAAGAAAGGACTTTCTAGTGTGTATAGTTCCATGTGTCAGGGAGCAAGTGAAGGAGTCCTTTACTCCCAATGCTGAGGGTTTGAGATTCCTAGCATGCTTCTTCACCCCATAGATTTGCTTTTTGCTCACTTCTAACATTTCCAACCCTGTAATGCCTGGAAGCCAGGCTACCACTAGATTCTGGAGGACTGTCATAGGCAGAAAACCTACTCTCAGAGCATGCATGGTAATATGCCACTTTTGCTTGTCATTTGGATCCAACATGACTGCAACCAGAAGTGGCCCTGGTAAATACTCAAAACATCCATTTTAATGGGACAAATTGTTTCAGATGTAAACAGTATGACTTATTTTAAAAATACAGATCAATCTTAGCAATTAGAATCTTCTGAAGTGTCAGATCATTTGGTTTCTGAATGTCTGAAAAATTTCATAGAATGTATCTTATATGCCCATAGTCATATAAAATTTCACATATAAGTTAAATGCTTAACCATAAAACAGAGGAGGAATTTAAAGTTCTCATTGTTTGATAGAAAACTTCTGGTCTTACACATTCTTATCCAATTGTTTATAACCAATAGTAGAACTTACAAGTTTCAGATATGGGTAGAATTTGACTAGTAGGGAATCTTAATATTATGAATAATGGCAGAGAAAACTATTGTTTGTCTTTTCCCTGTGCTAAGATTAGATATACAGAAAGATTTTTTTATTTAAACCAGGGATTGAACTTGGGAGCAGGAAGGCAGCAAATTCCTGGCCCTCACAAGGTTTTTCAAAGAGTTTATAGTAAATTAAGTTTAGAAAGAAAATACAATAGAAAGGCCATTCAGCTGATACCAACTTTTAAAAAACCTCCTAAAAATGTTTGCATGCTAAAGTGAGATCAATTATAGTTCTGGTGCTTTTTTAAAGATAGCTTGCTTACTTCTTAATTTTTAAAACATCAATAGCAAGTAGCTTAATTCCTCACATTGTTCATGTAGCTGTATAATATTTGGTGACCTGAAGATGTCATGCAGCACGTGCTGATCAAGTTTCTTAAGGGTGTCACAGAATGACAAAACACAATAGTGCAGAGAGCATGGGATGCTGATGTATTTAACAGGCTACAAATTAATGAATATTTAATTCACTTTTAAATATAACCCTTTTTAAAATGAAATATACCACCAGACCCCCTCCCTACATGCAGTCCTTCCTGACACCTGCAGACTATCAGCCTCACATATGTAAAGGTGTAGAGGGGGAGACAGAGAAAGCTGGTGTGGCACAGAAATCTTGAAGGACCCAGCTCTGCAATTGTCTCATGTGAGTCTGAGGGTCATCTGTGGGATTCTTCTCCTAGAACATGAATAAGTGAGGTCGAATCCTATTGGTGTTTTCTGGCTATGCTGTACTTTTTATTTTATTTCTTATTAGCATATGTCTGCAGGACATAATGATTACACTCCTCACGGGAAGCTAGCATGCGTGTATAACACTTCTTCATTCTTTTTTACTTCTCTTTTCCTTCCCCTACCCTCCATCTCTTATTTTGCAAAAGATGTATCTCCTTATTTCCCATTATCTGTCTTTTATTTTGTTTTATATTTATATATTTTTTTCATATAAGAGAAAATTTAATAAAATTTGAAAAGGTGGTATATAAGTTTGTGTATCTGGTTTATTTCATTTAACATGATGGTCTCAAGGAATGTCTTTTTTTAGACAAACAACTCAAGTTTATCCTTCTTTATGGCAGAGTAGTACTTCATTATGGTTAAATACCACAGTTTCTTTATCTGTGTGTTCATGGACAAATTGGCCAATTCCAAGATTTAGCTATGATGAATTATGCTGCTATAAACATGTGCATGCATGGATCACTAGTAAATTTTATTTTAAAATCTCTTTGGTGCCTCTCTAAGAATCTTCTGTTTCCTGAATATTTCCCTATTTCATGAGAACACCTGAAATTAAAATGTACTGTTTTTTTTTTTTATTGTGTAAAACAGAACAGCAGGACAAACTCTGAATTTATGTTCCTCCTGGGTGAGGCCACCAAGGCCATCACACTGGCATTCATATCTGTGAAGTGCTCCCATGAGCAGCCTAGCTGATGGGACCTGACTGCAGAAGTACCATCACCCACCACAAAAGTAAAGACAAACTAGATACCTGGCATTTTTCAAGGTGTGCCGTATATTTCATTCTACCAAGAGCCTGATTTTGTGTATTATTATTAGTATTTATAGAGTTAGAAACTGAGATTCAGATAAAATAGGAATAAATACAAGAATAATATCAATAGTAAGCTGTGATTCAAATTTTAGCCTAATCGTCCATGCCCTTTCTTTTACCCTTTTCTTCTGAATGTATGAAGAATCAATTGCAGTGTTCCAAATATCCAGGGCTATTTGATGGCTCATTATGCAGCCAACAGAGCTTCCATATGCTTAGCTAAGAAGTCTTTATGATGAGAACTAGAAAACTCTGGGGCGATAGACACCAAACTAAGGGTTAAGGGAATGAGCTGTAACAACTTACACTGGCTTTTATCAAAACCATATCTGAGCTATAATAACCTGGGGAATGATGACTCACATAACCCAGGGGCTCTCGATGACTGAAAGGAGAGCTGTAGCGTCTAGCGGGTGAGGGGCGGGTCTGTGCAGTGCAGACTGCCCTAGGAAGAGCCTGAATTCTGACTCACATGAGCTCCATGACTGCTATGGCCCCTTCTAAAAAAAAATCTGGAAACAATGCTGCTCTCTGGGATTGTGCTTTTCCATGGAGCCAACATGAAGTTATGGTCCTAATGTGTTGATAACAACCAGGGTGACATCAGAATGTGAGGTCCTCGGGACAAAGACCTCGTGGTGCTTTTGGCACAGAGTATCCTATTGAGCTTTGTGTGTTTATGGGAAATATTAAATAATCATTCAATTGGTGATTGGGGAACTTTAGACTGAGGACTGGGGAAAATAAAAGGGTGGAGTCAGAGAGATTTTCTTGATGACAGAAGATAAGTAACTACAGGCAGTGGGAGGCTTTTATGGCAGAACAGTGTCTGTGCTGAGATTCTAGGCTAATTGTGTGGCCATGAGGAAATTAGGTCTGCAGACTGGGTGAATAACACAACATTTCCAAGAGGTTTTAAAGGTGTGAAGAATTTGAGAAGACAGATGGAACAGGAAAGAGGGCAAACCACCCTGACAAGCTGGAGGGCAAACTTACTGAGATTTCTGCAGAATGAATACAGTCATGCCTTTTTTTCCCCCTTCACAAAGAGAATACTGAAAAATAAAATTCCAGAGATGCTGAAATCACTATTCATTTTATGTGGAAAGGCAACAGGCCACAAACAAAAAAGAACAAAAGAAAAAGATAAAGCTACATGGCTTCACAGAAACTCTAGACTTGACTGAGTAGGGAACAGATATAGTTAGGTGACTTCTCACCCTGCCAACCGTACAGGATGGAAACCTTAATGCAGCACCAATGAACAGTCAGTCAGATTGACACACCTAGGTTTAGAGTGAACCTCAGGAAAAAATGCAGAACAGTGAGAGAACTGCATAAAGTGAATTCAGATCTACAACAGAAAAATGAGAACAAACTCCTTTTCATTTACCAACTCTGTAAAACTATCTCATTGCACCTTCAGCCTGGGCCCTGGATGTAATCAGCCAACCTTGACTGCGTGATATGTTATTGTTTATTAATAATGAAACAGAGTTAGTCTTAATGTAAATATATTTGTGAAGAAGATTCCTGAGCTACTGTGAGGAACTATTCAAGATGTAGCAGGAAACCAGAGCCAAGTATGGGAAAATGAAAAGGTTGTCAATCCTTAGAGGTCTAGGAAAGAATCACCAAATGTGTCTTAGAGCAGAATGTGAAGATGTACCAAGGATAGAGCCATGACCTTGGTCTTGAGAAAGCCTGGAGCACAGCAGAAGCGACCAAAAAAATAACTTGCCAGAAAAGGGTAAGAAAGATGCTAATTGTGGGGAAGGACTGAGACCATGACTCTGACCAGGCATTTAGCCATAGGGACATCTTTACCAGGAGGAGGAGGCATCTCTAAAGATGGGTGACCTCTGACTCAGCCAAAGAAACAAGCAGAGCAGACTCACTGTCAGACTTAGCAAGGAGTTTCAGAGGACTACAATGGGTCCTGGCCTCTGCTTCACAGAAAAGCCCAAGCTGGGTTCCACATAGATGCTGGGAGCTGTCCTGGCTGAGGAATAGGGACTCGGGTAAAGAACTTCTGTCTCAGGTGGAATGGACTGAGAAATGTTGATGGGCATGAGTCTCAGGCCAAGGTTTTATGGGCCTAATGATGAGGAACCAATGAAGACAGAGCACCGACTTGAAGCCAAACGATGCCCAGGAATGTTGATAATGTTCTTTGGCTTTCTTATCCTCACTAACACCAAAAAAGTAAAGAGTATATAATGTGTTCTATTTTATTCTTTCTAATTCTTGTATTTCTTGCCTAGAATCTCCTAATTGCTTTTTCTTTTCTTTAAGACTTTAAAACAACTTTCATGATTCCTCATCTCTGGGCATTCAGTCTTTTGTGAAATCTTCCTTTGGGTATAGGTGGAGTTTGGCTGGCACCTAACGAATGGATTACTGCAAAGGTGATGGGATGTCCCTTCCATGATTGTGTTATGTTATATAAGACTGGTGTTAGCAGATCTCCCTCCCTGCTTTTATTCCATGGTTGTCTTTCAAGACAACTGCCATGAATCCTACAGCTGAAGCAACATGAACTGTGTCTGCGCAGAGAACTTAATAGATGATACTTCTACATAAAACTTCCAGCCTTGACTGACATCCGGACCACAGCTTTTTAAGGACTCCACTAAGCGAAGCATGCATTCTTGATATCCAGATCTCTTGAGAGAATGAGTAGGTATTTTTTTCAGCTTTAATTGAGTTTATTGGTACATTTTAGGGATACAGTACAGTTACATTCATTGTTGGGATCTTGTACCTCTACATGACGAGTCTTGATTCTCATTTTTTCCCCTTACCCCAGCCCTCCCTTCACCCCCTCCTCCCCTCCCCATATTTTTTGAGCTGTTAATTTTGTGGTAACTTGTTATGTGTATGTGACATAGAAAATCAACGTACTGTCATACCATGTGTTCCCAGGATTCTGTTTATATTTGTCATTTAAAAGCAACTAGGGGCTTCCCCAGCCTGCAGCAAAATACAAAGTTTACTCCATGACCACGTGCACCCATCACCTCTCAGGCCTGACCTCCTCCTGCTTTTCCATTACTCACTTTATCTGTACTGGTTTACTTTTCCAACTCTCCAACATGCCAGAATTCTTCTCTGAGCCTTGGTGCATGCTCTGTCTACCTGCTATTCTGTTCCATCGAGTATGTACATGGTGCATTCCATTACCACTTGCATGTCTTTGCTCAGAAGTCACTCGCAGTGATGGTTTTCCCGGTCAACTCTATAAAGAAATTGCAGCATCCCTCCCATCCCATCATGCCTCACTACCTTTTCCTGATTTTCTTTTTCTCCATAGTACTTACTGTATCTAGCATATTATATGTTTTATTTATTTCTTTACTTCCTACCTTCCCATAATAGGATATAAGCACTGTGAGCATAGAAACTTCTATCTGTTTTGTTCAGTGCTTTACCTTCAATACCTCAATAATATAAACTCAATAAATATTTGTTGCTATTAATTTCAAAAATGCATATGAAATCTGCCTTTTGGTTATATTCTTAACCCTAAAGTAAAATCTTCTACTTATATGTATGATATAAACACTAATCCTCAAAACTAGTATCTAGAGTGTCAGCTCTAAGAAGAAAGGCACGGATCATTTCAGGGAACCAGTTCATGCTTGGAAGAAAACCAGTGCCAGCCCAGATGCAGTCTTGTGCATATCCAAATTTTCCCTTTGTTTTGAAGATCTGGAAGTTCAGCTATGCTGCTTTCAGAGTCAACTGACCTGTAAGGAACTGGAAGAAAACCAAAGCACAAAATTAAGATGCTTTTCATGTGATGAAGGTATTCTTGAGCTAATATTCTTCTAGGTGACTTTGTCTATTGTTACAGAGGAGAAATTTTGTTGCTTTAAGAAATTTTAAGAATACATTTTGACAGCACTTGTTTATCACCCTGGTGACAAGACATGGAAGAGCCAAATCTGTATAGCCTTGAATCTGGAATCTAGTTATACCTGCTGAGTAGCAAGAGTACAGCTTTGGTTCTGAGCAGGACTTGAGCACACAAAAGTAGTGACATAACTCTGTAGTTGCAGAGTATCAGTTTGGAGGATAATTGCATGAAGAGAGGTAGTGATGGTACAGGTGAAAGAGTGGATCTCAGAGCCAGAAAGACCAATTTTGTTTAAATCCCTACTGTGTTTCTGACCTCTGACCTTGGTAAAGTTACAACTTCTCAGCCTCACTTCTATAAAATGGGAATACAGTTCCTGCCCCAAGGAGTTGTTATAATCAGTTAATATGGTAAGATGTATAAATTCCTTGGAATGGTAGCTAGTACTAAGGTTGAAGCTTGGTCAGTAGTAGCTATTATTAATAACAAAGACACATTAAAGAACAACTTTTGAGCAGTGCATTATTGCTGTGAAA
>NW_022900926.1:50366306-50366518 GCF_012274545.1 Fukomys damarensis | reverse complement strand
TAGGGACAAGTTTCCAGAGCTTAGGGAAAAGCAGTGCAAAGAATGTGCCAGGGACAAACAGAGTAACCAGTACACGCCTTTACTGGGCCAAGAACTGATCTGGGTGCATTATGTGAATTATTTTATTTAGTTACTCATATATTTCTATGGTGGAACAAAAGACCTCAATACTGAAACTTACAGAGGTTAACTTTGGAAATCAATATGGAGAT